>NC_081413.1:738838496-739151996 GCF_030272615.1 Cryptomeria japonica
CTTTAAAAAAAAGAGAAGACATAATGAAAACCTTGAAAAATAATTAATGTAAATTTTTTAATCAAATCAATATGTTTAACAATTTGTTTAAATAGTACTACAATATTCACAAATATTCAAAATTTAGTAATCAAATCAATTTTATTTTACTTAATTATCATTATAACTTTTAATTAAAATATGAGTTTGATTACAATTATTTTTTCCCTCAATCTCATTTATCTTTATGTCAATTACATGCTCTCCTTTATATTTATGCCAACTATACTTAACATTCTATTAATTCAAAAATTATTCCTAAACCTAATTGTATTTAAAATACATTAATAAAATATTTGAATTTGTTTACAATTAACTTTTTCTTTCATATGTCAAATATGTTCTAATATAATAATATTTTAATATTAATTACAATATAATAATATAATTAATATTTTTGGCCTACTTCATCTCTATTTCTCTAAAGATGAATATACTAGTTAAGATTGCTAGGGAAATAAAATGTCTTAAAAATTAGAAGTGAAGCAATTTGCCTCGGAATCTAAAAACTAAAAAGGCATTTGCAAGTGTTCCACAGGAAGTCGGAAGGATTTCGTCTTGTAATTGATGCTCAATTTCTAAACTTCCCTACTCATTGAAACTTTCGAATTAGAATCAACAATGAAGGAATTGCACCTCCAACAAGGTGACATACTAATTTTAGTTTGGTCTATTTCCAAAGTTTTGTACTGAACTGCCACCTAGATCAGTACCAAGACCATATACTGAGTTTTTTCTATAGATCTTAGTTCTTGGACAACATTCTTCGTATCTTGGGTATATTTGATCTATGTAAAATTTCTGCATGAATTCAATTTTTAAGAAAGAGAGTTCAATCTGTCACGGCTTTAATGCTGTGCACTATTTCAGAGGCATCACAAGGCAGAAATGTCCAGGAATCTCAACCTCTACAAGGTTTGGGAATCTCCACATGCAAAGCTCGTAACATGGTTTTTTAAGAGATTGCAAATGGTAATCTACTGAGATAATGGCAGACAAACTTAAAATCATGTTGAACTGGATTTCCTCCACAAAAAAAGATTGTAGTATTGTATCCCAGTGCTCATGCAATTCAAGGTTTTCTGTCAGTGACACTAATTATGTTCATAGGTTTTTGGCGACTGAAAGGTATTGATATGTCTAATTAAGACCGACAAAGGCTTGAAAAAAATGATTTGCTACTTGTTATAGTCATTAAATTGTTCTGTTTGTAACTTTGACGTGCAACAACAGTTAGATGTGAAATGTTGAATATAATTTTTTAAACTTAGAACTGATACATGCATATGCCACAATCTTTAGTTGCATCAACACAGTGGTTCGAATACTTCAAAGAAAAATATTCTGCCTGATAAAAAATGATATTGTTGGGTACAAATGTCATTTCCAATGTAGGTGGGCGTTTTTCATTTGGAACAAATGACATACATAAATAAACATGGCTTACAGTGAATTACTCGAAATAAAAAATGATTGCTATCCTTGAAGATGGAAACGGTAAAGCTACATATATGTTTTAGTTGAGATTGGAAATTTCAAAAGAATAGAAGGAAAATAAATTCATAGTTCATCTTTTGGTAGATAAGAAAAGTTATGTGTGATGGCATGCTCTTCCTTGCATTGCTGGCATCTTTGAAGACATGACTGGGGGCTGACAGAGCCGATAGTGTAACCTATGGCGTTTTCACAGAAGGTTGTTGGTGTGCTTCCTGAAGATAACGTGAGATCAATGTCTTGTAAGACTATGTTCTCACAAGGAACCATGTCACTGCAAGCAAATCTCATCACTTCTTTGGTTGCTGATGTTCCTTTGATGTTTTTGAATGTAATGTCACTTACTTTCACAGCTGATGCCTGCACTTTTATGCAGTACAATGAACATTAGTATGCTCAAATTCTGTCTTAATCCAATTCCCCTGTTCTACTTACAAGATTTCCTAACAAAACCATCAACACTATAGGAGCTTTAGCACATTGACATTAATCATATTCCATCTTTTGAGAGCAGCACACTTAAAAAATGGCAAACTAGAGTAGAGAGACCTTAGTTGGGCATGGCTTCGTAGAGTCACAGTAGAACTGATTAATAATGATAGGATGTTTGACATTCTCCATGTGGACCTTCTGAAATTTGATCCCCTTAGCAGACCCAGAGCCACCCTGCAGAATAACAAGAGATGTTCACTAAACTGTTGAATAAGGCTTTATCTTAGACAATAAAGCTCTCCACACCATCATTTTCACTGTTCTCCAGATAACTGTACTTTTTCCTTTTCTTTTCTATTTGCATGTGGTCCTTTGAGTAGTATGTGTGCAACTTGGCATGGCAATAGAAAGATGACTAACTTAATATTCAAAAGAGGCTACCTTGTATGAATTAATATTCAAAACTTCATTTACATCAAAAATCCTATATCATCTAGAAGTGCAGCTCAAAAAATTCTAACCATAATATAAGCAAGCACAAAACTATTTTCTCAAGCTCTTCGATTTTTTACCACACCTGCCATGTCTTGATCCTGAGCCCATTTTTCGTATTATACAGTGAGGCACCATGTACTTTCACTTCAGATACCTGCGCCTCTGAATTCCCCTTGCCCAAGCTTCCAATACTGTTAATATCAATAACGATGTTTTAAAATTTGAATTCTTTCAACCAGAAGACAGTATATAATTTTATTTTAAATTGAAGTGCAAACTGACCATTTTATAATTTTATTTACATGGCTTTTCTTACCTGATCCCATGGCCTGGTCCACAAATGATATTTTTAATTTTGATGTTGAATGAGTCACCTACTATGGAAATACAATCATCACCTGCATTGAAGTTCATTAAGTCTCAAATGTATCTTAGAGACAGATGGATGAGTGATAAAATGTAAAATTTGAATAAATACCAAAATATTTTGTGGCACCAAATCTCTGGTGTAGGACTTGGAACCATAGACACCAGGACAATGGAATGTTCATCAAATTAGCAATAATTGTAATAAAATGTTGAAGCTTCTATATAACATAGTACAGAGAATCCATTCACTGTTTTGAACTTACCTGTTCCAATAATGCTATTCGTAATAACTACATGTCTGGAGGCACTGATATGAAGGCCATCAGTGTTAGGACTATGGGCAGGAGCTAAAACCTTGAGATGGTCTGCATGTACCCCAACACATTTTCTAAATTTGACATGCATTTGTTGACTGTTCTCTACAATTATATTCTTCACTCTCAGATTGTTGCTTGATTCAAATATGACTGCCTGATAGAATATAAGTTTTCAGTCCAAAATCTATTCAAATTTCAGACTATTGCTGAACTCAAAATTTCAATCATCCTAAAGATGACCAATAGTCCCATTCCAAATTCATCAAGCACTTTTTTCCCCACTATAACATGTTGGAGTAAAGTCGAATTAAAGAATTAAGATCAACCAGAACTATGGTTGTTGAAGAGAGAGGTGGAAGAGGTGCATACTGTTGGAGCTGATTGGCATGGCTGCAAAACACAAGAAAACAGGCAGTCATGGACTGCTACAATTAATACCATCAAGCCACAGAGTTGGTCGGAATCAGCAGAAACAAATCTAAAGCAAAAATTATATTCGATGAGGACAATCTAAATTTCCCTATATTTACATTTGTTTTGTTGATTTTGCAAGATTGTGCCCACCATTGGTCTCCACTTCCATAAAATGTCCCTCCACCAGTTACCGTTAAATCATTTATTCCTTTGAAACGAAGCCATTGCCTTCGATTTAACCCTTCCCAAACCTTGGGGTCTCCAGGTGCAATGATTGTTCCAGAAACCTGAAGGGTCAAGGCAGATTTGCATGGGCCAGAGAATCTAACAGGCTTGACAAGATACTTCTTCCCATGGGGCACAAGGAATACTGTATAGGCTGATGAACACACCTCTTTCCATGTTTTCTTGAAAGCCTGAAAGACAATTGCACTTAACTTCATAATTGTCATAATTCATTACTACTCCTTAGAAACAGCTACGGAAACACTACGTGTTACTACAAACAGTTAACTATTAATGTAGTTAAAATAGATACAGTTAAAACCTCAAAACAGGAAATTTGAAGTTCAAGAGAAAAGAAATTTTTTTGTCTTAATATAGATGACAAATAACTATTAAATTTTAAGCATTACCATACCAAAATATAGCACCTACAAATCATTCAACTTTCTGTAAGTAGAAAGATATACCCTACTCTGATTCACTGTCAATGTTAATAAACACAAAGCAAAGTTCGCAGAGGATGATACACTTAATTGCTACATCTTTTCAGTTGCACTGGATTACAACTTGGACATAAATATAGAATATAAAATATAATGCAGGAAATCTATTCAAAATTGCAACAAAAGAATGATTGAAAAAAAAGTCCATCTCAATGTAGAGCTCAGAGAAATAAAACAAAAATGCAATTATTATGGACAGATGTTGCAACGGTTACTGGATCATAGATATAATTTTTTATTATTTTGTTTTTTTTGCTGATTTGGTCAGTCATTTGTTGGAGCCACAAATGGCCTTAGAAATGCTCATTTCTTGCCAAACAAATTTTGGAATGTGATGGCCTTTGGATATTCTTTTTTTGGTAAACTGGGCAACACAATGAACTGAACGGGATAAAAGCCAATTGGATCATCAATTCTTCTTCATATGGGAAGCCAATGACTGCTGCTTGATGCTGTTCTTGTTTGTTTCGGTTATTTTTATTTAGGGTTTACACTTACTGAGAAACCATTTTTATTCCTATGTTGTGGAGGTTTTTGACAATTTGTGGCTAGCTATTTTTGATGACTGTACTTTTCAGCACCATTGATCTACATTGGTCCTTCATGGACATCAATATAATTTCTTTAGTTACTTGTACCATTTACTGGAAATAGTGATCGCAGAAAATGGGGTGGCATTATTGATATATGAATCCAAAACCAAAAGAAAACAAAACAGCCTGAAGTGGGCATATCAAATACTATTTTGCTGAGTGCACTCTTTAGCTCCATAAATCTACTTTTGTTATTCATGTGCATTAACATTAGCTATTTCTTTCCACTGTCCATTTATTGGATTTATTGATTGCAAAAGACCAGTGATGTCGTAATATGTGAATCCTAAATCAGAAATAAGTTGGTATTGAAATCAGTAATTCCAGAAGTTGTGGCATTGTAAAAGATACGAAATAAAAAATCCCTGAAGTGGGTATATGAAATGCTATTTTTTCTGACTACTTTTCAGTCCCATTGATCTGGTTCGGTTGTCAACAAATACTAATATAATTTTCTTCTGCCAGCTATTTATTGATTCAAGCAATTGTCACTGAAGAGTCTGATTGAAAAAATGTCAATTCAAAATCAAAATAAAAGCAATAAAACGTTAAGTGGATACTTTGAATGCTATTTTTTACTGTATTTTCAATTCCTGACACGGTAAGGAAAGGGGTTCCAATCAAGGACTCCCTAAAACTTGTAGCCTAAGTAAATAAATACCCTTAAGATAAATAACACACCATGCTTCCAGCATAATCACGTACAGTTTTCTAAAACAAATTCACCACAAACCATTTAAAAAATTGAATTTATGATTGTTAACATAGCACAATTCCACTAAAATCCATTGTTTTACATCGCCAAAATAAGTATATACATAACTTCTCTATGAAATCAAATCTCAAAGCTACTCTATTCGTATGATATATCTACATATTATTGTCCAAAATACAAAGGGGGAAAAAGCTTTGCTCTTTCACTGCTAATTGTTTTGGTTCCATCGTGAGAACACCTATCCTCTGAAAAAATACACATCCAGTCTCCTTGATTCAGCATTGGTAGTGCCATGTTCATTCCGTATGGTTAAATGTCATCTCCTTGAGCAATATGTAAAACTTTCACACTACTGAAAAAATGTATGTATATATATGCACTGCACAGAACTTCCACCTTAAACTTTTGGCATCTCCTCAATCTTGTGGTAGGAGAACAGCAGTTATAACAAAGGACCCTCTACAAAAGCCACAACATTATTGATGTAATAGTCGCTTTGTCCTTTTTGGTTAATACTTGATTGCCTCAAGTTTTTCTGCATCACCAACTGGAGTAATCTACTGATTAGAAGCCAGCTCACTGTGTTTTGCCCCTTTTTCCTCCCAAAACAAATGGCTTTTGTGTTTTACATCCTTAGATATGTACAGAAGATGCTCATGGAAAATTAAAGAGACTCTTTGGATCCCCAAAAATTGCAGTTAATGCTTCCAAGAATCATGGTAATTGGTGGCTCCAATTTTAATCATGTATAGAGAAGTCTCTGATGTTGAATATGAACAGTTTGATGAAATGCCAAAACCTAAAACAGAACAACAAACACAAAAATGATAAGAAATAAAAATGTTATTGTTATTTTCCCTTTTTTTGACAATGTGGATTGTGGTCAATCAAGGATGCTCCTGCATCATACACCTTGGGTAGAAATTTTGTGAGCTCAGCATTCAAAAACATAGGCTGAGTGGTAAAACCACTCTTTTGGCTAACTGTCATGGCCACAGTGTTCTTTTCCACCATGTCAAGTACTTCTTGGTTTGTCACAGCTTTTGTCTTCTTTCTTTCTAATTCACCTCTATGTCATGTACTCTTCCTTTTGGGTTTAATAACCCTCTAGCTGTCCTTCACTTTGTTATGATCATCCTCCTCTTTCATCACTCTCATAAGGTATTCCCACATATAGTCGTCCATCCCGATGAACATGTTCCTCATTTTTTGCATCATATATGCTAATGGTTTCATCCATAATTGGAAGACTCAGACTTGTCAAAAACTTGGCATACCCAAAGTTTGTGACTTGGCAAAAACTCAGCAACTTAAAAAATTGCTTATATTTCTTTAAAATCACATATTTTTGCAAAATTTATGACAAAATATATCCAATGAGTACAAAAGTATTTTCTACTAAATTTGATTCACTTAAATACAAATTGAGTACAAAATCACATCTCAAGAGGAATCCCAATAATAGTTAGCTGGTAACTATTATGAATTTATGATGATTGCCTTTGAAAATCATCATCATAATTCATAAATTGCATATTACAAATTTTAAATCTTCCTCTTCCCTAGTCTAGTGAAAACTTGGGAAGAGTTTCTAATCCTTGTACTCTATTGTAGCTCCTCATTCAACATTGAAGGTTGTGTTTGCAGCTCTAACTCAACCAAATGATTGACATCCTCTGATTTGTTGTCTACCTTTCTTGTGCAAAGTTGAAAGTTGTGGTGTGCTTTATAATAGTAATGGAATTTGAATCTTTGATATTGAAAGTATGATACTTCATCATTGATCCATGGTATTATGATAGTGCTAAAGATAACTATCCAAGTTGTCAATTTTGGTCACCACTCCCAAATCCCCTTATTGTAATCAAATTTCTTATATGAGAAGAGATCCCAACAACTATTGGGGGTCTAGGAGTAGAGACCTGTTGTGACGTATTCACACATCGCCCCATCGAATCGGGACCCCTACTTTTTTGCTTTCTGGGCTTTTCGTTCTAGGTTTTTAGGGTTTGTTTGTTAGCCTTTGCATGCTAAGTATTGCCAGAGGGATCACTAGGATGGCAGGCTTTGCTTGAGCCAGGGTGAGTCCACAGGGCCCCCGAATTAGGGTTTCTTTGAGAAGTCTTCCTTAGGGCCTGGTTTTGCTCTTGTTGCTAATTGTGTCTTGCTTGGTGAGTGAGTATCATCCTTGAAGGTCTGAGCTAGGTCAATTTGGTGAGTGATGAAGTCTGGAATGTCATCTTGATCTTCAAATGCCCTGAAATTTGGTTGTCTAGAATGTCTTCCTGATCCTGAAATTTGACTGTTTGGAAAACTGAAGAATCCTCCAAAAACTAGATTTTGCATTATAACTCCTGGAGGTCCGAAACCACTCTCAAACATCCTAACAGTATATATGGAATATAACTTAAAGTATAAGAAAGAAGAAAGATAAATGTTATATTCCATACATGAATCCTGACAGAGAGACCAAAATGTCAAATTTCACTCTTGACCCTTCCAAAGGGTCCAAAGCGAAATTCTCCATAAGACATTCTACATTGCCCAAAGTCATGAACTAACTCATTCCCAAGCATTTGTGAAGGCAAAACACTTATTTGGAGTGAAGAAATGTGAAAATGAAGTTAGGATTTGAGCCCAAGGATGATTTTCGCTCCTGACCCTTCCAAAGGGTCCAGAGGAAATTCCAAGAAGACACCTATTCTTCACCTTGTTTGCACTAAAAGTCTTGTTCCTTAGACATGTGGTGAAGGTTTTGATATGTTCTTGCCTAAGAAGTGTTTGAAAGCATTAAAGGATGAAGATTATGACCCAATACATGGATTTTGCTCCTGACCCTTCCAAAGGGTCCAGAGCGAAATCTACCTTTTTCTCCACTTTGCTCAAGGATATGACCAAAATTGTAGACTTTTGAGGCATAGATGAGAAGGTTTTGATGTATATTTTCCTCGGAGAGGAGGTTTTAGACCTTGGGATGATGAAAATCAACCTAAAAGGAGAATTTCGCTCCCGACCCTTCCAAAGGGTCCAGAGCGAAATCTTCCATTTTGCCTTCCTTTGGCCTTAAAAACCTAGTTTGACCTTGCCTAGACCCAGTTGGATGATGGATTGTCTGGATTGCGATAGAAGGAAGTTGAATTGATCAAGTTTGGAGGAGAATGAGATGAAAGAAAGTGAGAAACTAGCCAAGAGTGAGGATTTTGCTCCTGACCCTTCCAAAGGTTCCAGAGCGAAAATCCTTGAAGACCTCAATTTCTTCCTTGCCAAGGCCAAATTCCTAGTTTCTAAGGCATGTATGGAAGTGTTAGACATGTTTTTGCCTTAAGGAAGTGACTAAAGGTGGAGGAGATGAAGGATTTTAGCCTAAAAAGTGAATTTCGCTCCTGACCCTTCCAAAGGGTCCAAAGCAAAATTCTTGAAAACACTCATTTTTCCCTTAGCCAAAGTCAGGATCTTGGTGGAGATGCAAGAATAATGATCTATGTTTGCCTCCCAAAGAGGATTGGAGTTGAAAAAATCAAGAATCAAGCTCAAAACATGATTTTCGCTCCTGACCCTTCCAAAGGGTCCAAAGCGAAAATCCTTATAGCTCTTATTTTCTTCCTTGTTTTGGCTAGGCGTTGGCATGTTGGAGGGTGAATTGGTATGTTCTTTCCTTGAGAGGGAGTTGGACGCTTTGAAAGATGGAGATTTTGCCCAAAGTATGAATTTCACTCCTGACCCTTCCAAAGGGTCCAGAGCAAAATTCATTATAAACCTCATTGGCTCCCTTGTTTGGGCTTCAAACCTTTTTCCTTAGGTGGAGAATGATCTATGTTTGCCTCCCAGAGAAGATTGAAGTTGGAAAAATGAACAATCAAGCCTAGAACATGATTTTCGCTCCTGACCCTGACCCTTCCAAAGGGTCCAGAGCGAAAATCTACCTAGAACTCATTTCCTTATTTGTTTGACCAAATTTTGATATCCAAGGCATGTTGAAAGGAAGAATGGACATGTTGTTGCCTTTGGGAATGTTTGAAAGCGATGAAAGGTAGAGATTTTGTCCTAGAAATGGAAATTCACTCCTGACCCTTCCAAAGGGTCCAAGGCGAAATTTCACTAAAACCACCTTTTTTCCCAATTTTATGCCAAGGCAATTGCAGACTAAAGTGAATTGAGATGGGAGGGGTCCTTAGGAGTGACTTCAAGGTGCTAGTGATCCATGAATTTGAAGGAATTGAGCAAAACCAAGAATTTCGCTCCTGACCCTTCCAAAGGGTCCAGATTGAAAATTCTATAATCACCTACTTTCCTTGCAAGACAAGTCAAACTTTGGGTTTTTATAGCTTGTATGAGTGTGAAGAAGTGTTTTCTTGCCTTTTGGACTTGATTGAGGTTGAAAGGATGGAGGAATAAGCTCAAAACAAGATTTTCACTCCTGACCCGTCCAAAGGGTCCAGAGCGAAAAACCCTAAAAGCATCTTTTTCTCCAAAATTTGAGTGAAGTCAGGCCTAGACCTAGGTGAGAAAATCTCTTTATATTGCCTTGGAAAGATTTTGACTATCAAAAAATGCAAATTTTGAGTTTAAACATGAATTTTGCTCCTAACCCTTCCAAAGGGTCCAGAGCGAAATTCTGGATAGGTCTTGTCCCTGGCTAGGTTTTTGAGCGAATTTTCCTTTTTAGGCCTTGTGAGGATCAAGCAAAAGTTGCCAAGTTGAGAAGTGGATTCAAGATGAGGGAGTCTAGGTGAGTTGAAGTAAAGAAAATGAAATTGAGAGTGGATAAGCAAGCAAAAGGTGAATTTCGCTCCTGACCCTTCCAAAGGGTCCAGAGCGAAATTCTTCAAATCCACTATTTCCTCCTTGTGTCAAGTTAGGATTTTGATTCCTAGGGCGTGGTTGAGATTGGAGTAAGGTTATTTAGCCTTGCAAGATGAGTTGAAGTGAAGAAGATAAAGAATTAAGCCTAAAAGGTGAATTTCGCTCCTAACCCTTCCAAAGGGTCCAGAGCGAAATTCACAAAATGTCATGTTTTCTTCAAGATAGTGTTGAGCCAAGTCAGTGATCAAGGTGAATGGACCTTAGAGATTGCCTTAGAAGAGATTGTCAATGAAACAAAGGTGAGTTTTGACCTAAAGAAGGAATTTCGCTCCTGACCCTTCCAAAGGGTCCAAAGCGAAATTCTCATCATCACCTAATTTGCCCATGTTAGAAGCTAAAGAATTGAATCCCTAGGATTTGTTGAACTAAAACTAGCATATGCTCACCTTTAAGAGGATTTTGGAGTGAAAAAATGAGGCAATTAAGACAAAATCAAGGAAATTGCTCCTAACCCTTCCAAAGGGTCCAAGACGAAATCCTTGGAAACTCCTATTTTTCACCTTGTTTGGGCAAGGCGAAGAGCTAGTCGTGAGATAATGTTGAAAAGAGGTCTAAATTGGGCAAAATAGCAAATTTCGCTCCTGACCCTTCCAAAGGGTCCAAGGCAAAATTCTTATAGGGCCTGTCCCTAGGAAGGATTTTGAATGAACTTTATTTAAAGTCTTCTTGTTGATGATTTAAGGGGAAAATGCTTTGTTGAAATGAATATGTCATATGTACTTAATCACCTTTTGGTTTATTTTATAGATGGAGAAAACCAGTCCACCATCATCAAGGACGACCTCTTCCAGTCTAGCATCATGAAGGACGACCAATTCCAGTCCAGCATCATCAAGGATGACCACTTCCAGTCCATCATTGTCAAGGATGTTCCACAGGCAAAAGGAAGACTCAAGGTGCTTTGAAGCATTGGAAGACTCAAGGTGTTCAAGGAATTGCCAGCTATCTCCAATGCCCTTCACTTCGCCACGCTAAGGAATCACAAGATGACCAAGAAAGGCTTTGCCAGCACTCCCAAGCGGAGGTGTACTTCCGGAGAAAGATGACTTGAAAATCAGGAAACTTCATCAGACACATAGGAGTCAAGGAGAGGTACTCCATTCATCAAACACATCAAAGACAGAGGAGAATCAACCAATGTCGGTACTAGGGTATGTTGAAGAAGCAAATAGTTACAAAAGAGTTAATTAAAGTTAGCTTCTCAGCTTCATCAAATTGAACATCAATCAAGTTACAAGTGTCAGACAAGGTGGCATCCCAGTCATCATTCCTCCAGTTGGATTGGTCCACCTCAACATGACCAGATTCAATGTACCTAATTTACCGGAGGCGACACAAACTTCGATGTACCTACCCTTGCTTCTTATTGGTCCTCACTCCTGAAATGTAATTTTCTAATTGGCTAAGGAAGTTTGTTGTAACAAACCCTAATTAGGGTTTCTATCTTGTAATCCTAGCCGTTGGTTCTAACTCAATCAGGGTCGTCTGTTTGTAAAGGGCTCCCTATATAAAGCCTTGGCTCCTCATTTGTAAAGGTTAATAGTTAGTTAATAGTTAATAGTTGGTTGATAGAGAATAGATAATAGTGAATAGTCAAAGAATAGGAAATAGTTAGAGTAGAGTAGAAAGAGAAGGCAAAGATTGTTGCCAAGACGTTGTTGTAAAGGACTTGTAAACTTCATTGAAGAAATGGTGAATTCTATGGGTTGATTCAACAATTTGCATGGTTTCTATACTTCTCAAATTTGATTTCATGTTATTAGATGAGTGGAAGAAATGTGTATGATCGATGGTGAAATATGTATATCCATACTACTAGCAGTTTGTTGATTGCAGACTTGCCTTGTGTAGTCAACTGGAATCATTCAGCTTAAGCTTAACTTCAATTATCGCTTCTTCATTGATATGCATCAGCCTGATGGTGTCCATGCCTGTAGCGGTGATCTGAACATCATAAAACTTTCCTCAGAAGATCACACTAACCTTGTGGAGATGGTCCTAGGATGTCAAAGCAAGACTTAGTTAGAATTTCATCAAAGGTCATTCATTGTTCTTACATTCTTAGTATTAGAAATAGATCCTGTTTCAACCCTTCTCCTTTTTTCTTTTTTTTCAAAATCTAGGACCAGTAAAATCTCATGTTCCAGCAATATCCAAAGCAAATCAGACACTCAGGTAGTCAAATGTAAGTCCCCTTGTGATTCCAGCAAAATCACATCATACCACGAGAAGCTTATCCACATGTAGAGAACCTACATACAAGAACCTTGGAGTTGCCTCGATTGATCCTTCGACGAGATCTTCAACAGTTGGGAACTTTGTTCAAGAGAGGATAAGGTACCTTTAGGTATTTTATTATGTGTTCGCATGTGTACAAAAAACACATCAACAAGACCTCAATGGGGTTGAGGGGTAGCATCCCACAAGGGGGTTTGGGGGCAACACCCCTAGCGAGGTTGAGGGGCAGCATCCCTCGTGGGGTCTAGGGGTAGCACCTCAGCACATTCATTATTGCGATACAAGGCAAGGTGAGAAATCCTAAATTAAGGCCTTTGAAACCATGCAAAACTTCATGTCACACCCCATTTTCACAATTTTATCACTTAGGTGAGAAATTACATATTTGGCACGTTTTGGTGAAGAATATTTTCTGTCCAAGTGCTATGTGAGGAAGTGTTATGGGAACTCACATATTTATAGGGCAAAATCATGACTTTTTTGACTATTTTGTCCACTTCTTTCTTCAGTTTTTGCATTTTCAATGCGTCTCATGAGTTTTCTTGTCAAACTTGTTGAGTTTTCTGGTGAGTACTTTCCAAATGCCAGAAACTCGATGAGTTTGACTGGCAAATTAACTCACAAGTAATTCAAGGAGGTCAAAAACTCGCGAGTGCTCATTGAAACTTTCATCATACCTTACAACTTCCAAATGATTTCCCATGATCTCCAATACTAAACTCATAAGAACCTCCATTTCCTCTACTATTATTTTCATTGCCACATCAAATAACTCCTCCCCTTCTACTCAAATGAAATCTCCTTGAAATTTTTCAGTCTTCACAATTTCATTGAAAGGTCATCCAACTCACTCTAGAAGGCTTCTTGCACTTGGTCAAATGCTATTGTTGTGCCTAGACTTTCAAGTTTCATGTTCTTTCTCTTAAATTTCTACAACAATGTTATCTTCTTCAAGGGCACATACAACCTCTTCTCAGTCATCTTTGGCAAAATTTCTCTTTTCTCATTGCCTCAATATGGACAAGTTTGGCCTTACTTGTATTTTGGTTTTCTCTTTCTTAAATGTTTCCTCCGGTAGCCTCTTTATTTCTCTTGGCTACTCTTCCACTAAGGAACTCATTCTTTTCTCTTCTAACTGCTTCATCCTCTTCATTTTCTTCCCATGTAAGAATTTTTTCTGCATCTAATATTAAGCCACTCCAAAATTGCTTGTAGTCATTTTCATGCTCGAGGGGCTGCTCCCAACCTTTATCTTCATCATTGTAGTCATCTAAACCTTCTCCTTCGTTAGGGTCTACAATACATCTTCACCTTCCTCTAATGGCAGATCTTCTTCTTCTTCTTGTAGCAATATCCCTTTCTAAACTCCTCTATAGTGGCTTATAGAACCCTAACAACTTCATCTCTTCAATCTCTAGCATAAAGGTATAGAACTACTCTTGTTCTCCCTCCTTTCCATAGCTTCCACTTCAACTTGTGTTAACCTCAATTCAACTTTCTATTCAGCTACTTGGGTTGTATGCTTCTCATACATTTCTTGCATACTCTTCATACACCTATCACATTGTCGCAACCCTACATAAAATGTCTTCCTCTCTTGACAACTGTTGGCTTTCTCACTCCTTGTTCTCTATCCACCCACACATGATAAAGAAAAACTCTCTATATCCTCTACCTATTGTTTTCTCAATGCAAGATACAAGCTGGCTTCTATTTGGACCTTCAGTTCTCTATCCAACTCTCTTTTTAGAGAACTCTCTATTGCATACAACTACCGAACTCTCTTGTGGGAAAAAGTCTTTGTTCACACTTAAGCTCTGGCTTTCTTTCCCTATACCCACTTTTCATTTGTGGAGAACAAATTCCTCTTTCTTCACTCTTTCTCTATCCTCTACCCACTTACAATAGTGGAGAACATATGGTCATCCATCAGTTGTTGGCTTACTCCTACAGCTTCTTCTTTTTCCACTTTCACTGGCTTCTCTTTCCCACTAGCTCCTAATTCCCAGAGTTCTAACCTGCTTTGATACCATACTACTGCAGCCAAGGAAGGGATTCCAATTAAGGACCACCTAATACTTGCAGCTTAAGTAAATTCCCTTGAAATAAATAACACACCAAGCTGGCAGCAATATCACGAACAATTTTCTAAAATGATTTCACCACAAACCAATTCAAAAGATTGAATTTATGATTGTTAGCAAAGCACAGTTCCACCAAAATCCATTGTTTTACATTGCCAAAATAAACATATATGAAACTTTCTATAAAATCTCAATTGATATGTAACATATTATCTTCCAAAATATGAAAGCAGCAATGAGCTGTCCTCTTTTACTGCTGATTATTTTCACTCTATTGCAAGAATAACTACTATTGATGTGTTTTTTATGCACTTCATACACATAATAAAATACCAAGGTATCTTATCCTCTCTAGAACAAAATCTCCTCGAATGCTGAACTAAGTGATCACTTGGAGTGACTCCAAGGTTCCAAATGTCAGTTCTTGATGTGTGGATAAGCTCAATGGTTGATGTGATTGTTGGTAATCCAAGGGGACTTACGTAATTGCTCTTAGGAGATGAATATTTCACACACAAGGAATACTCTGAGTCAAATCTATGCTTTCGAATGATATGGAATGAGGCTCTTTGATTACTACTACTAATGATTGATTGATTAAAAAAAGTGCAAAAGGGATTTAATGTTTGATGAATGCTAAACTAATCCTAGGAAGGAAAGGACAATGGACGATTTTTAGTGAAACTCAACTAGGCTTTGCTTTGACATGCAAGGAACAACTCCACAAAGTTAGTGTGATCTTCTAAGGTAAGCTAAGGATGTTCAAATCACCACCAACATAGACACCCATCAATGGATGAGAGCAATTGAAGTTGAGATTGAATAAAGAGTTCAGTTGACCATGCAAAGTATTTGGCAATCAGCAGAATACCAGTAGTATGAAAATGCAAAATTCACCATTAATCATCAACAATGATCTTTCATTCATCTAAAACACTTGAAGCAAGTCTATTCTATCTTTTTTGGGGGGGGTTTTCTGATTTGAAAGGGTGAAGAAACATGCAAATACTCCAAACACAATAAGTCACCAACACTTCAATGATTTTATATCTTTGGCAGCATCAAGCAACAATTCTTCAAAATCTCCTATGAGGTACAAATGAAATCAGTTGAGCTTATATAGAGCTCTCAATACAAATGAATGGCTGAGATCAATCTAAAATCAAGGGCCGAGATTATGCCACCTAAACCCTAATTAGGGTTTGTCACAACAAAATACCTAATTATTGCATATCCTTAAATATCAGCCAATTTTTTGGCTCAAACTATGAGGAAGAATCCTCCAATGAGAAAAATTAATGCCACATGGGATCATAACAAACTTTCATCTAGAAGTTTGTTCCCCTTATCTCTTTCTCTACAAGCAAATTCAGTGAATCTGGACATGATGCAATCAAGATCATCCATTGGCACACTTGGCATGATCTTCAATTGATTCTCTATGTTATCCAGCTTAACTAAAGATGAGATGAAAATTTCTTCCCACTCAAGCCCCAAGTCGCTAATGTTGCTCACAAGTGTCATGAATGACTGAATGTCTTCCAACTGCTTCTCTGAAAGTAATCCGTTCGTCTCGAAGAAGATGTACCTTACTCTTTCAATCAATATGTCAACAACTATGTCTACCTCTTCTTTCATCTCTTTCCCAAGTATTGTTTCAGCTGCTGCTACGATCTTGTCATTTATCACCTTGGTCATCTCTTCAACTCAGGTGCAACCACTATCGATACCTTCATACATATCCCTTCTCATTCTAACTGTGCAATACCATCTGGAGAAGTCACATGATTGTCCATCCTTCACCACTCCAGTTTTCACCAAGGTTTGTTTGGGATATCCATCAATACTTGCAGCCTTGGAATAGTTATCTCCTTAGTGTAAGCAAAGACATCATAGGAAGTAGTTTGCACCTGAGTCTTGTCAAGTATAGTCAAAACTCTCTCAAATATGTGTGCTAACTCTCCCATGAACTCATTTGCCTTGGTGAAGGAATTATCAATCCAACTCTTCACTACGTGAGAGGTAGTCCTCATCTCTTCCAAATCATCAACTGAATCCGGTGGAAGCAATGATGGAGGAATGCATGAAGGGTCAGCTTGTCTTATTGGATTCCTAAGTTGCTGAACATGATTCCTTAAGGCATTCAATTCCTTTTCTAACTTCTTATCTTCTTGTACCATCTTCAATCTATCCTGGACTGTTTTCACAGAATCATTCAAATCTTCCATCTCTTGTTTAGCAATGGCAAAACCCAACTCAATTGTTGTCAAGTCATAGTCATCAACAATGATCTCATCTTCCAGCTTGTCCACTCTTGGGGTAGCTATTTGTATAATTCGACACCCTATATTATCTCTTGTAATCTTAAAGAGCTTAGTAGCTTTCTTCTTCTCAACTGTCTTACCAATCCTCTCCAAGAAGCTATCCAAATCATTTGTTGCCTCTTCCTCTGCTACTATCACTTAGTCATTCTTTCCTTGGGCCATGTTGGAATAGTCGATTGCTCCCTCTCTACTTGTAATTCTTTGAATTGTTGATCTACCTAGGGTGGAGAAGTTGTTTCCTCATTATCATCTTCATCCATTATCTCCACATATTCATCCTCCTCGACCTTGTTGTTTATAGCTTGTTCTTGCATTGCTGGAGGATCTTGTACTTGAGGTTGCTTTCCCTTATTTGTCATCTCACCTCGATTGTCTTGTATTGTAGATTCTAAGGACTCATTCATTCCTTAATCCATGCTTCTCTTGAATGATTGACCTTCATTGGTGGTTACTGTTGTGCGTTGCACACGCCCCCTGTCGCCGACAGGGTCCCCCCCCCCTTTCCAGTTTTGAGTTTTTTGATCGTCGTCCCGAGAATCGAAACAGAGTTTCTCGTGTCTCCTCGAGCGAGTTCGTGATCAGTTCGTAAGCTGATCGACGTTGGAGTAATGAACCAATGAGTCCTCTTGACTGATCTGGCTTTCGGGCGTAAATGCCGAAAGTTTGTTCCAAAATTCCAAAGCCTAACGCAATGCAAGCATTTTTTTTTCGGACTCCAGGTCCGAACTTGGCGAAAGTCAAGTTGAGCTGTTAAGTTTAAAACGTTATGCGCTCCCCCCCTTTTTGGATGTAAGCGTCCGAAGGTGAAAATTCAAAATTTGAAAGCATAAGGTGGCAATCGCATTCCGGACCTGTTGTGACGTTTTCACACATCGCCCCATTGCAAATGGGGACCCATGTTTTTTTTTGCTCGTTTTGTTCGTTTTCGCTTTGCTTTTTCTAGGGTTTTGTTAGTTTGTTAGTTGTCTGGATTTAGGGTCAAGCCTTAGGGTTTTAATTACCGTCTTTTCGGACCAAAATCCAGTCGTTTTTGAGGGCTTTTGAGTTTCCTTTTCTAGAATGCAAATTTTGAATGAAATGAATTCGCCAGAATGGTCTAATTTTCAATTGGAATGTTGATGCAGAGCTTAAATTTGTCTAAGTGTTGAAGATGAAATGTGAATTTTTGTCCAATTGAATATTTTTGACCAAATTTTGACTTTTTTGAATTTTGATCCTAGGCATTTCAAATGATTTGTTTTCGCCTTGTGAAGTGATAAAATGTGTAAAATCATGATATTTTGGCCTGTAGGAGCAAAATCGCTCCTGTCCCTCAGTGAAGGACAGGAGCTCAATCTCAAATATCTCATCATTCTTGCAGAGTCCAGACAAATTTTACGTTTGAAGTGATGGAGAACGGCGAGATCTTTCCATTGAATATAAATTGAAGATTTTCATGAGCACAGAAATGCCTCAAGGAGGAAAATCGCTCCTGTCCCTCAGTGAAGGACCGGAGCTACAATTCAAATTTCGTCTTGTCCTTGCAAGATTTCGACAACTTAATGATTTGAGGACGTCCAAGGGAAGATGCTTTGCCAAATGAATATAATTTGAGATGCAAAAACGAAGGAGAATGACCTATATTGACCAAATCGCTCCTGTCCCTCTCCAAGGGACCAGGGCGAGGTACCTTGTAGCTCTCGTCCCTCTCCCAGGGACCAGAGCGATTTCCTTCATTATGCAAAATCCAGACAAAGGTCAAGGCAAGTTTACGTTCAAAAACAAGGAAAAACATGAGATAAACCCGTTGAAGACAAATTGAAGATTATCAAACGTCAACAAAGGACCAAAATGCTTAAGTTCGCTCCTGTCCCTCATGGAAGGGACCAGAGCGATTTTTGTTGTAGATGATTTTCTCGCCAAATTTCAACCGATCTCAAGGCATGAATGAATGAAAGGAGGCATTGCGAATCCGTTGAATATAATTTTCGAAGGTGATGAAGTGAAATGAGGCCCACAAGAGCAAAATCGCTCCTGTCCCTCAGTCAGGGACCAAGGCGATGAGGTACGTATCTTCCCACTTTTTCATTTTTGGACGCTAAACAAACATTTTTGAATTTATTTAAATGCTAAAATTCGATAAGTTTTGAAAATTCAATTAAATGGCATTTAAATATTGCGCTTGATATTAATTAAATTATTTTGCCTTGTAAAAAATCGAATTTGTTAATTTAAATGACAAAGGCATTTAATTAATTATTTATTAATTAATAGAAAATCAAAAGGAGCGCTTGGTATTTTATTGGTTTATAAAAGTCGGCCTTGTTATTTATTAAAAAATCGTTTAATTTGCCTTATTAATTATCAAGTCGGCCTAAGGTGGTAATTGTGAGATGAGCGCTATAAAGGGAGGTGAGAATCATTATTTTCACATTATCATTTTTCATGCGATCTCAAAGGGAGAAGTGCGAAATTATCTTCAAGGTGCGGGTCTTGTCAAGGAAGGCGCAAACATCATCAAGGGAGTGCGAGTGTGTTTGAAGGAGCGAATTTCATTTCAAAACAAAAGAAGGCACTAGTTTTATCCAAGGCGAAACATCTATCCAAAGGTGGTGCGAACTTAATCTCACTTGAACGAACTTGCCAAGGACATATCAAAGGTGGCGAAGTTGTCTTTTTGAAGAAGAATCACGTTGATGACCATCTTACGTCAATTTTGCCTAGGCAATTTTATTCATTTTGCATTTTAGAGTTAAGCTCTCAAGTAAGGTATGGCAAGGTCTCTTGTTTTAATTTCGATTTTTGATTGTCATTGCCTTAATTTTGAAATTTTGTTTTTCCTTAGCTCAGTCTTTTTTAGGAAATGATTAATAAAGGACTTATCATTAAGTTTCCTAAAATTTGCTCTCTAATTTATGTTATGTATTGCAAAATCATGTTACTAATTTTGAAATGTTGTGTAGGCGTCAAATGGAGGTCTCTTCAAGGAAAATCAAGCCGGATCCAGGACGGTCTTCGCCAGGACGGTCTTTGCCAGGACGATCAAGCCAAGACAAGGGCGACCTCTTCCAATCCAGCGTTCCAAGGCGAGGTACATCATCCTGCACATCAAGGACAAAAGGAGTTAGAACAAGAGTTAATTAGAGATAGCCTCTCAACGACATCATATTGAATATCTAGCAAGCTTCAAGTGTCAGATGAGGTGGCGTCCTAGTCATCATTTCTCCAATCAGTGAAGTCCATCTCAGCATGTCCAGATTCAATGTACTTAACTCATGGAAGGTGGCACAAACTTCGATGTACCTACCCCGGCTATCCATTGGTCGATTTTTCTAAAAGGGACATGTGTCCAAGCAATACAATTTTATCATTGGTCAAGCATTAAATGTTATGTAATGGTTGTAACAAACCCTAATTAGGGTTTTCATTGTAAAATCTTGGCCATTGATCTTGAATTGATCTAAGCCATCAAATTGCATTGTGGGCACTATATAAGCCCAGGCATTTCATTTTGTAAAAAAAGGGAATTTTTAGATGATTAGAGAGAGTTGTAAATAGTTGGAAGAGTTAGAATATAGTTGATAGAATAGCAATTAGAGTAGAATAGGAGGACAAGGCAAGAAATTGTTGCCATTGATTGTAAACAAACTCCATTTTCATTGAAGTAATGGTGAAATATGTCGTTTTCTTGCAATTTGCATGGTTTCTTGTTGAAGTCTTCAATCTTAGATGGTAGATAATTAGATGAATGGAGGAAATGTGATTGATTGATGGTGGAATTCGTACATCCATACTACTAGCAGTTTGTTGATTGCAGACTTGCCTTGCGTAGTCAACTGGAATCATTCAGCTTAAGCTCAATTTCAAATTGTCGCCTCTTCATTGATATGCATCAACTTGGATGGTATCTATGCCTGCGGTGATGATTTGAACATCATAAAGCTTCCTTAGAAGATCGCACTAGCCTTGTGTAGATGTTCCATTGATGTCAAAACAAGACCTAGTTAGAGTTTCATCAAAAATCAATCATTGCTCCTACATTCTTAGTATTAGGATTAGATCCTCTCTTCGCCCTTATCCTTTTTCCATTTTTTTCAAATCTAAGTTAGTAAGAGCCTGTGTCCAGCAAAGCAGATCGGAAGTTCAATGTAAGTCCCCTTGTGATTCCAGCAAATCACATCATACCACTGGAGCTTGTCCACACGTGGAGACCCCACTAAAAGAACCTTGGAGTCTACCTAACTGATCCTTTACGCGAATCTTCAGCAGTTAGAGACTATTTTCTCAAGAGAGGATAAGATACCTATTGGTATTTTATTCTGTGTATGATTGTGTACAAAATACACGTCAACAGAATTGGCGCTAGAAGGAGGGCTTGTACGTGAACTCCAGATTCTATCACTTCAAATTTACGGAGGTTATCTCAAGAGCTTTTGTCCCTCCTCCCGCGCACAACAGAATTGGCGCTAGAAGGAGGGCAGAGCATTTGAACGTCAGATCCTGAGGAGCCCCTGACAGTGAACACGAACTCTTGAATCCAAGGAAGATCAGTGGAAAGCTTTTTCTCAAACAAAGAAGGAAGGTGACTGCTGGATCGTTAGTTGGACTTACGCAAGAAGGAATCAAGCTGGAACCAGTTGAACGTTCAAGTTGAATCCGAGATATTCAAGATCTCTCTTATTCCAGAAAATCCAAAAAAAGCGAAAAATAGAAAATCCAAAAAAAAAGTGAAAAATAGAAAATCAAAAAAAATCAAAAAATCAAAAATCAAAAAAGAAAAGAATTCTCAATGGAGCGGCAACAGTTTCACGAGGAGCAACAAGTTGATTTTCCTGAACTTTGGTGGAGGTTAGATACACAACTTTATCCACGCAGATTGTCCGAGTTTGCAAGACCAGGGCAGTGTCGAGTTCACGAGACAGAGGAACATGATGAAATGCATTGCTTGAAGTACTTATCAAGGATGGAATCGGCAGCGCAGGGAAAAATCTTCTTTTGGGATGTCCCAAGGCCAGAAACAGAGGAAGGCAATTTCAGTGTCCCAGAGACCAAGGATCCTCTTCTAAGCTTCATGTGGATGATCGAGAGTCAACTCATTTTGGATGGCGAAATGCGTCTTGAAAACATATTGCTACCATTGTGGTGTAGAATTCACAACTCACCTCACTCGGAATTTACTTGCTCAGTATGTGAAATGGCTATCAATCAAGTCAGAAACCAGTTTGGAATGCCAACTTTGTCCGAGGAAGAATGCATCATGAACAGATCTTGGGGTGCACATCTCGCAGCCGAATTCAGGAGAACCTATGAACAGGACATTGCTCCAACATCTGAATGTGAGAAGGATCAAGTGTACGTTGACGATACCAATGCACCTGATGATCAATGTATTACAATGGATAGCCTGCCATGCCTTGCACCTGAAAAGGAATACTATGAAACAAAAGTTGAAGAATTAGTTGAGAGTATTCAAGCAGTGATAAAGGAAGATCTAGGAGTTGAACAAGCAATTAAAGGAGAAGACGACTCATTCCTTGAAGAATTCTCGCTTATGCTACAAAAGGAGATCCTTGAAATTGAATTGCAAGAGTTTTCGAATGGCCTCATTGAAGAAGACAATCAAGTTGACATATTGAACAAAGAGATACAAATCATCATAAGTGAGCCCAGGTATGAAGAACAATTCAAAGGGGCGCTTGAAGATTTCATCACCATTATGCTATTTGAGGGAGCATTGAAGGATCTTGTAGAAGAAACACAAATGGAATTACTACCAAAATTTTTTCTAGATAAGCAAGTTACTGGGAGTGATATGATCCATCATCAACTTCGACCTCCCGAGACTATACTTGAAGAAGAAAGGTCACCTGAGATTATCTTTGATCCACTAGAGGAGATGTTTGAAGCTCAATCCATCAAGGAGACTCTCATTTTTGAAGATATGCTAACAAAATTTCATGAAGATGCCTGGTTTATGCAAGATATCTCAGTGAAAACAGAGAATTTTGAGCTATTCAAAGGGGCGCTGGGCTTGTTTCAAGAGGAACTTCCTAATCAAGATCAACATGTTGTGGATGCTCGTGGAATAGTTCATCATCAATGGCGACCTCCTGAAGAAGCTGGTGATCTCGCTTCCAACAATATAGTGCCGCCTGAGCCTGAAATATGCCAGGTTGTTTCTTTCCTTAATCCTAGCTTTGAAAGTTATTATGATTTTGATTATGGGGATTTTGGGAAAACAACTTGCATCTGGATTGATCATGGTCCTAACGAATTACCCCAGTTGATCATTTTGAGTGAAAACTTGCTTGAGTATGAGAGATGCATGGTGAGAGTTTGCCTTTCTGTATTTAAGGATGAATTTGCCCGATTGAGAACCATCACGTTTACCATGCTCCTGTTGCACAACCTGAGAAATCATGTAAAGTCATGTACATATTTTGCTTCTTTGAGTCGTGTCGAGTCTAGGAATCTTGTATATAGGTTTAGAGTAGGTTTTCTTTTCGTGTTTTTAGATTAGAGGTCTTTTGAGCCTTGTTCTTAATTCGCCTTGAGTCATTTGACTCATGATCTAGTGTGGCTCAGGTAGTTTAGTAGTTTTCTTTTGGTGTGCGTTTTAGTTTAGTTTGCTTTGGGTCGGTCTGTCGGTCGGTTTGCTTTAGTTTAGGTGTCTTGAGTGGGAGCCTCCATTTTGTGAGAAAGGTGTTTGTGTTGTTGCCCGCACGCTGGCAATATCCTGGATCTTATGTTAGACTCATTTCTTAGATATCTATTCATGAAGTGCTCGGAATCCGAGGTTGTTCCTCTTTAGCTTTATCATCTGATCAGGACCTGTATTTGACTTGGAAGGGAATCATTTTCTGTGTCTTGATGCCGACATCTGTTGATTACTATATCTTCACACATTAATAGACTCCGAGTCATTATGGTTTTCAGGCAAAGCTGTGATTGGTGAAAAATCTAAAATCTGGCTTCAGTGCCACCGCAATCCTCAAACCCTAGTAAGCTTCACTGCTTACGAGCCAAAGGAATTGACGGAGAGAAAAAGCAATATCAAAAGGAAAAAATGAAAAAAAAAAAAAGAGAAAACGAAAAAGAAAAATGAGAAAAAAGTGAAATGAAATGAAATATCAAAATTGGCTAAAGGGAATATGCGAGTAACTCCATCGGGGCTATAGACGCCTGGCTGGCAATGGAGCAATGTTCGTGAGCTTGCGGCGATAACCTCGTCGGGACTATGGACGTCTGACTGGCAGCGAGGCTCTATCCAGGATGCTTTTGAAGTTTAGATAAACTACGTAGCTAATCACAGGGGAACCTGAAAGTCATAGTTGTCTTGTCGAGAGGAATAAATACACTTGCACACACCTGGGTAATCAAAGATTAAGTGTCTAGATATGGTTAAAGATTCTCCTTCTACTTTGAGTGCATTTTCTAATCTCTTGATGAGCTAGGATGAATTTTCCGGAGGTTCTAGGTGTCGATTGAGTCTTTATCTCTGAAATGTTTTTCAACATTTATTCAAGGTGGCGCTAGATGTTGTGACGTTTTCACACATCGCCCCATTGCAAATGGGGACCCATGTTTTTTTTTGCTCGTTTTGTTCGTTTTCGCTTTGCTTTTTCTAGGGTTTTGTTAGTTTGTTAGTTGTCTGGATTTAGGGTCAAGCCTTAGGGTTTTAATTACCGTCTTTTCGGACCAAAATCCAGTCGTTTTTGAGGGCTTTTGAGTTTCCTTTTCTAGAATGCAAATTTTGAATGAAATGAATTCGCCAGAATGGTCTAATTTTCAATTGGAATGTTGATGCAGAGCTTAAATTTGTCTAAGTGTTGAAGATGAAATGTGAATTTTTGTCCAATTGAATATTTTTGACCAAATTTTGACTTTTTTGAATTTTGATCCTAGGCATTTCAAATGATTTGTTTTCGCCTTGTGAAGTGATAAAATGTGTAAAATCATGATATTTTGGCCTGTAGGAGCAAAATCGCTCCTGTCCCTCAGTGAAGGACAGGAGCTCAATCTCAAATATCTCATCATTCTTGCAGAGTCCAGACAAATTTTACGTTTGAAGTGATGGAGAACGGCGAGATCTTTCCATTGAATATAAATTGAAGATTTTCATGAGCACAGAAATGCCTCAAGGAGGAAAATCGCTCCTGTCCCTCAGTGAAGGACCGGAGCTACAATTCAAATTTCGTCTTGTCCTTGCAAGATTTCGACAACTTAATGATTTGAGGACGTCCAAGGGAAGATGCTTTGCCAAATGAATATAATTTGAGATGCAAAAACGAAGGAGAATGACCTATATTGACCAAATCGCTCCTGTCCCTCTCCAAGGGACCAGGGCGAGGTACCTTGTAGCTCTCGTCCCTCTCCCAGGGACCAGAGCGATTTCCTTCATTATGCAAAATCCAGACAAAGGTCAAGGCAAGTTTACGTTCAAAAACAAGGAAAAACATGAGATAAACCCGTTGAAGACAAATTGAAGATTATCAAACGTCAACAAAGGACCAAAATGCTTAAGTTCGCTCCTGTCCCTCAGGAAGGGACCAGAGCGATTTTTGTTGTAGATGATTTTCTCGCCAAATTTCAACCGATCTCAAGGCATGAATGAATGAAAGGAGGCATTGCGAATCCGTTGAATATAATTTTCGAAGGTGATGAAGTGAAATGAGGCCCACAAGAGCAAAATCGCTCCTGTCCCTCAGTCAGGGACCAAGGCGATGAGGTACGTATCTTCCCACTTTTTCATTTTTGGACGCTAAACAAACATTTTTGAATTTATTTAAATGCTAAAATTCGATAAGTTTTGAAAATTCAATTAAATGGCATTTAAATATTGCGCTTGATATTAATTAAATTATTTTGCCTTGTAAAAAATCGAATTTGTTAATTTAAATGACAAAGGCATTTAATTAATTATTTATTAATTAATAGAAAATCAAAAGGAGCGCTTGGTATTTTATTGGTTTATAAAAGTCGGCCTTGTTATTTATTAAAAAATCGTTTAATTTGCCTTATTAATTATCAAGTCGGCCTAAGGTGGTAATTGTGAGATGAGCGCTATAAAGGGAGGTGAGAATCATTATTTTCACATTATCATTTTTCATGCGATCTCAAAGGGAGAAGTGCGAAATTATCTTCAAGGTGCGGGTCTTGTCAAGGAAGGCGCAAACATCATCAAGGGAGTGCGAGTGTGTTTGAAGGAGCGAATTTCATTTCAAAACAAAAGAAGGCACTAGTTTTATCCAAGGCGAAACATCTATCCAAAGGTGGTGCGAACTTAATCTCACTTGAACGAACTTGCCAAGGACATATCAAAGGTGGCGAAGTTGTCTTTTTGAAGAAGAATCATGTTGATGACCATCTTACGTCAATTTTGCCTAGGCAATTTTATTCATTTTGCATTTTAGAGTTAAGCTCTCAAGTAAGGTATGGCAAGGTCTCTTGTTTTAATTTCGATTTTTGATTGTCATTGCCTTAATTTTGAAATTTTGTTTTTCCTTAGCTCAGTCTTTTTTAGGAAATGATTAATAAAGGACTTATCATTAAGTTTCCTAAAATTTGCTCTCTAATTTATGTTATGTATTGCAAAATCATGTTACTAATTTTGAAATGTTGTGTAGGCGTCAAATGGAGGTCTCTTCAAGGAAAATCAAGCCGGATCCAGGACGGTCTTCGCCAGGACGGTCTTTGCCAGGACGATCAAGCCAAGACAAGGGCGACCTCTTCCAATCCAGCGTTCCAAGGCGAGGTACATCATCCTGCACATCAAGGACAAAAGGAGTTAGAACAAGAGTTAATTAGAGATAGCCTCTCAACGACATCATATTGAATATCTAGCAAGCTTCAAGTGTCAGATGAGGTGGCGTCCTAGTCATCATTTCTCCAATCAGTGAAGTCCATCTCAGCATGTCCAGATTCAATGTACTTAACTCATGGAAGGTGGCACAAACTTCGATGTACCTACCCCGGCTATCCATTGGTCGATTTTTCTAAAAGGGACATGTGTCCAAGCAATACAATTTTATCATTGGTCAAGCATTAAATGTTATGTAATGGTTGTAACAAACCCTAATTAGGGTTTTCATTGTAAAATCTTGGCCATTGATCTTGAATTGATCTAAGCCATCAAATTGCATTGTGGGCACTATATAAGCCCAGGCATTTCATTTTGTAAAAAAAGGGAATTTTTAGATGATTAGAGAGAGTTGTAAATAGTTGGAAGAGTTAGAATATAGTTGATAGAATAGCAATTAGAGTAGAATAGGAGGACAAGGCAAGAAATTGTTGCCATTGATTGTAAACAAACTCCATTTTCATTGAAGTAATGGTGAAATATGTCGTTTTCTTGCAATTTGCATGGTTTCTTGTTGAAGTCTTCAATCTTAGATGGTAGATAATTAGATGAATGGAGGAAATGTGATTGATTGATGGTGGAATTCGTACATCCATACTACTAGCAGTTTGTTGATTGCAGACTTGCCTTGCGTAGTCAACTGGAATCATTCAGCTTAAGCTCAATTTCAAATTGTCGCCTCTTCATTGATATGCATCAACTTGGATGGTATCTATGCCTGCGGTGATGATTTGAACATCATAAAGCTTCCTTAGAAGATCGCACTAGCCTTGTGTAGATGTTCCATTGATGTCAAAACAAGACCTAGTTAGAGTTTCATCAAAAATCAATCATTGCTCCTACATTCTTAGTATTAGGATTAGATCCTCTCTTCGCCCTTATCCTTTTTCCATTTTTTTCAAATCTAAGTTAGTAAGAGCCTGTGTCCAGCAAAGCAGATCGGAAGTTCAATGTAAGTCCCCTTGTGATTCCAGCAAATCACATCATACCACTGGAGCTTGTCCACACGTGGAGACCCCACTAAAAGAACCTTGGAGTCTACCTAACTGATCCTTTACGCGAATCTTCAGCAGTTAGAGACTATTTTCTCAAGAGAGGATAAGATACCTATTGGTATTTTATTCTGTGTATGATTGTGTACAAAATACACGTCAACAGGACCCTAGGTCCGAAATTTCCAAAAAGTTAAAATTTTAAAACATAACACTGCCCAACAACGTTTTCGGACCTTAGGTCCGAACTTTAGTGAAAGTTAAGTTTAAAACACAGTGCAATAGCATACTTCGGACCCCCCGTGTCCGAATAGCACAAGCTGTTAAATTTAAAACGTAGCGCAAAATGCATACTTCGGACCCTAAGCTCCGAAAAGGGCGAAGTTAAAGTTTTAAAAACATACGAAATGCATACTTCGGACCCTAAGCTCCGAAAAGGGCGAAGTTAAAGTTTTTAAAACATACGAAATGCATGCTTCGGACCCTAAGCTCCGAAAAGGGCGAAGTTAAAGTTTTAAAAAAATACGAAATGCATGCTTCGGACCCTAAGCTCCGAAAAGGGCGAAGTTAAAGTTTTAAAAACATACGAAATGCATACTTCGGACCCTAAGCTCCGAAAAGGGCGAAGTTAAAGTTTTTAAAAGCAACATCAAAAACAACGTTTCGGACCCCCGCGTCCGAATGACCAAGGGCGAAGGGTTGTGTTTTAAAAGCAACATCAAAAACAACGTTTCGGACCCCCGCGTCCGAATGACCAAGGGCGAAAGGTAAGTTTTTAAAAAACGCATATCAAACACACTTCGGACCCTAAGCTCCGAATGAAAAGGGACAAAGTTAAAGTTTTTTAAAACATATCAAAAACGATGTTTCGGACCCCCGCGTCCGAATGACCAAGGGCAAAGTGTTGGGTTTCAAAAACAACATTGAAATGCATACTTCGGACCCCCGCGTCCGAATGACAAAGACAGTATAAGCTTTTAAAACAACATCGAAATGCATGCTTCGGACCCCCGCGTCCGAATGAAAAGGGAGTGTTAAGGCTTTAAAAGCAACCATATCAAACACGCATACTTCGGACCCCTGCGTTCGAGCTTCAACAAGGTCGGGCAAACCACGTTTCGGACCCTAAGCGTCCGAAATTCCAAGGTGAAAGTTTAAAAACGAAGTCCAAAAAGCAAGCAAAACATTAAACGCAGAAGGCACAGTGTGTAACGCGGAGGTCAGGACGAGCACACCCGCGAAGGTTAGATTCGAAAACCTCCAATTCAAAATTCGAAAGGAACTCTTAAATCCGAAAGCAAGGAGGTAAGACACTGCATCATCCTCCCATCGACCATTTAAAATTCAGGTTGCTAGGCACAGAACCATGTGAAATTGATAAATCCTCTTTCATCTTCCAAACTGCGAAAATTTAAACAGGAAGGATAACCGTTGGGATTCAAATTTTGCAGGGTCATCCGCTCGCCCCACCGCAAGGTCGAGCAATCACCCATCATTCGCTCCGATCAGGTAAGTACGCCTTATCGCGTACGGTCATTTAAAATGTGTGGATCAAATATGCAAATACGCAAAATTTGAAATGCTTAGAGTCTGCATCTCCATCATTCGAGCATCCAAAATTTAGGACTTATTCCCGGAGTTTGGCCGAAAACTGCATCTCTTTTCAAAATTCTCATGTTTTGTCTTTGTTAAAATTAATCAAAAAATTCGAAAGTGAGAACGCTTAGTCATAAATCTTCAGGAATATGATGCTGTTGAAGTTAATCAGATTGTTAGCCCAGAATGATATTTAAACGAATCTCGGTCTGTTGAAACACTTCTGTTATTATCTAACCCGCATCGTCATTCTCGTATCACCTTGTAATCCGTGTCTGGCTGTGCAGGATAAATGCCTAAATCAGCGGCAGAATCATCAAGAACACCCGCTGCAGCAGAAACCTCACGAGCATCCAAATCAGACGTCCCACGGAAAGTTGAAAGAATGAAGTATCAGTATCAGAGAGGAGGGTTAAGAGAGTCAAAGGTCCAGAGCATCTGGGACAACATTGGTGACACCGACCTTGGCCATATTGATATTCAGGATTTCAGGGATCGGGTCTTCTCACCCAATGCATATGGCAGGCCTAGGCAAATGCTAGAAAGTGGCATCGCCCAAGCAGCAGGTTTTCCTCCAGCAATCCAGAACTATGAATTAGTAGTGGAAGCTGCTCGGCATTATGAGCCAAAGTCCAGATTAGTGCTTCTGGAAGATATCACTATTGCCGACTTCTCCCCGAAGGCTATCGGTGATGCATTTGATATCCCCTTTCCAAATAATCCCATAGCTACAACAATGGACGAGGCACAGGGGGCATATGATATGAACCCAGCCCGATGCAGGGCATTGATTAACGAAGAATGGTTCAAAGAAAAAAGGCCTTCAAGCACCAAGATTGTGAAAAAGACCCCCAGAAGTGACTTTCATAATGAACATGGCGATATGGTCACCTTACTTAGCCGAGTCATGGGACTTCCTAAGTCCAACTACTTTGAAGAATGGATGTTCTATTTTACAGAACAGGTCTTTGCCGGAAAGTCTAAGTTTGACTGGGCCCAGATCATAAGTGATAACATCCACGCTCAGCTGATTGAGCTTGAGACAAAGAAGTATTTCACCATGACCTCCTATTTGGTCTATATGTTCGCAAAGAACCAGCCACTGCCAGGATTAATAATGAAAGCTGAGATCGGGAATGGGCCTGGTCAGGTAAAAGTTTATGATTGCTACCCGCAGCTGCACTACCAGGATATAGCTCAAAGGGAAAAGAGCAGCCCGGCTTACGCGGTTGGACAATACAAACGCGTCAACGACGCCTTCACAATGCGCCTAGTCAAGCTAATGCAAGGAGGGTTACACATAAGGCTCTCAGAGCAAGCTACCATTTTGGTGCAGAGGTATGGGGCCTGGTTTATTCAGTTCCCAAGATTCTCCTACCTCCGAATTGCTGGCTTTGAAGGTGCCCCCCTTCGACTTCCGCGGTACCCAACCGATAAAGTAGTCCTCATGGAGGTGGCAAGACAATCACGCCCTGCCGGCATATTATTACGAGAAAGCAAGCAGGCTGGATTCGCATTTCCAATGATCATAGGCAACCATGATGTCCAATTGAGAACTCCCACCCTAGCAGAAGAGTCCCTTGCAGAGCTAGCCTCTTATGGCCTACAGGAACATTTCCCAAGAAAATGTTTTGATCATGACAATTTGGCGAAGAGAGCTTACGGTAGGCGCTACAGAGCAAAGGAGTCAATTGAAGATTACTGGAAAAATTGCTCCGATGACTACGAAGTCAAGCGACGGGAATATTCTAGATTGAGTGTGCAGCAAATGCGACTCTTTGAGTACCGTCGGGTCCCGGATCAGCTCACAGACTCGGGGAACTGTCTCCAAGTCCGGGAATTCGAAGCAATAAGGCATCTCTTGCCAGGCGTTGATTGGTCTCAAGACCCAATCACGGATTTCGAAGCAGTCATGGCAGCCCCGGCAAGATACACAGATCAATGGTTACAACACCAGATCGAGAGGCTAGTCCATGAAGGGGTCCAGTTTACTTACCATCTGATGGGCAATTTCGACTCTCAGTCTTCCGAAGATGAAAGGACATTAGCTGAAAAACCAGAGAAAAGGAAGAAAACTAAGGCTTGTAGAGGGACTCGGACGTCCAAAAGAACAAGAAGGGAGAAGATTCCCATAAGAAGGCCAGAGACCACTTCATCTTCAAAGGACCCCAGTTCATCCGACGACGCCATAGATTTGGATTGCATACCTGCTCCGCCTTCCCAGAGCGACATAGAGGCATTCCAAGCCAATGATCCTCCTGCTCCAGATATGCCGGACACCGAGCAAAAGGGCCCCAATCCGACTAAGCTGGGTGACCAGATAGAGGAAGGAGAAATCCCATCCACCCAGGGGATCAAAGTGCATGAACCTACCCAGCAGAGCCGCCATGAATTACTACTCCTCCATGCAGCCAAGGACGACTCAACTGTCGAAGGGGAACAAAGAACAGACGAGATCCATGAGCTCGAGGGAACCAAGGAGCCACCATCACAGGAAGATGTCAGACAATTATTCAGTGAGATAGGGGAGAACTCAGATGCAAACAAAGAGCTTCCTCCTTTTTCCACCCCTCCGATGGCGGGACAGCTGTTACTTTGTGATCAGCCAGTTGGAAGCATGGGAGCACAAGGTGCTAACTTAACCCTATCCTCAACCCAGACAGTGCCTCAAGAGTGGCTGATCGCCAGAGCTCAGCGCAGGGCCGCCACCAAGGCGCCCATCGACCTTGAAGACATCTTCTCACGAATGGATCAAACAAAAGCAAAAGGGAAGAAGAAACCGAGAACATACTCTAAGATAACCAAGGATGGGCAAAGGAACCGCACTCTTCATATTGCTACCCCGCCCGTAAACAAGCCAGCAGATCAAATAACCCTAGCAGATTATAGCATTACGACTGTCCCCATCGGACGAGCTACAAAAGAGCAAGAAAAGAAGGAATTTAAGGACTCCGTGCAGAACATACTCAGACAGCTCGAGGAGGTCACGGCTGAAAAGGATATGTATCGGGCCCGTGCTGAACAAGCCGAGGGATACATCGATAAGCTCCTACGGCCACTACACAACCCCTCTGAATCCCATATTCCCCCAATGGCATTGGCGCAGAGGACCACAACTGAATTCGAAGGAATCCGGGATACCGCAAAGGCCGTTAAGGAATGGGTGCAAGACATCAAGAAAAAGGGAGAACAGATCCTCAAAGAAGTAAAGGAAATGGCTCTCCATCGAGAGCTCACTCTAGTCAGGCTGTTGGAAGTAAAGAGAGAATCCCTTCACATGCATGAAGTAGCGGCCTCTACCCTTCCCCTCCTAAGAGCTCTTTTCTGGACACATACACAGATTCCCACACTGCCTGACATCCTGAATCCCCATAGCATCAGTGTTCTCAAGGAATGGTACTGGACCGTCACCATGAAGAACGACGCCCAGGAAATTATTGACAAAGAAAATGACGCATGTGAGGCAATTCTGGGGAGCATGCAAGAAGTAGGCAAGACCATCCTCCGATCAATGGTTTCGGGGTGGATAAATGACCTGTCCGACAGTGTAATCCGGCCGGATTGGGAGGAAAGATTGGGAGCAGATAAGGTTTCTTATTCCATTGAAGACTTGAGTTTTGCTGGTCAGTTCCATTCAAACATATTGTGCTTCGAGCGTAATCGCTCCAGCTAGAAGGACGGTTTAAGGCACGTGGACCAGTATCTCGAAGGCATGCAATACAAAATTCGCCACCCTCCCATGCCGCCTTTTAATCCCCTCTTCCAATTATGCATCAAGTTTCAGGAATATGTCCGCGAGGAACGAGCAGCAGGTTGTGATTTATGGCGAGAGTACCTGCATGGCGAAGACCAGTTTCTGCAAAAGGAATGTGAAACCAGGATAGAGAAAGTAGTTTCTCAAAAATGCCTTTTTCCCTCCAAGTCTTAAAAAGTGCACTTTTGTTCCAAAAAGGTGACAGTTGACTTTTGGTCAACATATTGTAAAGTTTTTTGGTGCACCTCCCTTTTTTGGATTATTTCAAAAGTTGTAATTATCCTTTGGTAGTTATTGCTCCTTTTGGGGTAGTTGTAGATATTTATCCCCCTATTTATGAGTGTGGGTCCCTCTTTTGTAAGGATGAATCTGGGCCACTTGTTTAGATTAGATCTTGGCCATTCATCCATTTTTGGAAACCTATTTAAGGGGACTGGTTTTCCCTCATTTAGGAGAAAGTTCTTGAATTGTTGCGAAAGCTCTGAAGAAATTTTGCAGGAATTAATACAATGGATTGAAATTACCTTCAAATTTCCTTGTGAGTGCATGGTCTCCTTCTTCATTTAAATTAGAAAGCTTTTAAATTATGTCTGTTCATTTTACACAGCAGTTCTTACCAAGCATCTGATAGAATCTTCACAGTCCATACCATTAGAGGATAGCTGATTGCTTTTTTCCTTTCTGCATGGTTAATCTGGGCTATTTTATGATTCAGTTCGATTATCAAATGTACACATATCATGAATGTAGAAGTTCTAATATTGTATTTGATAATATGAAAATCTGGTTTCTCCTTTGAAGATTGCACTGAGTTTATGCAAACATTGTGTCTGAATGACTGATGATGCTTAATTTGGTTTCCCGGAGGTGTCTGTCTGCTTGGGTAAATCTGTTGTCCTAGTTAACATTTACCATTCTCTTTCTCCCTACCCTTCCTTTCTTTCCTCCCAATTTTATCCCCTTTTTTTAGAAATCCGCAGTCTTGCTAAATCAGCTTCAAATTAACCAACATCACCTGAAAAGAAAGAAAACCAAAAGAGGTCCCTGGGAATTCGTATATGGAATTACCAATCAAACGTAAGCCCCCTTGTGTTTCCAGCAAAAACACATCAAGCCACTGAGAGATCCCGCAGTCAAGACCTGACAAAAGAAACCTTGAGGTAGTCTCCTTTGATCAAACTTAAAAAACAGCATTAGAGACTTCCTTATCTCAAGAGAGAGTAGGATAATCAGTCGGCTATTCTATTCTGCGTTGGCCGTATGGAGTTTGCAGCAATGCGATTTCATCCACGTCAACAGAATTGGCGCTAGAGGGAGGGGCTTCCGAGCAGTCTAGCTCAAAGATCATATCAGACTACTCTCAGAAAGGAAGACGCAGAATCAGCTTTTATCCCTTCTTGCGTGCAACAGATACTAGGAAGGCAGCTCAAGATGCAGCATGGTGTTGCCCTGTGAACACTCACGCAACCTTCCCCTTGAACAGCTAGATCAGTGGCTGAATCAGTCATACATTGTGGATTAAGTTACACTCCCTGGCTTGGAAGTCAGAGGAAGATCCTACCCTCCTCAGCCAGAGAAGGATCCGCACCACATCCACCAGATCAACTCCCAAGACAACTCACGCTGGAACGAATTGGGTCTTTTTCTCCTAAAAGGTTCGAAAGAGTCCAAAAATCAAGCCCAGAACGGGAGAGATTTACTGGTTTTCAGTTCTATAGACGCAAGGGTTATCGCCAACCTTCAGACCCAAGTGAGTCCAGCTCGGCGAATCAGCAGTCCGCCGTTCCAGGGAGTTCAGTTTTTACGGTTCCAGTGGTTACAAATCTAGTTCCTACCACAACACAGATAACTCAGCCACAGATGGCACACAATCCACCTGCTCCAAATGGTGCCACATGGTTGGTAGACAACCCGTCACCGCTGATTTTCCCGGCTTACCATGATATGCCCAAGAGCCCAGACAGATTCTGTTCCGTTTTTCATCCAAATGACCCAAACAGGACAGCGGAAGAGCATATCAAAATATTTGAGGATGCGTTGCGCAATAGGCAGATTGAATACGCGGATGTTGCATGCAGGCTTTTTCCTTATTCATTGGGTGAAGACGCATTTTACTGGTTCATACATTTACCAGTATCCTCTATCGACTCTTGGGAAAAGTTGAAGACAGCCTTCACAGGAAAGTATGGCATCCCTATAACCCCTACGGAGCTGTACAGGCAATTTGTGGAAGTCAAGAGACAGGAACACGAGCCTATAAGCTCCTTTAACAACAGGTTCCACAAGGCCTTCACCCGATTACAGGATCCGTATGTGGTGAGTGACGCTTCGGCAAGAGAAATCTACTATTCAGCGCTGGATTATTTAACAGCCATGTTCGTCCGACAATCACACCCTGCGCCAACTACACTGACTGAGGCCTATGCTAAGGCCATGGAAATTAGTAAGGGGCTAGGCCAAAATATCGCTGGGCCCTTGATGCAATTAGGACCCCCTGCTGCATCCAGCCAACTCCAGGGAATTACTCAAGCTTTGGCCCACCAAACGCCCATTTTAAACCCAATCCCGCAACCGGCATATCAGCCTCAGCAGCTCACCAATCAACTGGTACTGCATCCAGGACCACCTATAGCCCAAATCCTCCCTAAGCAGCCTATCTATCTGCAAAATACCACTGTGTCATCAAGAACCCAAGAGGAGAAGGATGAGATGCGGGAACTGACTGACCAAATGAAAAGGCTGTCCTCTGAAGTTACTCATCTGCGAAATCAGAATAATCAGTTGCAAAGTAATCAGAGGAACCAACACCAGGGCCAATATCAGAATCAAGGATATCAAAGACCCGCAAGGACATGGAACACCCATCCCAACAACGGAGGAGTGCCTACTCCGCTCGACAATCCGCCAGCATCGGAAAACAGGCCAACGGATACGGTATTTTTGGCAGAGGCAGCGCTTTCTAACTGGTGCAGGTTACACAACACTAATCAGCACTCAGAGTTACAATGCGACGAATTTTAGGTTGCTGCCAGCATATTCCAACGAGAGGTGGAAAACACAATGCCTCAACCAATGCTCCCTCCCTCTGGATTTGAAATAGTGCCGTCACCAAGGTATGACACTGCGCTTGTTCTAGAAACCTACATTCCCCCATTTTTCTTCCCCAATCAAGATGAAAATGAGGTGGCCGACCCGAATCAGCCCGTCGATGTGAATGCATTTCAGCAGTATCAGCGCGCAAATCGGGGGTATTACAACAATAACAACCAGAACAGCAACAGCAGCCCCTACACCACTTCCACACCTCCCAAAGACATCCAGGTCCCTCCAGATCAGAATGCTAGTAATAACCCAAGTTATCCAAAGGCATCGCAACAGTACGCGAGCCAAGGGCAGCCCCAGAAAACCCCACCCCAGCCAAGGATGTTCATTCCGCAGAACCAGCCAATTGCTGTCACAAATCCAGGCTCTAGTGATAGGTCATCCAGCAACATAGAAATTGCTAAGCTAGGCCAATTGGTGGCAGATGAGTTCAAAAAAATGAAAGTCAACTTACCCTTTTTTGAACTAATGAAAGTCTCCGAAGTCAGAGACATGGTCTTGAATAGTCTTAAGGAACCCACACCGACTCAGTCCAAAGGGATGGACGATCACTCGGGACAAAGGACAGTACAAGGACAACCCCAGAAGATCAGTGGTGAGGTGAGAGGACCAACAACTCCCAGGGATGCGACAGTGAATTATTCTGCACCACCTGAGTTCCAAAATGATCCACCTATGGAGGCTGGCTTTGGAGCACGTGCACGGGGAAGGACTCAGGATATCTCAATCATGAACAATGATACCTTACCATCGGAGCCTACAGTAAGCTTGTTCACCGAAAAGCTAGAACCCCCCCCTTTTTTATTAACTCTCCGAATCTTTGGTAAGAACTTGCACAACTGCCTCATTGACTCGGGAGCTTCGGCAAATGTTATGCCCTTGTCAGTATGTAGTGCTTTAGGCTTGACCCCCACCAAGACTAACCGAAAGGTTACCCAGTTGGACAAATCTGAAGTGACTGTAGTGGGCGAGCTAAACAACATACACATGCAACTAACAGCTGATCCACGTATTCAGATGTACATCGACATTCAAGTGGTGGACATCCCAGGGGCCTATGGCATGTTACTCAGCCGAGATTGGACCCGCGTCCTGAACGGCTGGCTGCATTCTAGTTTCACCCACATGTGGCTACCATGGAGAGGGGTAGCAAATCAGATCCGGATCGAGTCCGAACCTCGGCTCAAGCTGATGATTACGGAATATAATCAGGCTAATGAAACCCTATTCTTAGAATCAGACCTGGGCACATATAGGGCAGACGTCGGGTCAATGAACGAAGTCTTATTGGTACAATGCTCAAACCCAGTCCAAAATTTCGGACAGGTTGCAGAGAGTTATGATAAGGAGGCCCCATCGCCAGAAGAAGGTGAGTTATTTGGTAGCCTCAGGGAATTCTTCTGCAAATGTGAAAGACCAGCGTCCCAGCTCAACTATCAAGATTCTATTGCAAATCTGCTCCTAACCAGTTGGTGCAGAGTTCACAATGCTGCCCATTCAGAAACAACTTGTTCACTATGCAGGGCAGCGTTGAGTCAGGCATGCAAGAGACATTCAGAGGTGCTACAAACTCATACTCTCAGACCGGAGGCCACCACACCCCCTGAGCGGCAAAAGTATGGAATTACAGGTTCGGCAACCGCAACCAGCAAGGTTACCAGCCCAAATCAGACTTGGACCTTAAGGTTCGATGGCTCTAAATCCAAGAGAGGGGCTGGAGCAGGGGTAGAACTGATAAGCCCCACTGGTGAAACCTATTTAGCTTCCTACAGGCTACAGTTTCACTGCACCAACAATATAGCAAAATACGAGTCTTTAATTCACGGTTTGCTATTAGCCACTAAAAAGGGAGCCCAGATCCTGCATTGTTTCGGAGATTCCGAAGTAGTAGTCAGGCAAGTTCGAAGACAATACACCTGCCACGACAAGAGACTCAGCCTTTACCGTAATCGCGTGTGGGACATAATGGAAAGCTTCGATGCTTTTAACATCAAGACCATATTCAGGTCACAAAACCAGGTCGCTGATTCGTTGGCCCAGGCCGCAAGCACGCTTGAGCCACTATCAATGCAAAGTTTGAAGAAATTTACAGTAGAGTTAGCCTCAGTTCCATCAGTCCCCGACAACATTACCAATTTTCAGGTGTTCAATGATGACAAACACATCATCGACTTCATTACAAGCTCAGATGTATTTGCAACTCAGATCATAGATGAGGAAGAACCCCAAGAAGCCGAGATTGACATAGAGGGGGTCTTGAATCTCAGAACTAATACGATTCCCAAAGGTATGGTGCAGTTAGAACGAATTTTCGACTGGGACCAGCTTAAGTCTCGCAAAGAGGGCACTGCAGAAGGAGGCGCCTGTGATAAAATCAATATCGGCACGCAAGAAAATCAAAAGAACGTGCTGATTGGCAAAGTGTGTACGCCCCAAGAAAGAGACGGAATCCTCAAAAATATGAGGGAATTCCCAGATATCATCGCTTGGGGGTATGAGGATCTCAAAACCTACGATACATCCGTAATAACTCATACCATACCCCTCAAGCCCGATTCAAAACCTTTCAGGCAGAAACAGCGTCCAGTGAATGCCCTCCTCGAACCATTAATATATCAAGAGGTAAAGAAGTTGCTGGCTGCTCGCATCGTCTTTCCAGTACGACATTCTACCTGGGTCGCTAATCTAGTCCCAGTAAGAAAGAAGAGCGGGGAAATCAGACTGTGTGTCGATTTCCGTAATCTAAACAGAGCATCAGAAAAGGATAACTACCCGCTGCCCTCCCTTGATGAAGTCCTGCAAACAGTCAACGGATCCCAGATGATGTCCTTCTTGGACGGTTACTCCGGGTACAACCAAGTAATGGTCGAATACGAGGACCGACTTAAGACTGCGTTTACCACTAAGTGGGGGATATTTGCTTATCGGAGAATGCCCTTTGGTTTGATCAACGCAGGGGCTACATTTCAACGCGCCATGGACATTGCATTCAAAGACCTTGTAGGTCGCTGCATCATTGTCTATATGGACGACTTGACCGTTTTCTCCAAGCAAAGGGCAGATCATGTGAATGATTTGCGAAAGGTTTTCCAACGCTGTCGTCGATTCGGGATATCTTTAAACCCAAGGAAATGTATGTTCGGAGTGACCGAAGGTAAGCTCCTCGGCCATGTTATCTCAGAAAAGGGCATAGCAATTGACCCTGATAGGATCAAGGCCATACTGCAAATCAATCTCCCTGCAAGTAAAAAGGAACTCAAGTCGTATTTCGGAAAGATAAATTTTGTTAGGAAATTCATAACTGGGTTTGCTGAAATAGTTCGCCCTCTCAACGATATGTTGAAAAAGGACGCCAAGATAGAATGGACCCCAATAACCAAAAGGGCGTTCGAAGAGATCAAGCAAGCAATCATCCAAGCGCCGGTTCTGGTAAGCCCTGACTACCTAAGGCCCTTTTACATTTATTCCTTCGCCTCCGAGCACACCTGTGCAGCAATCTTAACTCAGCGAAGGGAGGAAAAGGGTGAGCACCCGATAGCATTCATGAGTACTCCGTTGAAGGAGGCTGAACTAAGATACCCAAACATTGAAAAGCAGGCCTATGCGCTAGTCAAAGCCATCAGGAAGTTCTGGCATTATATACTTAGGAGTAAGATATATGCCATAGTACCAGATGTCGCAGTGAAGACATTATTGATGCAAAATGAGCTAGGCGAAAGGAGAGGCAAATGGGTGACCATCATCCAGGAATATGACATTGAAATCCAGCCTATGAAGCTAGTGCGAGGTCAGGCCTTGACACAAACCCTCGCGTCTGAATGCTCAGGAATCGTACATCAACAGTATCTGATTGAACAAGTCTCCCCAGACAGGTGGTATGATGACATAATTTTCTACCTTCTTAATTAGAAATGCCCATCACACCTCAACCCAGTGCAGAAAAGGGCACTAAGGATGAAGAGTAGCCGTTTCATGCTGCAAGGTGTCGTCTTATACCGCAGGAATCATGAGGGCATTTACCTGAGGTGCGTAAATGAGGATGAAGCACGCCAGATTATAGAGCAGTTCCATACCAAGTTCGGAACCGGCCACGGATCAGGCCTAGCAACGGCTCACCAAATCCTCAGGGCAGGCTATTATTGGCCTTCCTTATTTCGAGACACCCACGAACATGTAAAGAAATGTCATGTGTGCCAAGTATCCGCAGCAAGGGAGCGCACCCCAGCTATGCCACTCCAACCAGTCATAGAGGTAAGACCATTTGGCCAATGGGCGCTCGACTTCATAGGTACAATCAACCCACCCTCCTCTGCGCAACACAGGTACATTCTAACCGCTTCTGATTATTGTACAAGGTGGTCTGAAGCTCAATCGTTGAAACAATGCAATGCTGATGCTGTTATTAAATTTTTAGAGGAGAATATTATTACACGTTTTGGCTGTCCTCATGCTCTAGTCTGTGATAATGGTTCTGCTTTCACGTCATTAAAATTTTCAAATTGGACCTTCAATTACGGGATCACTTTAAAATTTTCATCTAATTACTATCCCCAAGGTAATGGTTTAGCGGAATCCACAAACAAAAACCTCCTGAGTGTGATTAAGAGACTCCTAGACAAGAACCCGAGAGATTGGCATACCCAACTCCGATTTGCCCTTTGGGCAGACCGTACCCGATGCAAGGCCGCCATTGGAACTTCTCCATACCACTTAGTATATGGTCTTGACCCCATCTTCCCGATACAATTGAGAATACCAACTTTGCAGTTCATGAGCGAATACCTAGGAATCGATAACGCTGCGGAAGCCAGGTTGTCCCAGCTGTTATACTTAGATGAAAAAAGAGACGACGCTATAAATAATTTTGCCAAACACCAAGAAGTAGTCAAGCGTTGGTTCGACAGACGGGCAAAAGTAAAGGCCTTTCGCATTTCCGATCTTGTTCTTTGTTGGGACAAAGCTCATGAAAGAAAGGGAGAGCACGACAAGTTTGATAATCTGTGGCTCGGTCCTTTTCAAATTTCAGAAATTTTGGGAGAGAATGCATTCCGACTCAGGACCCTAACAGGCGAGGACGTTCCCTTTCCCGTGAATGGTCAATTCCTCAAGCATTATTTCCAGCCATAGGCTTCCCCAAGCCTTTTTCATTGTGAATAGCGGCTCCTTTTTCCTTCCTTGTCTTAGCTTAGTTTCCTGTTTTCCTGCTCCGTTTTAGGACCCCTGTCATTTTCTCGAAGGAGGCCTTCGCCATGTACAAACGCTGGTGCGACGCCAGATTACTGTTACCATCTGTTTTTGGAATCCAAGCTCGGGGAGACTTTTGATTAATGGAGCACCCCATGATCCGTCCGGTTAGATCTAGACGCCCTTTCTCTACAAAATCTTGTCCTAGTCAAAACCTATCCACAATATCGTGATTACTGCACAGATACACATAAAAAATTGCATACAATCAATTGCTAATCAAAGGGACGCTATATCGATGAAAGGTCCGTGGCTACACTTCAGCGACCACTGTTACGCTCAATCCCGCGTAGGCTTCACTGCCTACCATGCCAAAAAAGAGAAAAGAAGAGAGAAAAGAAAAGAAAACTGATCAAGCGCTCTGAAATCAAGCGTTAAGCGTAAAATTGGCAAAAGGGAATGCAGGCATCTCTGCCGGTATAAGAGAAAAGGGGGTAAAACCTTCTTGCCGGAAACAGAGCAATCTCTGTGAGCTAACAGGCGATAACTCCGCCGGGGCTATGGACGCTTGCTGGCAGCGGGGCTCTATCCAGGTTGCTTTTGGAGTACTAGCCCGTTGGACATCTCGACACAGTGAAACATTGATGCCACAACTTTTTCTAGGCTGGAATGAACTCCATTTGCACACACTAGTTGATCCGACCTGCGTGTGATTTGATTTGACTATTCACATTATCTTGTTTTGAAAGACTCTTCTACTTCTCTCCTCTCAGTCGTGGTGGTTAACCAGAGATTCTAGGTTCGATCCGAACTTGCGTTCCCGAAATGACTGGGAGCATTTCTCCAGCAGAGTCGCCATTTGTTGTGCGTTGCACACGCCCCCTGTCGCCGACAGGGTCCCCCCCCCCTTTCCAGTTTTGAGTTTTTTGATCGTCGTCCCGAGAATCGAAACAGAGTTTCTCGTGTCTCCTCGAGCGAGTTCGTGATCAGTTCGTAAGCTGATCGACGTTGGAGTAATGAACCAATGAGTCCTCTTGACTGATCTGGCTTTCGGGCGTAAATGCCGAAAGTTTGTTCCAAAATTCCAAAGCCTAACGCAATGCAAGCATTTTTTTTTCGGACTCCAGGTCCGAACTTGGCGAAAGTCAAGTTGAGCTGTTAAGTTTAAAATGTTATGCGCTCCCCCCCTTTTTGGATGTAAGCGTCCGAAGGTGAAAATTCAAAATTTGAAAGCATAAGGTGGCAATCGCATTCCAGACCCTAGGTCCGAAATTTCCAAAAAGTTAAAATTTTAAAACATAACACTGCCCAACAACGTTTTCGGACCTTAGGTCCGAACTTTAGTGAAAGTTAAGTTTAAAACACAGTGCAATAGCATACTTCGGACCCCCCGTGTCCGAACAGTACAAGCTGTTAAATTTAAAACGTAGCGCAAAATGCATACTTCGGACCCTAAGCTCCGAAAAGGGCGAAGTTAAAGTTTTAAAAACATACGAAATGCATACTTCGGACCCTAAGCTCCGAAAAGGGCGAAGTTAAAGTTTTTAAAACATACGAAATGCATGCTTCGGACCCTAAGCTCCGAAAAGGGCGAAGTTAAAGTTTTAAAAACATACGAAATGCATGCTTCGGACCCTAAGCTCCGAAAAGGGCGAAGTTAAAGTTTTAAAAACATACGAAATGCATACTTCGGACCTTAAGCTCCGAAAAGGGCGAAGTTAAAGTTTTTAAAAGCAACATCAAAAACAAAGTTTCGGACCCCCGCGTCCGAATGACCAAGGGCGAAGGGTTGTGTTTTAAAAGCAACATCAAAAACAACGTTTCGGACCCCCGCGTCCGAATGACCAAGGGCGAAAGGTAAGTTTTTAAAAAACGCATATCAAACACACTTCGGACCCTAAGCTCCGAATGAAAAGGGACAAAGTTAAAGTTTTTTAAAACATATCAAAAACGACATTTCGGACCCCCGCGTCCGAATGACCAAGGGCAAAGTGTTGGGTTTCAAAAACAACATTGAAATGCATACTTCGGACCCCCGCGTCCGAATGACAAAGACAGTATAAGCTTTTAAAACAACATCGAAATGCATGCTTCGGACCCCCGCGTCCGAATGAAAAGGGAGTGTTAAGGCTTTAAAAGCAACCATATCAAACACGCATACTTCGAACCCCTGCGTTCGAGCTTCAACAAGGTCGGGCAAACCACGTTTCGGACCCTAAGCGTCCGAAATTCCAAGGTGAAAGTTTAAAAACGAAGTCCAAAAAGCAAGCAAAACATTAAATGCTGAAGGCACAGTGTGTAACGCGGAGGTCAGGACGAGCACACCCGCGAAGGTTAGATTCAAAAACCTCCAATTCAAAATTCGAAAGGAACTCTTAAATCCGAAAGCAAGGAGGTAAGACACTGCATCATCCTCCCATCGACCATTTAAAATTCAGGTTGCTAGGCACAGAACCATGTGAAATTGATAAATCCTCTTTCATCTTCCAAACTGCGAAAATTTAAACAGGAAGGATAACCGTTGGGATTCAAATTTTGCAGGGTCATCCGCTCGCCCCACCGCAAGGTCGAGCAATCACCCATCATTCGCTCCGATCAGGTAAGTACGCCTTATCGCGTACGGTCATTTAAAATGTGTGGATCAAATATGCAAATACGCAAAATTTGAAATGCTTAGAGTCTGCATCTCCATCATTCGAGCATCCAAAATTTAGGACTTATTCCCGGAGTTTGGCCGAAAACTGCATCTCTTTTCAAAATTCTCATGTTTTGTCTTTGTTAAAATTAATCAAAAAATTTGAAAGTGAGAACGCTTAGTCATAAATCTTCAGGAATATGATGCTGTTGAAGTTAATCAAATTGTTAGCCCAGAATGATATTTAAACGAATCTCGGTCTGTTGAAACACTTCTGTTATTATCTAACCCGCATCGTCATTCTCGTATCACCTTGTAATCCGTGTCTGGCTGTGCAGGATAAATGCCTAAATCAGCGGCAGAATCATCAAGAACACCCGCTGCAGCAGAAACCTCACGAGCATCCAAATCAGACGTCCCACGGAAAGTTGAAAGAATGAAGTATCAGTATCAGAGAGGAGGGTTAAGAGAGTCAAAGGTCCAGAGCATCTGGGACAACATTGGTGACACCGACCTTGGCCATATTGATATTCAGGATTTCAGGGATCGGGTCTTCTCACCCAATGCATATGGCAGGCCTAGGCAAATGCTAGAAAGTGGCATCGCCCAAGCAGCAGGTTTTCCTCCAGCAATCCAGAACTATGAATTAGTAGTGGAAGCTGCTCGGCATTATGAGCCAAAGTCCAGATTAGTGCTTCTGGAAGATATCACTATTGCCGACTTCTCCCCGAAGGCTATCGGTGATGCATTTGATATCCCCTTTCCAAATAATCCCATAGCTACAACAATGGACGAGGCACAGGGGGCATATGATATGAACCCAGCCCGATGCAGGGCATTGATTAACGAAGAATGGTTCAAAGAAAAAAGGCCTTCAAGCACCAGGATTGTGAAAAAGACCCCCAGAAGTGACTTTCATAATGAACATGGCGATATGGTCACCTTACTTAGCCGAGTCATGGGACTTCCTAAGTCCAACTACTTTGAAGAATGGATGTTCTATTTTACAGAACAGGTCTTTGCCGGAAAGTCTAAGTTTGACTGGGCCCAGATCATAAGTGATAACATCCACGCTCAGCTAATTGAGCTTGAGACAAAGAAGTATTTCACCATGACCTCCTATTTGGTCTATATGTTCGCAAAGAACCAGCCACTGCCAGGATTAATAATGAAAGGTGAGATCGGGAATGGGCCTGGTCAGGTAAAAGTTTATGATTGCTACCTGCAGCTGCACTACAAGGATATAGCTCAAAGGGAAAAGAGCAGCCCGGCTTACACGGTTGGACAATACGAACGCGTCAACGACGCCTTCACAATGCGCCTAGTCAGGCTAATGCAAGGAGGGTTACACATAAGGCTCTCAAAGCAAGCTACCATTTTGGTGCAGAGGTATGGGGCCTGGTTTATTCAGTTCCCAAGATTCTCCTACCTCCGAATTGCTGGCTTTGAAGGTGCCCCCCTTCGACTTCCGCGGTACCCAACCGATAAAGTAGTCCTCATGGAGGTGGCAAGACAATCACGCCCTGCCGGCATATTATTACGAGAAAGCAAGCAGGCTGGATTCGCATTTCCAATGATCATAGGCAACCATGATGTCCAATTGAGAACTCCCACCCTAGCAGAAGAGTCCCTTGCAGAGCTAGCCTCTTATGGCCTACAGGAACATTTCCCAAGAAAATGTTTTGATCATGACAATTTGGCGAAGAGAGCTTACGGTAGGCGCTACAGAGCAAAGGAGTCAATTGAAGATTACTGGAAAAATTGCTCCGATGACTACGAAGTCAAGCGACGGGAATATTCTAGATTGAGTGTGCAGCAAATGCGACTCTTTGAGTACCGTCGGGTCCCGGATCAGCTCACAGACTCGGGGAACTGTCTCCAAGTCCGGGAATTCGAAGCAATAAGGCATCTCTTGCCAGGCGTTGATTGGTCTCAAGACCCAATCACGGATTTCGAAGCAGTCATGGCAGCCCCGGCAAGATACACAGATCAATGGTTACAACACCAGATCGAGAGGCTAGTCCATGAAGGGGTCCAGTTTACTTACCATCTGATGGGCAATTTCGACTCTCAGTCTTCCGAAGATGAAAGGACATCAGCTGAAAAACCAGAGAAAAGGAAGAAAACTAAGGCTTGTAGAGGGACTCGGACGTCCAAAAGAACAAGAAGGGAGAAGATTCCCATAAGAAGGCCAGAGACCACTTCATCTTCAAAGGACCCCAGTTCATCCGACGACGCCATAGATTTGGATTGCATACCTGCTCCGCCTTCCCAAAGCGACATAGAGGCATTCCAAGCCAATGATCCTCCTGCTCCAGATATGCCGGACACCGAGCAAAAGGGCCCCAATCCGACTAAGTCGGGTGACCAGATAGAGGAAGGAGAAATCCCATCCACCCAGGGGATCGAAGTGCATGAACCTACCCAGCAGAGCCGCCATGAATTACTACTCCTCCATGCAGCCAAGGACGACTCAACTGTCGAAGGGGAACAAAGAACAGACGAGATCCATGAGCTCGAGGGAACCAAGGAGCCACCATCACAGGAAGATGTCAGACAATTATTCAGTGAGATAGGGGAGAACTCAGATGCAAACAAAGAGCTTCCTCCTTCTTCCACCCCTCCGATGGCGGGACAGCTGTTAATTTGTGATCAGCCAGTTGGAAGCATGGGAGCACAAGGTGCTAACTTAACCCTATCCTCAACCCAGACAGTGCCTCAAGAGTGGCTGATCGCCAGAGCTCAGCGCAGGGCCGCCACCAAGGCGCCCATCGACCTTGAAGACATCTTCTCACGAATGGATCAAACAAAAGCAAAAGGGAAGAAGAAACCGAGAACATACTCTAAGATAACCAAGGATGGGCAAAGGAACCGCACTCTTCATATTGCTACCCCGCCCGTAAACAAGCCAGCAGATCAAATAACCCTAGCAGATTATAGCATTACGACTGTCCCCATCGGACGAGCTACAAAAGAGCAAGAAAAGAAGGAATTTAAGGACTCCGTGCAGAACATACTCAGACAGCTCGAGGAGGTCACGGCTGAAAAGGATATGTATCGGGCCCGTGCTGAACAAGCCGGGGGATACATCGATAAGCTCCTACGGCCACTACACAACCCCTCTGAATCCCATATTCCCCCAATGGCATTGGCGCAGAGGACCACAACTGAATTCGAAGGAATCCGGGATACCGCAAAGGCCGTTAAGGAATGGGTGCAAGACATCAAGAAAAAGGGAGAACAGATCCTCAAAGAAGTAAAGGAAATGGCTCTCCATCGAGAGCTCACTCTAGTCAGGCTGTTGGAAGTAAAGAGAGAATCCCTTCACATGCATGAAGTAGCGGCCTCTACCCTTCCCCTCCTAAGAGCTCTTTTCTGGACACATACACAGATTCCCACACTGCCTGACATCCTGAATCCCCATAGCATCAGTGTTCTCAAGGAATGGTACTGGACCGTCACCATGAAGAACGACGCCCAGGAAATTATTGACAAAGAAAATGACGCATGTGAGGCAATTCTGGGGAGCATGCAAGAAGTAGGCAAGACCATCCTCCGATCAATGGTTTCGGGGTGGATAAATGACCTGTCCGATAGTGTAATCCGGCTGGATTGGGAGGAAAGATTGGGAGCAGATAAGGTTTCTTATTCCATTGAAGACTTGAGTTTTGCTGGTCAGTTCCATTCAGACATATTGTGCTTCGAGCGTAATCGTTCCAGCTGGAAGGACGGTTTAAGGCACGTGGACCAGTATCTCGAAGGCATGCAATACAAAATTCGCCACCCTCCCATGCCGCCTTTTAATCCCCTCTTCCAATTATGCATCAAGTTTCAGGAATATGTCCGCGAGGAACGAGCAGCAGGTTGTGATTTATGGCGAGAGTACCTGCATGGCGAAGACCAGTTTCTGCAAAAGGAATTTGAAACCAGGATAGAGAAAGTAGTTTCTCAAAAATGCCTTTTTCCCTCCAAGTCTTAAAAAGTGCACTTTTGTTCCAAAAAGGTGACAGTTGACTTTTGGTCAACATATTGTAAAGTTTTTTGGTGCACCTCCCTTTTTTGGATTATTTCAAAAGTTGTAATTATCCTTTGGTAGTTATTGCTCCTTTTGGGGTAGTTGTAGATATTTATCCCCCTATTTATGAGTGTGGGTCCCTCTTTTGTAAGGATGAATCTGGGCCACTTGTTTAGATTAGATCTTGGCCATTCATCCATTTTTGGAAACCTATTTAAGGGGACTGGTTTTCCCTCATTTAGGAGAAAGTTCTTGAATTGTTGCGAAAGCTCTGAAGAAATTTTGCAGGAATTAATACAATGGATTGAAATTACCTTCAAATTTCCTTGTGAGTGCATGGTCTCCTTCTTCATTTAAATTAGAAAGCTTTTAAATTATGTCTGTTCATTTTACACAGCAGTTCTTACCAAGCATCTGATAGAATCTTCACAGTCCATACCATTAGAGGATAGCTGATTGCTTTTTTCCTTTCTGCATGGTTAATCTGGGCTATTTTATGATTCAGTTCGATTATCAAATGTACACATATCATGAATGTAGAAGTTCTAATATTGTATTTGATAATATGAAAATCTGGTTTCTCCTTTGAAGATTGCACTGAGTTTATGCAAACATTGTGTCTGAATGACTGATGATGCTTAATTTGGTTTCCCGGAGGTGTCTGTCTGCTTGGGTAAATCTGTTGTCCTAGTTAACATTTACCATTCTCTTTCTCCCTACCCTTCCTTTCTTTCCTCCCAATTTTATCCCCTTTTTTTAGAAATCCGCAGTCTTGCTAAATCAGCTTCAAATTAACCAACATCACCTGAAAAGAAAGAAAACCAAAAGAGGTCCCTGGGAATTCGTATATGGAATTACCAATCAAACGTAAGCCCCCTTGTGTTTCCAGCAAAAACACATCAAGCCACTGAGAGATCCCGCAGTCAAGACCTGACAAAAGAAACCTTGAGGTAGTCTCCTTTGATCAAACTTAAAAAACAGCATTAGAGACTTCCTTATCTCAAGAGAGAGTAGGATAATCAGTCGGCTATTCTATTCTGCGTTGGCCGTATGGAGTTTGCAGCAATGCGATTTCATCCACGTCAACAGTTACTCTATTCATTGTGACCTCATGTATGGATGAGGTGCTAGTAGAAGGATGATCTGAATTTGTCTTGTGCTTCTTTTGTCTTGATCCTTCTTTGCGACTTCCTTTCCTCTTGGAACCCTTAGGCTGAGATGATTGAGTAGCATTCTCACTCATGCTTATGCTCTTTGTCTCTTCATCGGATGAATCCGGATCTCCCATCATATATAATGTCAGTTGTGCATTCTAATTCTTCAACTTGTTGGTTTAGACATCTATCCATCTTCACATGTTGACCATGACACGCCTCATTAGCTCTTCTAACTCGGTGATCTCAATGTCAATCCAATTGACTTCTATCTCTTTATCCTTTTCTTGCTCATAAGCACGTTGGAGGTGCCTTCCATCATCTTGCACTTGATCAGGGATGGGGAATACTCTACACATCCTGATGTTCCCTATCAATAGCCTGGATAACATCTTCCTTCTAATCTCAAAATCATCCTTGGCATTCATCTAGTAATCTTCTATATGTGGTCTGTGCTTGTGCTTGCTACCATTGATCTTCCTTATGTTGTCAGATGGATCAAAGTTAGTCCATGAAGGATATTCAACTATGGGATAGAATTTCATCTCCTCCTTTGACTTCTCGGCTACCTGCATGGATGGACATACTTACATTGACTGTCCAACTAAAATAGGAAAGGAAATTCCAGCCTTATGCCTATTCTTTTGAATCTTATTGTAGGTGACTAACTACCTCGAGAGTTCCAATAATACCATCTTGTTTGTAGGATAATGTGGAAGCTTGTATGGTGGAGATGAGCATCCTTGAACTCTTATGTAGGTGAACTTGGGGTATTGAATGAACCAAGCTCAATATTTCTTCACCAATTCTTTCACTTGTGGGGATAGCCTCTGATGGATACCACATTGCAACGTTCTCACTATGTGCATGGAGAAGGCATCATTCACCCTCCTAAAGTGTGCCTTGTTGCAGAAATGCAGCTGTGTGTAGCACTCACACAATCTTATCTCTCCTCCATTTCCAATTGGGCCTCTATACGTCAGTCCTTTATATTCATAAGCTCTTGCAAGTGAGAAGATGATGTAGGAACTCATTTAGAACTGCTTAGTGCACTCTAGTCTCCTTAACCGTAGATTGATGTCATTGCTTATAATCCTCGCCTAATTGACTTCGCTCCACCTATTGTCAATGCTTCCATGTAGTAAAACATCCAATTCTCAAACTGAGAGGCTTGAGGACTTCCCATGATCCGGTTGAGAAAGGTGATCAAGTCACTATACTCCTCCTTGAAGTCGATTCGGTTAAGCTTGTTGGGCACTTTGGAGAGGTGAGGTCTAACCTTTGACATCCATTACTTATTGATGATGCCCAAGCATTTGTCAAGGTCGTCATCAAAGATTGCCTATGCTCCCTCCTTATTCTTATATAGCATGTCCTTGTGATAAGGTATGTTGAATGCTTCACTGATGGCGGCTTCTGATAAGAGTGCTAGGACTTTGCCGTCAAGTGCCACTATTTGTCTTGTGTTGGCATCATAGTGTTTGGCACATTCAACCATCAGCTCATTGCATTGGATAGTTGGAGCGAAGCCAATTGCTTGCACAATTCCACTCTTAATCATCTTCTTTGATACTCCAAAGGATTTGCTCTAGTAGAGAGGTCCTTGGAACTTCCTCATGTCGATCTTGCCAAGATTGGTATCTCCAATGTTTGCCCATAGGGATACGATCTTCAACTCTGGTAGCACTGCTTTCGAATCTTCCTTGATAAGAGTTTGCCTTGAAACTTCTTCGGCCTTCGGGGCTGACATCTTTCACCTATGAGAATTGTCTAGGTTGGGGTTTTGAAAGGATATTAAAGTATAGAGGATTGAAAATTGATAACTAGGATAGCAATATAGTCTTTGAGAACTTGAAAATCGATAAAAACCCTAATGAATTGCTATAACCCTAGCTTCATTTCAAACCCCAACCCTCTACTTGACTGAAATTCACCTTTAAAAAAATCATAAAATGCTATGACGTTCGATTAGGAGCAAAACCAGCAATCAATGGTTTAAAAATAAATGATATTCAAGGAATTTCAAAATTCAAAACCCCCTCTAGAACCCTGATTTGTGACTGCACCAGCAAAGTTAGGTCTGAATCTGAATAAAATACTTCAAAAAACTCAGAAATCAGACCTGGTATGTGTCTTGAATGGAAATCAAATAATGTTGAATCTCAGAAAAACGTCTTTATAACTGATGGAATTTGCCCAAATTCTGATTATTAGCTGGATTCTTCCTTGTGTTTGATGATCAAAATCGCTGTTTGAATATGTAATTTGCTGGAACTTCTTCAATGTTGGTCAAAATTGCTGTTTGCTGTTACAAAATTTGCCTTCTCCTTGATATTCCAGACTTGGTGATTGCTGATTGAAGGAGGAATTTCGCTGTTCAATGGTGAAATTCACAGCTGATCTGCTTGGAGGAAATCGCTCGTTTGAAGGAGAAAATTGCAGCTACTTGAAGAAGGAGAAATAGCTTTAAGTTGATGATCAAGAACAATTATCATCAAATTCCTCTTATAGCTGCTACATCCTAGAGGTGTGTCCCTTGAGATTCAACTCCCAATGTAGGTCGACCTTTTATATTTAATATTTTGCAACTTTTCAAAATCTTATGCATAGCCGACATGTTTTTTGTTTTTCAAATTTGAATTGAAATGGTTATGATCTAAATGCCAACCTCTCCTTTGCTTTGGGTGCCAAATGTGCTACCTCCTCACTTTGGGTTGCGGATTTTAGCAAGTAAAGGAAGATTGCCTTTCCTTGAGCACGGATTCTAGCATGTGAAGGAAAGATTGATCATTGTCATGGATTTTAGCAAGGAAGGGAAAGATCATGATCAATTTTGGGGATTTTAGCGAGGGAAGATTGCTTCCTTGATCGTGGATTTTGGCAAGTGAAGGAAGATTTATTTCTTGATTCAATTTTGCCAACTCCAACACTTAGCCAATTACTTCAGCGTCAATATGATGTTAATCTTTACTCTCCAAGCAAGAATTGAATGAGTTCATCCTTCTTCTTTACTTCATGGATTTATCTTGCTACCTTCATGCTTGAGGCATGGATTTTAGCGAGTCAAGAAAATGCTCAAGTCATGGGTTAACCGTTGTCATCACTTTCAACATTAAAATCTCTTCATCCAATTCATCAAGGCAACTTGATCATCACTCGACAAAGTATTGAGATAGCATTACTCATCATTGCTTTCAAGTTCTTCAATCTTTGAGCCTCCACAAGTCGTGGATCTTAGCAAGTCAGGGACAAAATCATCATTTCATGACCTAGGTCAAGGATTTGAGTAGGTGAAGGAAAATGCATCCAAGGTCATGGATTTTGGCAAGTGAAGGAAGAATCATGATTGACATTTTGCGTTGATCACTTCACCGTTTGCCTATGTTGATCACTTCAACGCTTTCACCAAGTGTAGAATGATTCGCTCATAGGGTTGACTTGTTGTTTACTTTCTTTTCAACATCACCTAGACCTTGATCGATCTTCATCAAGCACTCCATCTTGTTCATTTGATCATCACTTTTTGATCGTTCCTTGCCTCCATGCTCTATCCTGAGGAAGTGTACTTGCTTGCTTGACTGCTCATCACACTCAAACTCAAACCCTAACCTGACCTGAAGATCACATTGTGAAGCATCACTTAATGATCATCTTGACCTCCATTCCTCATGCATTGAGAGCTACAATGACTTCAATCTAACCTAAAGAGACCCGACTGCTGCTAGGCTGCCTAAGACCTAAAACTACCAGCAAAAAGAGGGGGTCCCCATTTGCAATGGGGTGATCTGTGAAAAGGTCACAACACCTACCCTCTGAGAAAATGTACATCTGATCTCCTTGATTCAGCTTTAATAGCGTCATGTTCATTCCCTTTTGTTAAGTGGCATTACCTTGAGCTATAGGTAAAACTTTCACAATACAGAAAAAATGCAACCATTATAGGATTGAAATACACACACACAAAAGCAGCAATAAGCCGCACTCTTTTACTGCTGTTTTTTTTAATCTATAGTGAGAATGCCTACCCTCTGAAAAATGTACACCTGCTCTCCTTGATTCAGCTTTTGCTTTTGTAGTGCAATGTTCATTCCCTTTTGTTAAGTGCCATCACCTTGAGCAATAGGTAAAAATGCAACCGTTACAGGATTGAAAAATATAAGAGACTTTGGATCCCCAAAAATTGCAATTAAAGCTTCCAAGAATCGTGGGAATCAATTGCTCCAATTTTGAACATGTGTAGAGAAGCATCCAATGTTGACTAAGAATTGTTTGATGAAATGCCGAAAGCTAAAATAGAACAACAAAACAAAAAAATGATAAGAAACAAAAACATCATTCTTAATTTCCCATTTTTTTGGTATGATGCAAATTGTGGTCAACCAAGGATGCTCCTGGGTAGAAATTTCGTGAGTTTGGTGTTCACAAACATAGTCTGAGTGCTAGAACCACTCTTTTGGCAAGCTGCCATGGCTAAGGTGTTCCTTTCCACCATGTCAAGTACTTCTTGGTTTGTGACAGCTTTTGTCTTCTTCCTATGCAACTCACCTCTTTGTCATGTACTCTTTCCTTTGGATTTAACAACACACCAACTGTCCTTTGCTTAGTCATGATTATCCTACTCTTTTGCCATTCTCTTGAGGTAAATTTCCCGCCTATATTTGCCCATTCCCAATTCACATCTTCCTCCTGTTCTGCATCATGTACGCCAATGGTTTCATCATATCTTAGGACTTCTAGATGATTTCCTATGACCTCCAATGCTAAACTTAGAAAACCTCCATGTCCTCTTCTACTACTACTTCCATTGCGACATTAAATAACTCCTACCCTTCTACTCAAATGAAATCTCCTAGGCGTATTTCACTCTTTACAATTTCATCAAAAAACTCACCCAACATGCTGTAAAAGGCTTCCGTTGCTTGGTCAAACACCACTGCTATACCTGGCCTTTCATGTTCTTTTTCTGCGCTATCCACAGCCATGTCATCTTCTTCAAGGGCACATATAACCTCTTCTTGGTCATCTTCAGCAGCATTTATACTCTCTTTTCACATTACTGCAATATGATTTTTTTTTACCTTACTTGTATTTCCTCTTTCTTAAATGCTTCCTCCCATAGCCTCTTTTTTTCTCGTCTACTCTTTGAATAGGAACCTCTTTTTTCTTATATCTAATTCATCCTCTTCATTTTCTTCTGATGGAAGAAATTCTTCTCCTCCTAAGATTAAGCCCTTCCAAAATTGATTGTAGTCATTTTCTTGCTCAAGGGGCTGCTCCCAGCCATTATCTTCCTCATTGTGGTCATCCAAACCTTCCCCTTCCTTAAGTTTGCTAATAATACACCTTCACCTTCCTCTAATGGCATATCTTCTTCTTCTTTTGCTAGCTTCCTTGCAGTAGCAATGTCCCATTCCAGACTGTCTATAGTGCCTTGCACAACCTTCGATAACTTCTTCAGTTATTAAATCTCTGGGATGGTTGGTATAGAACCACTCTTCTTATTTCTTCTTCTTGCCTTAGCTTCCACTTGAATTTGTGGTACCCTTGACGCAGCTTTCAACTCGGCCACTTGTACGGTATGCTTCTCATACATCTCTTGCATACTTTCCACACTTATCCCACTGTTGCAATCTTTCTATTGCAATCATATATAAAATCTCTTCCCCTCTAGACCACTATTGGCATTTTCACTCCTTGTTCTTTATTCACCTACATTAGATGGAGAACTCTCTGTATCCTCTACCCACTGTTTTCTCGATGGAGAATAAGCTGGCCTCTCTTTGGACCTTCAGTTCTCTATCCAACTCTCTTGTTGGAGAACTCTTTATTGCATACACCTACTTCTACTCAACTCTTTTATTGGAAGATGTCTTTTTCACACTTTATCTCTGGTTTTCTTTCCTTCTACCCACCTTTCACTGTAGAGAACAAATTCTTTTTCTTCACTCTTTCTCTATACTCTACCCACTTACAATGGTGGAGAACAGATTGTCATCCTCCAGTTAGTGGCTTACTGTTACAATTTTTTTCCTTCACTTTCACTAGCTTTTCTCTTCCACTGTCTCCCATTTCCTAGAGTTGTCACTTGCTGTAAACCACACTGATGTAGTCAAGGAAGGGGTTCCAATTAAGGACCGCCTAATCCTTGCAGCCTAAGTAAATTCCTTTAAGATAACTAAAACACCAAGCTGGCAGCATAATCACAAACAGCTTTCTAAAACGAATTCACCACAATCCATTGTTTTACATCGCCAAAATAGTGTGTAACGAACTTCTCTATGAAACCAGATCTCAAAGCTACTCTATTGATATCTAGCCTATTATCTTCCAGAATACGAAAGCAGCAATAAGCCTTCCTCTTTTATTGCTGATCGTTTTGACTCCATCGCAAGAATGCATACCCTCCGAAAAATATGCGGTCTCCTTGATTCAGCTTTGATAATGCCATGTTCGTTCCCTTTGTGAATTGCCATCTCCTTGAGCAACAGTTTATATATATGATAACATAAACTTGTCAGAGATGGATTAAACCCAGTTTGAGTCCTTATTACTAACAACTCATACATCATTATATATGAACACTACATGTCATACCAAATTTTCATAATAGACTCAGCTTCTATCAACTAAAACTATGACTCGACAAAACAAAACATCCCAAAATATCTTTTTTACTCAACATCTCACACTCATCACTACACCCTGGTACAACTACAACCTATTCAAATCGACTATGAAGAAAAAAAAAGAAAAAGAGGCTATTCCTGGCTAATGGTAAGGTCTCGTGGAAAAATTGAGTGGGTGTTGCTGAGATTTTTTAAGAATATTTTTAAGTCAGATTATAAATTTAGTAGTGCAATTCGACTTAAATGTTTAAACTTTGAAATTTAAAAAAGTTGATTGTTTTTTAAATAAAAAATTAATAAATATACATTTTTTTTTAAAAAAAATTTCAAAAAAAAATCTTAAATTTCAAACGATTGACAAGTGAGAGAAAAAACTGATGAAGCCCACCCCAATTTCACCGACTAAAATCTGCAGTCCTAAAAGATAGAGCCTTTATTTTTATTTTTTAATCCAGTTAATCTTGTAACATAATATTTTTCCTTCATCCTGACAATATATTCGCCTGATACCTTACCCTAAAAACCTCACAATCAACTTAAAAATACTCCACATCCAACTAAATGACTCACGATTATCTTCTGAATTTTCTCTCCTCCCATCGAGAACACCATCATCTACACATCCCACTTTTCCTACAAATGAATATCCCATTCTGTTTCTCCACCTCTGTCTGATGTCTTTGGCTACCTATAAATAGAGGCAGAAAGTCTGCATCATATAATCGTTACACATATGCATAGGAATCACCATTACTAGCCGGTGAGTAAATGCAAATTACCCTCAAAGCAATTTAAAGAACGCATTCATGCCACATAAAGAAGAGGCCAGACAAAAGCCGCCGTAAATCTGAAATGTATCGCTCATAGAGAATTCACTATCTGTCTTCTGCAGAATGCTCCTGCATCACACGGGGATTACTCTGATTTCTTTCATTCAGGTAGCTGCGTATTGAATCCAGTGATCGCAGAAGAAGAATAGCATTGCAAACATGTGAAGGCAAGATCAAATTAAAGGCAATCAAACCGGAAATGGGTATTCCAAATGTACTTTGATATAATTTCTTTCTTTCTGGTTGGTAATAATTCAATTCAGCGATTGCAGTGGCAAAGTAAACACATAAATCCAAATTCAAGTGAAAAAGAAGGAAGCCTGAATTGAGTATTCGAAATGCACCTTGGAATCATCAGTCTCTCCGTCTCCTTTGGCTCCAAATTCATCCACAGATACCACTCTGACAGACCTTTCCCACCAGTTTTTAACTTCCATTCCATAACTAGAAATGTTATTATAGCTAAAATGAGGTACCCATTCAGCGAATTTGACAAAAGGTTCTTCATTTTCTCCTTCCATCATTGAAGGACACAGCGTACCATACTGGAGATGCTCTTGCGGACATAATTCAAGTGGGTTTGTCTTAATTAGATTCATGCATTCACCACTCAGGATCCCAAGCACAAATATTGCAGTCATCAATTCATTCTTCTCCATTCTGCTCCTGCTGTTTCCAGAACACGTCTCCAGCACAACACAGTAAAATGGGAAAGTAAAGGAGCTACCGTACTACAGGACTGAATCTTCCAGCATTACCTGCTTTTGAAAATTGATTAAATATCTAAGGGCTGTGGTTTTAATGGCGCGATGGTAATTACTATTATCTATCCATGTTTAAATTTTTGAGAGTTGTAATTAGATGGATTAGGTACTCGGACTTCTGACACTTCTTTATCCCATTATTTCAGAAACCATTTTTTCCATAAGAGATCCGAGTACATCGAATGACAGACATGGGCACATGGAATAAAACGTAAAGTTTGAAAAAGACAGACATGAATACAGGGAATAAAAGTAAAATAAATGAAACGGATTGATGTGATGTCCTGCTCTGATCGGATATTAATACAACGAAACGACCAGAGATTCTTTTTAATGGAGGGTTTTATATAAAATCCAGATTAGTCAAACGACCAAAGATTCCATTAATAATAGAGGGTTTTATATAAAATTCAGATTAGTCAAAGTTAAAGGATTGTAGGGTAGTGGTGAAGGATGAAAATGTGAATCTTAAAAAAATTAAAATCAAATCAAATTTATATTTATTATCTTATTAAAATAATCTAATGATAAACAATAATATCATGGTAAAGATCTTAGATTTTATATATTATTTTTTATATTTGTTTGAATTTTTAAAATGTGAGTTGCTCTTCAAAATAACATAATCATGATAATATTTTAGGAGGGATCTTCAAGGACGCATAAGATAGAAGGACATCGCACAATAGTTATGGATGGTAGAAGAAATGACTTTTGTTTTTTCCAAATCATGCAAAGATATTTTGCCCCTACTTTTTATCAAGATCAAAGGTGGGAGAGGAAAAATTTGATAAGATGAGGGATATATGATAAAAGATAGATGAGAAATCACACAATAAAGGGTCCCAAACTTGGGACATCACATTTCAGAACTTGGATGGAGGTGAGAAGTTAAAAGCAACTTTGTATGAAGATATTTTTTTGAATGAATGCACTTTTGTTCAAAGGTACATCATAAAGTACCTTCATTCGAAGGTGGACCTTTGTTCAAAGGCTAAAAACATTCAAATGGGGGTAATTTCTAAAATGGTAAAAAGGGAACTTCATTCAAAGGTCCCTTTTTATTCTTATATGGAAACTTCATGTGTGAGGGAAAATGTGTGTGCGAATACAAAGGATAAAAGATAAACTAATTAACCAAAACAAGCCATTAAACCCAACACTTCAAGATCGAAATGGTAAAATCAAAGCAAAAACACAAAGAAAAGTTATGCAAACCCCAAATCCTTGCTTCGATTTGATTATTTCGTGATTGGATGTGTGCTCATGACATTGATTCGGATGCTCGATTGTGCTCCATGATTTGATGAAGATGATAATGCAAATGAAAATGGATGTGATAATGATTTCGACAGAGTGACGGTATGATTGTATGAAGGTGGATAATTTGCAAAGGAAATGGAGGGTTTATATAGAAGATGAGAGGAAGGAGAGGGGGTGTGAAGAGGAGACACTTGTCCTGAAAGGGGACAAGTGGCTCAACTAGAGGGGAAGGAGTGACATGTGTCATTACCATTTTGGGCAAAGCCACCCAAAATATGATATTTTCCCCCAAATTAGGGAAGTTGATTAGGATGTGCACATATGGAGGTTTGGAGGGATAGGATAGGGTTGGTTGGGAGGTTTGGAGGATGATTAGGTTGGGGGAGGTTAGGATAGATAGCGTTGGTTGGAACCCCAGGGTTAGGAGCCATGTGCTCAAATAGGATTTGAGTCTAATTAATTTAATTAATTAATCCATGTGGGTTTTGGGAAAAGGGACATTTAATTAATTAAAGGTAATTAATCAACTGGGATGGCAAAAAGGGGATTAATTAACTAGGATAATTAATTAGGAAGAAATAGGTTGGGGAATTAATTAATTAGGAGGAATGGGATAGGGAATTAATTAATTAGAAGAAAATGATTTAAATTGATTAACCAAATTTAGGTCTCTACATTTTGCCCCTCTTCGCGGTTGCACTAAAATAGCGTCGGTGTGAAGAAAAATAAAACACCTGAGAGCAAGGAAGCGAAAAATGCCCCAGGGCTGACGAAGGAATGGTGAGGGATGCTCCCTCGAGAGGGTGCATGGGGAAAAAGGAACCAGGTGGCGTCTCGAAAGAAACATTGCCCCAGTGGACAGGATAGAAGGAAAGAAGCAGAACGGGAAGGGGAGAAAAATGCAAACGTAGTGGATGATATGGATGAAATGATCATGGAGCTCGAGTACCTGCGAAAAAGGATGCCATGTAGAGCACTTATATTGATTTAGCATTGTCTGTGAGTCACCAAGGTATAAGGAACCATAGTGGAATTCCGCAGGCAATGCATGGACTGACACATATAAACAGACACACGGGCTAATCTAGCACCACATAGAGTTATAGAGACCCTACAGGCAACAGTGCTGATAGGGAGGATCCTAGTTGCTTGAGTCAGCTTGACTCACTCCAAGGCTTTCTTCCTAGCCTAACCCGGGAATGCTTCTCTCTATTCCCCTAATCCACTCTAGGTCCTCACTATCGAGGGTTGATACTCTGCACTTTGTGATTTCACTTTTGTAAATCTACCAACTCACTAATCCACTGAATCTAACCAAACACCTTGCAGGGTTTTCTCTACCGTGGATTATACCTACAACTTCTCCTAAGTTGTTTTCCTCCTCATGCTTGGATCTTTCTTCCTATTGATCCATCTTCCCCTAGTCTGAGGCTAACAGCCTAGACTCCAATCTACCCTGCAAGTGATTCCTCTTAGTCACCGATACCTATCCGAGCTATCATCAAGCTCGCCTAGGGCCAGTTTGCTGAAACGGCCAACGCCATTCCCTGGTCTACTACAAATAGAACTCTATCGTACATGACTGGCTCTTCTTGACAACCTCCAAAGGTCGTGTGGATCCCACAATGGAGAATCAAGACAGAGCCATGTTTATGACTGCTTGTCACCAACAGAAAAATAAGAAACAAAAAGACAACTTTATTTATAGAGTCAAGCTTGACACGACCTCAAAATGGAACTCACAAAACACAGAAAAGTAACATCTACTCTATCACACTAGCATTTAGAGATTTAAGCCATTAATTACAGTTTTCAAACGAAAATTGAACTCTGAGAAAGGAACCAAAAAACGGTATTCAAATTGTTATTCAAAAGATGTTCTTTGTTCCACCTATCCAACCTCCTTCTAACCTCTATACAAAATGCCCATTGGGTCTTTTATAGCCTCTACGACATGTCATGAATCATCCCTAATGGACGAGATTAAACTCGACACAATTGGTTTCCTATTGTAACTGTCTTTACATTTTCATCGGGTCATCAGGTTAGCATCGCTTTCCTCATCAGGTCATCGAGTTAGCACCGAAACATTCTTGTTGATGGCTGATGGTGCGTTCTCAACAAAAAGCTTCCTTATCGGGTTGTTGGTATAGCCTAAAACACCTCATGTTGATGGCCGATGGTGCGCTCCAAACCGTATGCTTTCCCATCAGGTTATCGGGCGGCACAAAAACTAGTTACACTGATACTCGATGGCTCCACTTTGTCTCACTTCGCTCGTTGCCTTCTCACTAGGTCCCACCATGGTCACCAAGTTGCGGGAGATAAACCTCGTGCAACTTCCCATAGCGGATCAACCCAGGACTTGCTCTCCCGTTAGCAAGCAGTTTCATCGTGCTATCGGGGTAGGTGGAAAACACTCTCATTGATATCCGATGGTTCACTTTGAATCGCTACAACCGCTGGCGACTTCATCGGGGCAAGTTATGCTGAAAACATGAATTTTCAAAAAAAATGAAGATAAAAATGTGCTTCAAGCTCCAAACATACAACCTAATGGACTAGAACCAGTCCTTATGCCAAAATTGCCAAAATTGCAAAGGGTATTTCCTCACCCTTAGGTGCTCCTGCACCATACTCCCCACACGAAAAATCAAGTCCCCCCTGGGGGTGGCAAGGCAACATCAATGCCCAATCTTTTGAAATCGGATTTTGCAACCCAAGTGGCTTCGACCTCAGGTAAGTTGTGACACTTGATTAAGTGTTCCATATACACGCCATGCCTCGTTTGCTTCTTCACCCTGGAATCTAAAATCTGTTTCGCCTGTGGTTTAGAAACAGGTGGTACTGGAATATCACTGGGAGTAGTTTCCCCTTCTAGATTCGATCCATCTGGCACTGCTATAGGACCTTTAAACTGAACCAAGTCTTGGACATTAAACACATGGGACAATGCCAAATCTGCTGGTAAATCTACCTTATAAGCATTGGAGCCATACTTAGCCAAAAATTTTCAAGGACCTATTCGCCTCGTTTGAAGCTTACTAGGGACTCCCTTATGTAATCTTTCCTTGTTCAGATGTACCATAAACATGTCTCCCACTACAAATTGAATGTATTTTCTCCTCTCATCTTCTTTAGCCTTAATCCTTTGTGTTAGGGTTTCAAGCAGATCCAAAGCAAATATGAACTAACAATTATATGCAGATTTAAATACAAAAGATAAAGAAATAAAACAGGACACAGATAACACAGAGATTTAACGTGGTTCACCCAGAATGGGTTACGTCCACCATACACAGTCGTCCAATCTTTCTTATTATCCAGCAAAAATAGTACATCAACCTTACAATGCCTTAAGCATCCCAGCCGCTTATAACATGTGTTTTTAGGGCAACAAACAAAGTCGGCCTTTTTTTAGGGTTTTATTACAATGTCGGTTTTCATCAACAAAAAACGGCAAAAAAAAAAATTTCTCGGGGGCTGCCGCCCCCGAACCCCTGCCCCGGACCCCGGCGAGGATACATGCTGAGTGTACAGTACTTTGCTGATCAGTCGCCACATTTCAACAATCTCCCACTTGGAGACTGATCAGGCTCCACACCGAACAATCTCCCACTTGGAGACTGATACTACATGACACCACTGTACATGCAACATCCGCTGGATAAAACACTAGGACTTGACTGGTATAAATTCCACAATTATTAATCAAGAAGACCAACAGAAACTGATGAAGAAATCAGCTTCTCCTGTGGAACTGCCTTTGTGAAAATATCGGCAGGATTCTCACTTGTGTGAATCTTCTCAAGCCGTAACTGACCCTCCTCCAAAATAGTCCGGATGAAGTGGTACCTGAGCTGAATGTGCTTTGTCCTTGAATGAAAAGCAGAGTTCTTCGCAAGATGAATGGCACTCTGGCTATCAGTATACAATGGGCTATCCTCTTGTGTCTAACCCAATTCCTTCAGAAAACATTGCAACCAAATCATCTCTTTGTTGGCTTCTGTAGCAGCAACATACTCAGCTTCAGTGGTTGAAAGTGCAACAACCTTTTGTAGCCTAGAAATCCAACTGACTGCAGTTCCCCCTATAGTAAAAACATACCCTGTAGTACTCCTCCGTGAATCAATATCACCCGCCAGATCATAGTCAACAAATCCACTTAGAGCAGCATTAGATCCTTTGAAACATAATGCCTTCGTAGTAGTTCCTTTCAAATACCGAAGAATCCATTTCACAGCATTCCAATGTTCCATACCTGGATTACTCATAAACATGCTCACAACTCCCACTGCATGTGCAATATCTGGCCTTGTGCGTACCATTGCATACATCAGACTACCAACAGCTGATGAATACGGGATGTTAGACATTTTATTAACCTCTTCCTGTGCCTTTGGACACATCTCCTTAGTCAATTTGAAATGACTAGCCAAAGGTGTACTAACTGCTTTTGCATCCTGCATGTTAAATCTTTTCAACACCTTCTTTATATACTCACTTTGGGACAAATTCAAGGTTCTATTTTTCCGGTCCCGTGTAATCCTCATACCGAGAATTTGCTTAGCTGCACCCAAATCCTTCATAGCAAATGACCTGGCTAATTTCTGTTTAAGATCATTTATATGTTGCATGTTAGACCCAGCAACAAGCATGTCATCAACATAAAGCAACAGGATAATATAACTGCCATTATCAAATCTCTTAAAATATACACAATGATCAGAATGACATCTATGATAACTGTGTTCAGCCATGAAACTATCAAATTTTAAATACCATTGTCGGGGTGCTTGCTTTAGGCCATACAGACTTTTCTTCAACCTGCACACCAAGTTTTCCTTACCTTTGACCTAATATCCCTGTGGTTGCAACATGTAAATTTCCTCCTTCAAATCTCCATGGAGAAAAGCTGTTTTGACATCTAATTGTTCAAGATGTAAATCATCTGCAGCCACAAGACTAAGTACAGTTCTAATTGAAGTCATTTTTACAACTGGAGAAAATATTTCATCATAATCTATACCCTTTTTCTGTGCAAAACCTTTTACCACAAGTCTGGCCTTATATCTTTTCTGACCTCCTTCCTCCTCCTTCAGCCGATAAACCCATTTGTTAGGCAAGGCTCTTTTTTCTGCAGGTAAAGGGACTAAGTCCCAAGTCTTATTTTTCATCAAGGAGTCCATCTCCTCTTTCATGCCTAGTTGCCACTGTTGTTTGGCATCCACTTGCATTGCTTCTTCATATTCTTCTGGTTCACCAGAATCTGTTAATAAAATAGAATACAAAGAAGGAGAAAATCTTTCAGGGGGTCTACTTGTCCTCGTAGAACATCTAACACTTGCAGGAGTTTGTGGGACAATCTGTTGTTGCTGAGTATCAGGTACCTGTGGCATTTCATTTTCAGGAATCTCATCCAACACCACATATTCTTGTTTGTCCTGTTCATGCTTCTTTTCCTGCATTTGTTCTTTATACATAACCTTCTCATTGAATATAACATCTCTACTTCTAATTATTTTCTTATTTTCAAGATCTCATAACCGATAGCCATATTCATCTATCCCATATCCAATGAAGGTACATTTTTGAGATTTAGCATCAAGCTTGGTTCTGTTTTCTTTATCAACATGGACAAAAGCTTCGCAACCAAAAGTTTTTAGAAAAGAATAATTTACCTTTTTACCAGTCCATGCCTCCTCTGGAATACCACCATCCAAAGGGGTTGAAGGTCCTCTATTTATCAAATAGACAGCAGTATGTACAACATCTGCCCAAAAATGTAAGGGCAATCCAGCATGCAATCTCATGCTCCTCGCACGTTCCATGATGGTCCTATTCATTCTCTCTGACACACCATTTTCCTGTGGAGTTCCTGGAACTGTCTTCTGCTTTCGAATCCCATTTAAGGAACAGTAATCTTCAAATGCTTTGCTGCAATACTCACCTCCATTATCCGATCTGAGACACTTCAATCTTTTTCCTGTCTCATTCTCAACCAAAGCTTTCCATTTCTTAAAAGTTTCAAAAACATCCGATTTTTGTTTTAGGAAATATACCCATGTTTTTCTGGTTGAGTCATCAATAAAAATAACATAATAACAAGAGCCACCAAGAGATGATACCTGAACCGGTCCCCATACATCTGAATGTAGAATGTACAAGCTCTAACTTCTCACTCTTCTTCTCTTTCCCAACCTTGAGAAATCTGACTCTTTTCTGTTTACCATAAACACAGTTCTCACAGAACTCTAAATCAATCTTCTTTAGTCCTGGCAATAGATTTTTGGAGTGAAGGATTTTCATCCCTTTCTCACTCATGTGCCCAAGCCTATGGTGCCACATTATCGAATATGTTCTTGCAACATTTATTGTTGTTGTCCCTGCAGTAACTTTATCTGTAGCAGCTAAGGTAGAGTAAGTGTTACCAGTACACAGATATAATGTGCCTACCTTCGCACCTTTAGCTACTACTAATGATCCTTTAGTGACCTTCCACATACTGTCTGAGAAGGTAACTATGCAACCTTCACTACCTAGTTGCCCTGCAGAAATTAAATTTCTTCTTAAATTAGGAACATGTCTTACCTCCTGCAGAAACCAGTCATTACCATTCTGCAACTTGATCTTTATCTTTCCTTTTCCAACAATTTGACAAGGCTCATCATCACCCAAATATACCTGTCCAAAATCACCTTGAACATAATCTAGAAAATATTTTCTATGGGGTGTAGCATGAAATGAAGCCCCAGAATCTATTACCCAGGAATCATTAACATTATCCAAACATAAGATTAAAGCATCTTGTAAAGTATTACTTGCAATATTAGCTTCCTTACTCTCATTTTCATTTTTGTCTCCTTCTTTGTTTTTCCGAGACCAACAATCTTTCTTTAGATGACCAGGCTTTCTGCAGTACCAGCAATCTTTCTTTCCTCTAGATTGAGAGCGTCCTTTCTTTGACTTCCCTCGTGACTTCTCATTCCCAGGGTCGTTTCCTCTTTCTTTTGATCTTCCTCCGTTCTCCACATTCAAAACACTACCCGATGATGTTGGAGTCTCACCTGTGCTTTTCCTTCGCATTTCCTCACTTAGGATAACACCAACAATATCATCAAATACCAAAGTATTTTTACCAGAGACAGAGTTACTTACAGCCATAACCAAGCTATTCCAGCTTTCTGGCAAAGAACATAAAATCAAGAGAGCCCTAACCTCTTCTGCAAAGGTAATTTTTACTGAAGACAATTGACTGGTAATTGTATTAAATTCATTTAAGTGCTCTACTACAGATCCTCCCTCACTCATTTTCAAATTAAACAAACGCTTCATAAGAAATACCTTATTCGAAGCCGAGGGTTTCTCATACATCTTAGCCAATGTTGCCATCAAATCTACAGTCGTTTTTGCTTCTGTTATATTGAATGCTACAGACGCCGCAAGGCACAATCGAATGGATCCTAGTGCCTTTCTATCTAAAATGTCCCACTCTTCATCTGATATTGTGGTCGGTTTCTTTGCCTTTCCTTCCAATGGCCGCCACAAATCCTTTTGATACAGGTAATCCTCCATCTGCATTTTCCATAACTGATAATTCTGGCCGTTAAACTTTTTGACCTTGAATTTGGAATCCTCCATTGCTCCCACTCAAATCTGAAAGTCCTGCCAATTTATAGAAAACCTCGCTCTGATACCAATTGTTAGGGTTTCAAGCAGATCCGAAGCAAATATGAACTAACAATTATATGCAGATTTAAATACAAAAGATAAAGAAATAAAAAAGGACACAGATAACACAGAGATTTAACGTGGTTCACCCAGAATGGGTTACGTCCACCATACACAGCCGTCCAATCTTTCTTATTATCTAGCAAAAATAGTACATCAACCTTACAATGCCTTAAGCATCCCAGCCGCTTATAACATGCGTTTTTAGGGCAACAAACAAAGTCGGCCTTTTTTTAGGGTTTTATTACAATGTCGGTTTTCATCAACAAAAAACGGCAAAAAAAAATTTTCTCGGGGGCTGCCGCCCCTGAACCCCCGCTTTCTCGGGGGCTGCCGCCCCCGAACCCCTGCCCCCGGCCCGGCCCGGCCCCGAACCCCGGCGAGGATACGTGCTGAGAGTACAGTACATTGCTGATCAGTCGCCACATTTCAACACTTTGCGTAGTGTCGATCAATGTTTTCTACACTTTCTCATGCACCTCTTTCATAGACTAAGTGAAATCCTTTGCATGTTCACTTCTTCCTTCCAGGCTTCCCAAATCTTGAAGTTCACAAACACCGCGTGGGTGGAGTCCATAAACAATCTCAAAAGGACTCTTACCTGTAGTTTTGTTGACACTATCATTATATGCAAATTATGCCTAGGGTAGTACTTGATCCCACATTTGTCCATATTCTTTTGTCAGACACCTCAGAAGATTACCCAGTACTCAGTTAATGACCTCAGTTTGACCATCTGTTTGCGGATGATACGCAAAACCAAAAGAAAGGTTAGTTCCCAGCCTTGTCCACACAGTTTTCCAAAAGTGTCCCATAAACTTCACATCCCTATCTAAAACTATACTAAGAGGTAGCACATGAATTCTTACCACCTCTTTGAAAAATAAATGTGCAATGTAACTAGCATCATGCGTAGTCTTGCGTGGAACAAAATGACTCATTTTACTAAACCGGTCAACAATGGAAAAAATACCATCCAGGCCAGTCTTGGTTTTTGGTAAACCTACAATAAAATCCATGCTCATGCACTCCCACGGTCGTTTGGGAATTGGTAAAGGTTGGTATGGTCCAACATTTGAACTAGTACCCTTGGCATTCTGACACACAATACACTGTTCAACATACTTCCTGATATCTTTATGCATTTTTGGCCAATAATAAAATCTTTGCACCAATTCAAGTATTTTATTCAGACCAAAATGTCCACTAATACCTCCATTGTGTTTTTCCTATATGAGATTTTCCCTCATAGATCCCCTTGGCACACATAACTGACATCCCTTAAACAAAACACCACTCTACAATGTGAAATATGCATACTGGCTATTGAAATGATTATTAAACTCACTGCATACCTTGTATACCTCAAAAAAGTCTTCATCTTCTCTATAAAGCTCCTTGAAACTATCCACACCTATGCTCTGCAAAGTCACTTCTTGGACAGTCAGAAGTTTTCTACTTAAGGCATCTGCTAACTTGTTCAGCTGTCCCTTTTTGTGCTTGATAGTGAAAGTGTATGCCTGCAGGTATTCTATCCATTTGATGTGTCTATTGCTCAACTTTTCTTGAGAATTGATAAAACTCAAGGCTTGGTTATCTGTAAACACGAAAAATTCTTTAGGCAAGAGATAATGCCTCCACTTCCTAAGAGCTTGCACTAAGGCATAAAATTCTAAGTCATAGGATGAGTATCTCTTCTTGGCGTCATTCAATTTCTCACTAAAGAATGCTACTGGTCTTCCCTCTTGGTTTAAACAACTCCTACTGCTATATGACTAGCATCACATTCCAAGATAAACAACTTATCAAAACTTGGTAAAACTAGGATGTGTTGGGTAGCTATCCTCTTTTTGAGCAACTCAAACCCCTGGTCGGCTTCTTTAGTCCACCTAAACTTAGTTTCCAACCCACCCTTAATTGTGTCAAGAACAGGAGCACAAATTTTACTAAAACCTCGAATGAACTTCCTATAAAATTGGGCAAGTCCATGAAAACTTCTTACCTCAGTAGAAGTTTTCGATGTAGGCCAACTCTGTATTGTTTCCACCTTGCTAGGATCCATTTCCAAAGTACCTTGGGATACAACAAAACCCAGATAAATGAGTTCTTGTTTCATGAATTCACATTTTTCAAGATTGATTGCCAACTGTTCCTCATGCAGCTTCCTTAATACAATATGCAAGTGTTCAAGATGCTCTTCCTCTGATTTGCTGAATATGAGGATTGTATATGGTGAAAATGGATAACAATAATAACAATATTGAAAGGCTAAATGAATTCAACCACAAAACCCTAGCCTAACAACAACAAAGATCCACCATAACATATGAAGATTACCTAAGACAATGCAAATCACATGAAATCACAAAGATTATACCATCACATGTCCAATAGGGTTTTGATCTCCATTCTTCCTATCTCCATTGATCTTGCTTGATATATTTGCTCTCAGATTTTATGTGCACAAGAGCTCAACAAAGAACGGAATGTGGTTGCAAGTAGGATCGTAGTGTAGTCAATTGATCAAGTAGTTAGCTCATTCGCTCATTAGGGTCTGATAATGAGGGAAGCATCTCCTTATATAGAAGACACTATATGAAATGGAGGGATAAGATTGAGAGGTGTAAAAGGAGGTCGGCTATGATTAGAGGGTAGGTAAAAGAAATAATAAAATAATGAAAGGGGTAGGTAGTGTATGAATTAAGAGATGAATGACATGTGTCATGGGTAGAAAAGGTTAATGAATTAATTAAATAAATAAAGATTTATTTAATTAATAGAAGAAGTGGGATAATTAAATAAATAAGATATTTAATTTAAGAAAAGGATAATTTAAATAAATAAATGTATTTATTTAAATGAGAAATAAGGCTAGAAGAGGATAAATGAATTAATTAAATAAATAAAGATTTATTTAATTAATAGAAGAATTAGGCTTAGATAATTAAATAAATAAAATATTTATTTAATTAGACTGGACAATTTTAGGTGTCTACATTTTGCCCCTCTTTGAGACAATGCGGCTTGTCCCGTTGTTTCAAAGAAGATAATATGAACTGATACAGAGTTGCCCCAGAATGGGAATGATATGCCCCCTCGAGAGATTGGATGAAAATGTCTGAAAAGATTGCAGACAATCTCTCAATAAGAAAGAAAGGCTAGAATGGACTGACCGGATAAAGTGACAAAGTTACGGGATAAAGAAGACTGACTCGAAAAATGAAGGCGAGGGCTAGGGGTAGTCTATAAGATAGACCACGAGGGAAAAATACATCCTCATTGTCATCCACACGTCCATAAGAGCATATTGCAGAGCGAAAATAGAGCAGGAGCAGTCAACAGCGATGGCTTTCACTCACAGATTCAATCACGTTCGCCGATTCCAGAGGCCAGTAGAGGCAGGAGAGCCGGTAAGTACCACCAAACCTCCTCGTACTTTGACGCATTTAATTTTGTCATTAATGCATGTCGAATAGGGTAATAAATGCGCCTAGACTAGGGTCCAAAAGTGTCAAAAAACGTCTAGGCACGTCTGTGTTGGTGCCAGGCGCGTCTGTGTTCACTAGGCGCGTCTGTGTTTGTGCCAGGCGCGTCTATGTCTGGACCCGCGTCTATGTCAATTGCGGCCGCGTCTGTGTTGTTCAGGCGCGTTTGTGCCAAGAAGGCACGTCTATGTCAGATAGGCACGTCTATGCAGGAGCATAAGCACGTCTGTGTCAGGCAAGCGTGTCTACGTTGTTCAGGCGCGTCTATGCAGTCTTTGAGCGCGTTTATGTCATGTAAGCGCGTTTGCGTTTGAAAAGTGTAAAGTTGCATCTTCTAGGTCAAATCGGCAGTTCTGTGATGAACATACGCTGTCGATTGGATAAGCTGCTGAGAGGATACACTCAAGCAGGTCCTCTAGGAAGACTAGGATAGATCAAGGCACTTTGTGATGAACAGTGAGTACCAAGATAGAGTACTTTGTGATGAATAGGGAGTACTGAAATATGAGCAGCACTTTGTGGTGAACAAGGAGTGCAAATGTGAGTAACACTTTGTGATGAACAAGGAGTGTCACACACGTAGTACTTTATGATGAACAGTGAGTACCACTAGGATAGAAGCAACACTTTGTGATGAACAGTGAGTGTCACTAGGGTAGAAGCAACACTTTGTGATGAACAGTGAGTGTCACTAGGGTAGAATGCCATATGCATTTAGATAAAAAGTAGCATTTTGTGATAAACAGGGAATGCCACTATGACTGACATGATTGAGTTGTTTGACTGCAAGAGTATTTGTCGATGCTAGAGTCACGGGAGAGATTCCCATCTGCTCAGAGGTTGCGACCTGAGTTGACAGTCGAGGATAGAGCCGCTATCGAGGAGATGGGTTTGAGACATGTGTTGTATGTGCCTGAGTTTCGGGCAAACATGGGACTGCTGACTGCGCTGGCGGAGAGATGGCACTCCGAGACATGTACATTTCATTTGCCGATGGGTGAGATGACAGTCACCCTGGAGGATGTATATAGGATTATGCGGATACCGATTGATGGGGAGCTGATCCCATATGATCGAGATAGCGACAGAGAGGCCCTGAGACGAGTATTCCAGGATCCAAGACTGGAGATGAGAGTTGGACACGTGGCATGGGACACGATGACACAGACAGGATTAGCACTACCAGTAGTGTTGGCAGGAGTTATCAGTGGGTTCCTTTGTATCAGTTTTGTACCATTTTGTATGATGATGTAGACACCTGCGGGTGATTGTAGCCATATGATTTTGACATCATTGTATCATGACATTTTATATATATATATATATATATATATATATATATATATATATATATATATATATATATATATATATATATATAAGATGATTCATCTTTGCGGCAGCTATATGCATGCGTACCTATGTGATGTATGTTTCTATGTGATGCTTATGATATGGATGCAAATATGTATATGATACAATATTTTTGCTCTTTTATGTTTTAAAATGTTATGCCAATGCAAATGTAAATGTATGAAGTGCAGATGAATATAATAATGCAAATGATTATTGTGCTAACAGGTGTTGTGTGCAGGATGTGATGCAGTTGTGATATCTATATGTACGTATGAAATGCTTATATGTGGTAATGTAGGTGCAGCAACATGAAATGCAAATGTTTTTGGTGTGTCATTATACTCAGTCATGTGATAGTAGGCTACGCGGACTCGAGAAGGATGATGGAAGTCAATCAAGAAAGGGGGGATGAAAGACAGAAGATATGAAAGTGAAAGAGCTTCTTGTGCATTATCATCATTGAGCTTTATTATGGCAAAATAGGTTATGACAATCGAGGCATATGTTCGACCCAGAAAGTCATTGTCCCTGTTTGCATGGAGATAAGACAGTCACAAACAAGGAATGCCCTAGTTCACACTAGACGCACAGTGTCCTCATATCCTTGGACAAGTCATAGCATTACTAAGAGACAATCCACAGACAAAAAATACAAATAGGTGACGATACCCCATCCTCGCCTTTCTAGTCAAAGACATCCTGTAGATAGAATCTCTAGTCAAAGACATCCTGGAAAAGCTAAAAGACATGTCACCAGAAAGATAAAATCAAAAGAAAACCAAGACTTGATACCAACATCCACTGTAGTCCTCAAGTTTAGTGTCTCTTGTCACTTGTATAAGTCTTATTTGATTGTGGTCACAATGTTTACTTTCACAGAAATGATAGATAGCACTGAACCATAATGTTGTCTGAGTCTGTTGAAAAATTTGATTTGTTGAAGCCCATTGTTGCTGCTATGTCTCATCTGAAACTGACTGAATCCATGAAACTGATACTTTATTGTGAAGAAGACGGAACTTTATTTCGGATCTGTGATGCAGATGTTGCTTTATTGCGGATTGTGCGCGAATAGACTGAAGGAAGCTGGAAGAAACTGTACTCCTCGAAACATGTGATGTTCTCAGTTCCACACCCATCACTAGACGTAGGATTTGCCTTAGCCACAAATAGGATCTGGTTTATTATGGATGGAAAGGGATGAAAAGGAATGTTTATTATGAATGGCTAACCAATCTTGGGTAGATCAATAACAAGCCATGATGGGAATGGGTAAGTTTATTATGAACGAATTGGTTGTGAGTGTGTGCAAAGTGAAAGGATGAAAGTGAATCCTGAAGGAGGGAGGAGCAATGTCTCTACGCATGGCGCTGGTGACCCAATTTTCACCATGGTACTTGCCCAGGGCACCACCGAAGTGGTTTTCACCGTTGGACGAAATTATTTCTCTTTACTTTTTTCGATTTTTCAATGTTTTTTGTGTCACAAGGCGCCTGTTTGCCAGGTTTTCACCAAGTAACGATTTTTCTGTTTTATGATTTTTTTTGTATTTTTGAAATTTTTGATTTTTTTGCATTTTTGAAATTAGGATATTTCGAAGAGCTATGTGTAAAACCTGCGAAGGTGCATGCTGTTGATAGGATCCTCCAAAGGTTCACCTTCTGTAGTTGAGAGCTGATATGCCCCAGATCCATATGCTGCTGTAATGATGTAAGGACCAAGCCAATTTGGTTCAAACTTGCCCTTCTCTTTGTCTTGCTGATTTTTAGGATTTTCTCTGAGAACTAAGTCCCCTACCTCAAATGTGCGAGGCTTGACTTTGTGATTGTAACTGCATTGTTCCTTGACTGAATGATGTGTAGCTCGAGTGAATGTCTTCCTCAATGAAGGAATTGAGATAGAATTACTAGTGTGTGGACTACACAGGCCCGTATGCGTGTCACCTGAAGAAGTTTGGGCATCCTTGATAACAAATTCCTGCGAGGAAGCTCCATTAAAGGTCCATGATGTATCGCTAGAAGGGGATGGATGTGTGGAACAAGTGGAAGAGTTATGAAGGCTTATGATTGTGAAAAGAAGTGGAAGTAGGATAGCATGATGGAGACTTAGGATCAACAAGTATGCTTTTTGACTTGAAATTTTAGAACTTTTGCCCCCAGTTATTTTGATATTAGGGGAGATCAACTCTTGTTGTTTTTCTTTTATAGGAGTTTTATCCTTGACTTTGATTTTTTGAGAGTCCAATAGCTTTTGATTTGGATTTGGATTGAAGGACTTTTCTTTAGTTTTCACTTTTAGATTTTTCTTTTCAAAGCTTGTTTTTTGATCCCTAATTAGTAAGGGCTTTTGTAATTCTTGTTGATCCAAGTCTGGAAGTGGAGTGGAAATGGAATGAGTGGATGAAATGGTAAAGCTATGTGAGTTCTCAAGAGGGATGGCAATACGCTCAATAGATTCTTTGTTGGAACCACTCTTAGGACTATTGATATCAAGAGTTGCTTGCACCACTAGAGGAAATTTGCATTCAGACTTAGTAGCCACAACACTAGGTGGTTCACACCCAATTCCTTGGTCTTGCATATTGCTTGTAGATTGTTCTTGTCGATTGAATGTCTTAGGAGATAGTGGGAGTTGATCAACATGAAAGATATACTCACCACATCCCATGTCTTTAATCTTGAATTTTTCTTTTAGCTCTGTTTGTTTTGACGTAGAAGCTTTTAATGATTCTGGATCCACATATGCTGAAGATGGAACAGCTTCTCGATTGGCTGGAATTGTTATTTTTGATCTAGGTCTCAGATTATTGCAATATATAAATGGATTTGGATCCGCTTTGACGGTCACTTCAACTCCATTGTGTGGAAACTTGATACATCGATGATATGTAGATGGGATTGCCCTCATTTCATGAATCCAAGGACGTCCTAGCAATATGTTATAAGTGAGATTTAAATCCAGGACTTGACAGAACACATCCTTTGTAACTGGCCCAACTCTGAGAGGTAAGATGACTGTACCCTTGGATGAACGCTCTTCATCATCATATGCTTTAATGGTGATCTTATTTGTAGAATTCACAGCTTTATCAGAATATCCCAATTGCTTAATAGTGCTCAATGTACAAATGTTTAGACCTGCTCCTCCATCTATCAGGACTCATTTGATTCTATGTTTGTGTATGAAGGCTTCAATGTGTAATGGCGCATTATGCGGCTGACTTACAGAGGCGTCATCAGCTTCCGTGAAAGTAAGTGAATGTGGAATGGAAAGGTATCCCACCATGGCTTGAAACTGGTCCACGTTTAGATCAGTAGGAACAGCAGTATCTCTCAAGATTTTGTCAAGAATGACTTTATGTGCGGGAGATATGCGTAATAGTTCAAGGATTGAAATGAGCGCGGGTGTCTTCCCTAACTGTTCTACAAGGTCATACTCAGGTTTGGTTGATGAAGAAGCGGTGTTTTTAGTTGGAGCACCTTGCAAAGTGAATTTACTTCGGCGAGTTGTAACATGACATTCAGAGGTAGGTTCGGAAGAAGATCCATTACCTTTTAGGACAATCTTGGGTCTCTGGGTAGAATTCTCAGACGCTTTGTCCTTGATGATAATGGTAGAGACATAATTGTCCATTGAAATGTGATTAATAGTTGAATCATAATTGTAAGATGCTCTAGTATAGTTGGTTTCAGTGTATTTATGTCCTCCATTTTCTTTTGTAAGTCCCTGATTTGTTGTTCCAAACTGCTCTTAGGTGGAGATCGACTTCTTGGACCATATCCTATGTTTGAGGTACCCATTGGAGGAGGAGCATGTTGCATATATGGATGATATTGATCATACACATGTTCATATGGAGGAGGTCTATAATGATGCTGCGTATATGGACCACTTGGTATAGATTCATGTTGAGGAACACCATATCTATTTTGTGCATGTATACCATATTCTACAGGCATGTCATGTTCCATTGTGTTGCCCCCAAATTTGACGCGGTGTTTCCTTGTGTCCAAATTTTGAGCATGTCATGGTTGATCTTTAGCATTGATATGTGATTGAGCATATTTTTCTCCATAAGATTTCCATAATGGTCTGCGAAGGTGAGTATCATATGTTTGACCATGTGTATGTGGGACCTCTGATTTTTGAAGCAAAGCTGATGGTGATTCAGGTACCATATATGGTCCTCTATTTCCTCCACTATTAGGTCTCCTTTGATCCATGTTGGAGTGAGGTTGTTGCAAAGGTTGATGTTCCATTATTTGAGACATGTCAAAATCATGAGGTATCTTGGCTCCACTTTGTGCCATCATTTGTAAGAAGTATTGTCTATCCCTCCTCATTATTTCCTCAACCAATCGATTGAAATGGGGATTCATAATGGATCCTTCCACATCTGCTGAATGTACTGAAAAGTTGTCCACATTGTCATTGTGTGTAGCATTGTTGTTTATAGTGTCCATGTTCTCAACATTTGGAATGTTTCTATAGACATCCATGTCAGGTAATGTAGTATGATCAGAATTGAAAAAGATCTCATTGTCATACTCATAAGAACTCATGTTTGCGGACTCTTGAGCCTCTTTAGTTTCTCTCCTAGATTTTTGAAGACGGGTTTCAACCATGAACTAGGTATTGACCAAGATGTGTGAGACTAGATGAGAAATGGAAAGAGTATGGAAGACCAAGAGTTGGATGGAATGTAAATGAGTCTGAAGTGTACTTGCAATGCCCAAAGTGTAAGACCAAGTATGTATGTAGTAGAGTAGGTGTGACTTCCAAAGAGAGGATAGTTTCTCTTGATGAGGTAAGTTGACCTTGACTCTAAGTAAAACCAAATGAGACCCAAAGGTAAGAAACCTTGATGAGGGACCACTTAGCAAAGTGTTGTTGTATGTAGTGTTTTGACAAAGTATGATGAGGACAAGCAAGTGACCTTTTGACTCAAGTTTAGACAATTGTGAATGTAATGTAAGGTGTAAAGCAATGATGGACTTTGTGAGACCCAAAGACAGGTTGAATGCTAAATGAAACTCTGGAGAAATGACCTAGGAAGCTCAAGAATTCTGAAACTGACTGTGTTTTTTTACTGGACTGTAACAGTTTTTCAATTCTGGACACAAACGCGCCTGTATACTCCACAGACACGGTTTACCTACACAGGCGCTGCTCTATTTAACACAGACGTGCTTCTGAGATTTTTTGTTTATGTTTGCTGGACTGTAACAGTTTTTCAATTCTGGACACAGACGTGCCTGTATACTCCACAGACGCGATTTCCCTACACAGACGCTTCTCTGTTTAACACAGACACGCTTCTGAGATTTTTTTGTTTGTCAAATGCAATGTTGACTGTTGGAACATAGACGCGATTCTGTCCTTCACAGACGCGGCTAGACAACACAGACGCTATTATGCCCGACACATACACGTTTCTGCAAATTTTTTGCAATTTTTCCAATCTGTGAAGTTGTTTTGTTGTGACCCAATCTGACTGTTTGACTGTTTTTCGTGACAAGAGGACACAGTGTTGATGAAGACCCAATGTTTGCAAGTGTTTAGACTCAAAATGACTCCAAGAAAAGTGTGTTGTTTGATGTAAAAATGTTTTGCATACACTTGAAGACACAAAAGACATAATGTTTTGCTGTTTGGTCCTGAATGTTTTAAATGTTTAACATAAGTCAAGCACAATTCTTATGGCTGGCCAAGACAATAGTTGTTGATCCCACATGGGGTTTTACCCCTGAGGCTACGCTATTCAGAGCGGATACTTAGATGCTTGACCTCACTGGCTCCACCCTCGGCACTCACTTCTTGGGTCAACCAAGCATCAGTCCCCATGAAAAATCCCCATGGTAAACTTTGTATCTCTACTAAGAACCATATGTGTGTGGGCCGCTACCAGAGGTCCGACCTCCTACCCCAACAACTAGAAGGATTTGGGCTTCTAAAACAAAATGGTGCTAGTAAGGGCATCCGCTCGTGTGGCCATACATGCAGCACTTTCAGCTCTGTAAATACAGAAGGCTCCCAGCCGATAGGGGTTACGCCCTACAAATGATCAAATAAATTTGATCAAACGGGTTTATGGGGAGACATAGTGTCGGTATGAACTAATCAACACACGTTATTCATAGTTTTCACCATGAATACATTTATTTATAGTGGTTCGGAAGAAGATGGCTTTTCTTTTGCTACCACTTGGGTCATTCTCTTCTCACTAGTAGTCCTAATGAACACACGGGAAGACAGACCCTCTAAAGATTAAATAAAAAGAGCCTATTTCTCAAGACACAAAAGACAATGATTCAATTTTAGTGCACCAATGGAAGTGTTTGCTAGTCTATGAAAACAAGGCACACAATAAAAATCCAAAAAACCTTGCCAAGGACCTGCACCAAAGATTTGTTAGTAGTTTGGGTTGTTTTCAAATGATCACCCCTTCCTGCAAGCAACAAGTTAGGTAAATTTTAAAACCCAAAAGACTTTGTGAAAATAGGGGCCTTCAACCAAACGATTTTTGTTTCCAAGACAAGCTGCACCAATTTTGCTAGCTAGATCTGAAAATGTTAGTCCAAAAATAAACCAGATCTGAAACCCTAAATGCAAAATCCAAAAACTGAATCAATAAAACTTCAAAATTTTGAAACAGGTGATACACAGACGCGATTACCCTCGACACAGATGCGACTCTGCGACACAAATGCGGTTCTATGAGACACAGACGCAAATAAAAACCACAGATGCGCTTCCCAGACACATACGCGGTTAAAAATGACACAGACGCGCCTTTCGGAAACCTGCAAAATAAAATTTTGTCGAAAACACGGACGCGCTTCAAGATGTCGCAGACGCGCCAGAAAATAAAAAACGTGATCCGAAATTATGCAGACGCGAAAATGTCAAAAATGTTGTCGGAGATGCCAGATCTGCAACTTCAAACACAAAATCTACAACAAAAGGTTAAATGCAAAAGGGACAAGAGTCCCACCGGGCGTGCCAAAATGTATATGGTGAAAATGGATAACAATAATAACAATATTGAAAGGCTAAATGAATTCAACCACAAAACCCTAGCCTAACAACAACAAAGATCCACCATAACATATGAAGATTACCTAAGACAATGCAAATCACATGAAATCACAAAGATTATACCATCACATGTCCAATAGGGTTTTGATCTCCATTCTTCCTATCTCCATTGATCTTGCTTGATATATTTGCTCTCAGATTTTATGTGCACAAGAGCTCAACAAAGAACGAAATGTGGTTGCAAGTAGGATCGTAGTGTAGTCAATTGATCAAGTAGTTAGCTCATTCGCTCATTAGGGTCTGATAATGAGGGAAGCATCTCCTTATATAGAAGACACTATATGAAATGGAGGGATAAGATTGAGAGGTTTAAAAGGAGGTTGGCTATGATTAGAGGGTAGGTAAAAGAAATAATAAAATAATGAAAGGGGTAGGTAGTGTATGAATTAAGAGATAAATGACATGTGTCATGGGTAGAAAAGGTTAATGAATTAATTAAATAAATAAAGATTTATTTAATTAATAGAAGAAGTGGGATAATTAAATAAATAAGATATTTATTTAATTTAAGAAAAGGATAATTTAAATAAATAAATGTATTTATTTAAATGAGAAATAAGGCTAGAAGAGGATAAATGAATTAATTAAATAAATAAAGATTTATTTAATTAATAGAAGAATTAGGCTTAGATAATTAAATAAATAAAATATTTATTTAATTAGACTGGACAATTTTAGGTGTCTACAAGGATATCATCAAGTTATACCACTACAAATCTACCTATGTAGTCCTTCAACACCTCATTCATCAACCTCGTGAAGGTACTAGGGGCGTTAGTAAGCCCAAATGGCATAACTAACCACTCATATAACCCTTCTATAGTCTTAAAAGTTGTTTTCCATTCATCCCCTTCTTTAATCCGGATCTGGTGATATTTGATGCTCTGCAAAAAGGATTAGAAAAATTTGTGGTAAGGAAACACACACAAGAAACACAAGAAACAAGGGTTAGTGTTAATAACCAAAGATTATTCTAAACAGGCATATCAAAAGAGACACTATAAGCAAAATAGAGCATTTAACAATGAAAATAAATGCAACAAGGCATCTCCAAATGCCTTCCACCATGCTTGTAGCTCCTCCTCCCTTGTTCCTCACCTCTCCAAGTTTCCAAATGAGTGTAGCTCTCAACAACTTTTTGCACTATGGATGTCTTATGGAGATTTAAGATTGAAATGCTTTAAACTATGTTATGAAAGTGCAAAACAAGCAAAATATGAGATATTATTAAATGAACTAAGATTAATTTTAGTCCAAAATGACAATATGAGTGATTATGCTAAAATGCTCTCTAAAATTGACTATAAGTTAAATGCATACAAGTTTTTAGGATTTGGATTATGAAGAAATGATCTCTATTTATAGGTAAAATGGAGCAATGGATGGTTGAGATTGAGTAATCTCAACAAGGGTCAGGATTGAATGGTTTAAGATCCATGTGAGGGCTTTCAACCTAATCTCAAGATGACAAATGTCAACAAGAGATGGGTTGAGAGGAGAGGGAAGAAGCATTAAAAGCTCGACATGACCTAAGGGTTAACTTGGGAGGTAGGGTTAATGTTGAGTTGAGTGAATAAATTTATTATTCAAAGAGTAATACTTTTATCCAATGGATAAACTCTTGTGCAAGAGTTAGTGAGGATAACCATGGTCAAAGCAATAAATGCTTGAGGAGACACATGGGTTACATGAGGGTTGAGTTAGGGGTCAAAGTCCCTAACCATGGGTGCAAGTGGATTTAACCATAAATGGTTATGTAAGAGCCATAGATGGTCATGTAAGAGCCATTAGTGGTTTGGAAGACTTTAGAGGTTAAATTGTTGAACACATAAAGCATTAAATGCTTTATGTGTTCAACAATTTAACCTCTAAAGTCTTCCAAACCACTAATGCTTTTCAAAGACTTTGAAGGCTTTGAGAAGTGACTCCAAGTTGCTTAGGAATGTGATAATAATTAGGGGATGGATTAGGTTAATTAGGAAGGGGTTAGAAGAAGGTTTAGTGGGTGAGGGAAAACAGGATTTTTATTAAAATAAAATTCATTTATTTCAACAAATAAGTGCAACTTGCATTTTTAGGAGAATGCAAGTGGGGGGATTTAATGATTTAAATAAATGTTTTAATTATTTATTTAAAAGAGGAAAGGGATTAAATTAAATAAATAAGATTTATTTATTTAATTGATTGTGAATTTAGTTTAATGAATTAATTAAAATAAATTGAATAATTTATTTAATTAATAGGAGAATGTTTGAAGATGAATTAATTAAATATTAATTTAATTAACTGATGGCTAGTGGGTTTTTTATCAAATAAATATCAAATATTCATTTAATTAAAATGGACAGATTTATGTGACTACAATATCCACTCTTTAAATCCAGCTTAGTGTAATACTTTGTTTCTCCAAGACAATCCATTAAATCCTCAATTCTAGGGATAGGAAATCTGTATCTTATGTCGATTCTGTTTATTGCCTGAGAATCAGTATTTAATCTCCATTTACCTCCTTTTTTGGTTGCTAAGACCACTGGCACAACACATGGGCTTATACTTTTTTTTTTATTAGACCTTGATCAAGAAGCTCGTGTACTTGTCTTGCCACTTCTTTGTTTTGTTCGGGAGTCATCTTATATGCAGCCTTATTAGGCAATGATGCTCCAGGAATAAAGTCTATCTGGTGACTTACTGTTCTAGGAGGAGGTAGCATTGCGGGTGTTCCATCACTCACACAATGTCCTTAAATTGTTCTAACAACTGCTGAACCTCTTTAGGTAAACTTTCTTGTTCAATCTTCTTTTCTTGACTAGGTTTCACTAAGAGAGCATAATGTTCTCCATCTCCTTTCTTGAGATCTCTCAAAAATTCTTTTCCTCCAGTCAACAACACATTAGGACCACTAGTCTTGGTTCCTTCATCTTCTACCAAAGATTGAATCATGTATGTCACCCCTTCCTTTGTGAATGCATAAGAGTTCTTTTCTCCTTCATGGATAGCCTTTCTGTCAAATTGCCACGGTCTGCCTAGCAACAAATGATAGGTGTCCATGGGTAGAATATCACATAAAATTCCATCAGAATATTTCCCAATTGCCAATTCAACCCATACTTGTTCATTTACTAACACATGTTGTCCTTTATTCAACCATGTGACCTTGTAAGGATGACTATGTGGCATGCTACTCAACCCAAGTTTATTACTGCTTCTTCGGAGATGATATTGTCCATTGATCCTGAGTCAATGATCACTTTACAGACCATACCAAGTATCTTGCACTTTACACTGAAAAGAGACTTCCTCTGTTTAGGTTCTTCCTTAACCGGCTCCCTGATTAGCACCCTTCTAACCATCAAATTCTCACCATTTTCTGAGTCAAGGTTTACTTCAGGAGACTTCACACTGCTAGAATCCTCTTGCACATAATTAATTATTTTCTCTTTATGTGATGAGGTTGCCTTCTTCGGACACCTATAGGTAGGATGACCAAAATTATTGCAATGGTAACACTTCATGTTTGCAAAGTATGAACCTCGGCTAGAACTTCCAGATCTACCTCTGTTGCTGCTATTATGACCTCTTTCTCTACCATAATTTCCTCTTCCACTGGATTCATTAGTCTGCTCGGTCAATTTTGACTCTCCTCGTGATCTTGTTTCACTTCCTCTGCCACTGTAGCTTCCTCTATAACCTTTTGAATCTCGGCCTCTACCTCTGCCTCTACTAGTGCTTTCATGCTTCTTCTTATTCTTTTCTTCTACTTTCAGGGCCAACTGAATGGTATTTGGGCTCAACAAACTTAATTCCTCTTGTATGTTCCATCTCAGACCATTATGATATCTTGCTACTCTAATTCTTTCATCCTCCATCACTTTTGACATTGGACACAACTTTTGAAACTCTTCAGTGTAGGTACTTACATCTAACTCCTTTTGCCTTAGGTTTTGTATTTTCCTATGCAACTGCACTTCATAATCCTCAGGAAGATAAGTCTCTCTGATTTTGCTTGGCACCCCTTTCCAAGTAGATATGGGGATCTTACCTTCTCTTTATCTCTCATTTTGTATAAACTTCCACCAAGTAACGGCAAGACCTCTCATTCTTGACTTAGCCACCTTAACCTTTTGGGCCTCAGTCACACCTTCACACTCAAAATGATTTTCCATACCCTCTATCCATTCCATTACCAACTCTGCTTCCATCTTGCCACTAAACAGTGGTACTCCTTCCAAATACTTTCCACTCATTGCCTTCAAAGCCTTCAAGAATGGTTCTTGATCAATAACAAGGTCTGGGGTAGGGACTTCGTCCTCTATTGCCAACATTTTACCCTTCTCATCTATCTTCCCACTCAATTATGTTGTCTTGACTTCCACCATACCTAGTTTCTACTCCAACTGCTCCAACCTTTCCTTGAGCAATCGGTTTTCATCTTCTTGGTCAACGACCTGCTTAGCCAATTCTGCATTGGTCCCCATCTTTACTCCTTCTTCTGATACTAGATCAGTCTTACACTCTTCACCCCAAATCTTTAAGTTGCTCTGATACCAATCTGATAGGGAGGATCCTAGTTGCTTGAGTCAGCTTGAATCACTCCAAGGCTTTCTTCTTATCCTAACCCGGGAATGCTTCTCTCTATTCCCCTAATCCACTCTAGGTCCTCACTACCGAGGGTTGATACTCTGCACTTTGTGAATTCACTTCCGTAAATCCACCAACTCACTAATCCACTAAATCTAACCAAACACCTTATAGGGTTTTCTCTACCGTGGATTATACCTACAACTTCTCCTAAGTTGTTTTCCTCCTCATGCTTGGATCTTTTTTCCTATTGATCCATCTTCCCCCGGTCTGAGGCTAACAACCTAGACTCCAATTTACCCTGTAAGTGATTCCTCTTGGTCATTGATACCTAGCCAGGCTATCATCAAGCTTGCCTAGGGCCAGTTTGCTAAAACGGCAAACGCCATTCCCTAGTTTGCTACAAATAGAACTCTATCATACATGAATGTCTCTTCTTGACAACCTCCAATGGTCGTGTGGATCCCATGATGGAGAATCAAGATAGAGCCATGTTTATGACTGCTTGTCACCAACAAAAAAATAAGAAACAAAAAGACAACTTTAATTATAGAGCCGAGCTTGACACGACCTCAAAATGGAACTCACAAAACACAGAAAAATAACATCTACTCTATCACACTATCATTTAGAGATTTAAGCCATTAATTACACTTTTCAAACAAAAATTGAACTCTGAGAAAGGAACCAGAAAATGGTATTCAAATTGTTATTCAAAAGATGTTCTTCGTTCCACCTATCCAACCTCCTTCTAACCTCTATACAAAATGCCCATTGGGTCTTTTATAGCCTCTACGACATGTCATGAATCATCCCTAACGGACGAGATTGAACTCGACACAATCGGTTTCCTATTGTAACTGTCTTTACATTTTCATCGGGTCATCAGGTTAGCATCGCTTTCCTCATCGAGTCATCGGGTTAGCACCGAAACATTCTTGGCGATGGCTAATGGTGCGTTCTCAACAAAAAGCTTCCTTATCGGGTTGTTGGTATAGCCTAAAACACCTCATGTTGATGGCCGATGGTGCGCTCCAAACTGTATGCTTTCCCAACGGATTATCAAGCGGCACAAAAAATAGTTACATCGATACCTGATGGCTCCACTTTGTCTCGCTCCACTCATTGCCTTCTCGTTGGGTCCCACCATGGTCGCCAAGTCATGGGGGATAAACCCCGTGCAACTTCCATAGCAGTATAGCGACCGACGTAGATCAACTCAGGACTTGCTCACCTGTTATATGGCAGTTTCATCGGGCTATCAGGGTAGGTGGAAAACACTCTTGTTGATATCCGATGGTTCACTTTGACTTGCTCCAACCGTTGGCGACTTCATTGGGGCAAGTTACGCCGAAAACATGAATTTAAAAAAAAAATGAAGACAAAAATATGCTCCAAGCTCCAAACATACAACCTAATGGACTAGAACCAGTTCTTATGCCAAAATTGCCAAAATTGAAAAGGGTATTTCCTCACCCTTAGGTGCTCCTGCACCAAGTGCTAGAAGAACCCCAAGCAAAAGATATGTCCCAATGTAACATGAGATGACAGAGACCTCATGAGGGAACAACAAAGGGACACATCAAAAAGACACGCCAAGTAAAAAAATAAAAGCAACAAGATCACATCTTGAGCCTTGTTATTCCTAGCACACCATGATATTAAAGCACACCATGATATTAAAGATCGTGGCGACCAAGAGGAAATAGAGCCCTCGAGAGCTTAAAAAGATAAACAAAGATAAAAAATAATCAAAGCCAACACAAGTGTTTTAGATGTCTTTTGCCAAAAGAATAACCGATGGGATTAGGATTGGATGATGTCTGACTTGAGGAAGGATACATCCGGTGTAGACTGATGATGGGTGTTGGTGAGAAGGATACATCTTGAAACAACACTAGGATAAAAGATTAATGATGGGACGAAAAAAGGTATCTGATACGATCATGATGAAAAAGATGCTCAAAGATGATTGTTGAAGATCTAGCTAAGAGGATATGATCTCGAAGGACAGGGCTAACGGACGCCTATGTACAATGACACCTATATGCAAGACGCACAAGAGATATGGATGACGGAAGAAGACATTGGGACATACATGATGTTGCCCTAGCCAAGACAAAAAGCCATGATAGATTGATGATTGACTGGATTGATTGAAGAGAGATGAGTGATTGGAAGAAACCCGATGATGATGATGATTGGAGGATTCAATGAGATAGGAGTGATTGTATAATTTAGAAGAATGGATAAGATTGGAATGCAAAGGGGAATTGAGAGGCAGATGAATTGATTCAAAGGATGAGCGAAGTAGGTGTTGTTATGTCGATCCTAATCAAACTTAGAGGTTAAATTTTCCCCACTTCTATCAACGCAATTTCTCCCCATATTTTTCTAAAGGGGTTTGGGGGCAGTGCCCCCAAGATGGGGTCAAGGGACAACGCCCCTTGCGTGCTCCCTATTGCAATACAGGGCAGGGTCGAGGGGCAACGCCTTGCAAGGCTAAAAAGACTTATTATTATATAAAGGTGCTAGGTGTTATTTTTTTCTATTGGTTGATATGTTGTAACTGGGGGGAGAGCCAAAAGAAACCGAGGGGGAAAATCATGAGGGGTCACCCCGCAACATGGGGGTGCAACCCCTCTCATGCGGGGGGTCACCTTGTGGCGCGAGGGGTCACCCTGTGGTGAGGTGGTGCAATCTTGCTCACATAGGGGTGCATCCCTGTGGGCGCGCAAGGGAGCGACCCCACTCATGCGAGGGTGCAACCCGTGGGCCTAGGGGTGCAACCCTTCTCACACGAGGGGGGGGGAACTTTGCTCACGCAGGGGTGAAACCTCATCGGCACAGGGGCGCAACCCCGCCTGTGTGGGGACGCAGCCTCGCAAATGAAGAATCGGAAAGAAAGGGGACAAAGAAGAAAAAAGAAAAAGACAAGAGCGGGGAAAAGAAAATTTTCCCCGCAGGCAAACACAGCTAAAAGATAAAAGGATGAGGGATTGGATGAAAAGGATTGGAGATTGGATTAAAAGGATTATGGAGGAAGGGACAAAGGTAAATGAGGATAAGGATAGGGTAGAGGAACATGATCATGGATGAAGGGAGGGAGGAATAAGGAGATAAGGATTGGTGGATGGAAATAGAATGAAAGGAGGATGAATTGGAGGAGCCAGAAGATAAGGATATGTGGATGAATGGATATTATAAGATAACTGACATGAGGATAGGAATGCCGAGGGAAATGATTGGAAGATAGGGTGGTGAGTGGATAAGGACTATGAAGGAATGCAAAAGAATTACATGGAAGGGAGGCCAAGAGGTGTCCAGAGAATGCATATACATTGGCCTTTTCTTTTTCTTTTATCAAGATCGGAAGGAGGATGGAGGAAATGAATTGGATAGGATACGATATGTTGGGTATGATAGGCAGATGAAATGGAGGAGAAAATGGCTAGATGTCCAGCAGAACTTTGCCCCCAAGCATGGAGAGAAAAAGGATGAGGAGAATTACGCATGATGCCTGTTTTCCAGGTTTTCATCACACTACTTGTCCAAGGCGCTTGTTTGCCAAGTTTTCACCATTGGACAAAATTTTCTCTATTTTTTTTTTGGAATTTTTTGATGTTTTGATTTTTTTTTTGATATTTTCTGATTTTGAGAGAAAACTCATGGATAGAGATGGATGGGGATAAATAGAATTGGAAGATAGAGGGGTAGAGGACTCAAGCATCAATTTTTATATCAAGGTATTAGGAGCCCATTTGGAGTGATCATTGGGTGTGGTAGTGACAAGTGTTTGGATGGAAGGAGGGAAAGTGAGCATGATGGGGAGATGTTGTCAGGACCAACATTGGTATATGTTGTGAAGGATGTGAGATAAGTGGAGGACAGATGGATGTATCATGTGAATATGATGGATGCATTATGATAGGTAGCTTCAGGACATAGGGACCCAAAATAGATTTAGGAGATGGAGGGGAGGCATTTTTAGCTTATGGGCTAGCAACTTTGGGTGCCATTGGAGATTCTTCTTTTGGATGCATTTCTTCTTTTTGCTTCGAGATCCACATTATTTTTTCTTTTGCTTTGGTGGGCCTTTGCGGCCTGTGGGATTCATTACATTTTTGTATCAACTTTTTCACTGTTGGAACATGTCTTTTTGAGTTGATATGATCATCTTTATATTGTTGTGGATGTTTAGCTTTATGCATTTTTTATTTGGCATCCACATTTATGCTAGTATCCTTGGAAGGAGTGTGCAGAGGTGTAGGAGATGGAGGAAATATGGATGAAGTGATGAAGGTAAGATGTTGGATGGAATGTGAGGACATATGCCTTTGTTGATCCTGATTAGGAATGAAAGGAATAGGATGTTTATGATGGGTGATGGAGATAGTGGTTTTGTGTATGGAGGGATGAGTAGGAAAAGATGGAGGATGGGATTTGGGGATATAATGACCCAAAATGGATTTAGCATGTGGGGGATATATGAAGGTAGATTTTGGGATATAGGGACCCAAAATTGATTTAGAGGATGAAGGAGAGAGATGGATGGTTGTTTTAGCTTTATATGATGGGGGAGGGGGGATGACAATAAATGATTTAGAGGAACTATGGGGAGATGTGATGGTGTGTTTGGAAGTATACTTGGATGTTGCATTAGTTGTACCAACAATTTTATTTGAAGTGCTTTGGGATATGTAACTGAGACCATGAGATCCTAGATGTGCTTTGACATGGATGGGCTCCAAAGTACTTTGCTCATGTATGCCTAAGCCTATTCCTTGATAGTTCATTTTTTTGAGAATTCTTTCTAAAGTAGGATACTTGTTCTCTAGGCAACAAGACGAGAGTCTTTTATCAGATAGAGGAGAATGGGGTGGTACATATGAGATGTTCTTCTGCTACAAACAAACTGCCATGGATGAGTGTAAGCAAACCAAGGGGATAGAGTGATGGTGATGAGATGGTTTGGATAGGAGAAAAAGGAGGATCAAGAGGTGGAGTACATGGGATGGGAGGATCTTGACTTGGAATAGGGTCTGATAGGGGATCTTGAGATGAAGGGGATGGAATGGTAGGATCTTGACTTGGATCAATAATTTTTTGAACATGCTCTGGAACAAGATCTTGGAATGATGGGATTAGTATGAATGGTGTGATAAGAGGTGAGTGGGTGGACTCTTCAGAGGGAATAGATGGAACGATGGAAGATTCAATGAATTGGATGGATGGACTGGGTGGAAGGATGAGAGGTTCCTCAACTAGGGTTATGGAGTGGACGGAAGGATGAGAGGTTCATCAACCAGGAGAGATGGAGTGGACGGAAGTATGGGAGATTCATCAACTGAGGGAGATGGAATGGATGGAAGGATGGGGGATTCATCAACTGGGATAGATAGAGTGGATGGAAGATGAGAGGTTCCTCAATTGGGAGAGATGGAGTAGATGGGAGGATGGGAGATTCAACGGATTGAGTTTGAATGATGGTAGAAGTAGGTGACGAAAATTGTGGGTGGACGATCTTAATGGATGAAAGGTTTTCGATGGTGTTAGGAGTTGGGAGAGGAATGCTAGATGTGGGAGTTGGAAGGGAAGCTAGTGGATTGAGATAAGATGCGGTGGATGGTGGACTGAGATAGGAGGAAGTGGAAGATGGAGGATTGAGGTGAGATGAAGGATTGCAACTAGTGCCATGTGCTTGTTCATGAATTTTCATCATGCAACAATGGATGCAAGCAATGCCTGTAGATAACTAAATTGTGGTTGTGGAACAATAGGTTGTGATTCTATTTGAGGTTGATGTTGCAGGGCACTAGCCACTTGTGGCACTGATTGGATGGGTGGGGGCACATATGATAATGGCCTTGTGTAACCTATGCCCCCAGTCATAGCTTGTGTGACAAATGATGTCAGATTAGGATTAGACGAAGGATTGAGATAGGATGGAAGATTAGATTTGGATGATGAATTTAGATAAGATGGAGGACTAGAACTGGATGGAGAATTTAGATAAGATAGAAGATTAGAACTAGATGGAGAAGTGAGATAAGATGGGAGATTAGAACTGGATGGAGAAGTAAGATATGATGGGAGATTAGAACCGGATGGAAAATTGAGAAAGGATGAAAGATTAGAACCGGATGTAGAATTTAGATAGGATGGAAGATTAGAATCAGACGGAGAATTGAGATAGGATGGAAGATTAGAACCGGGTGGAGAATTTAGATAAGATGGAAGATTAGAATTGGATGGAGAAGTGAGATAAGATCGCGACATGGCCTAGAGATCTATCTCATCGGGTTGATCAACCATACCCTCGTCATCATCGACATAGGGTGAAGTGGAAGAAAATGAGGAATGACCACATTCATCATAGTAGGATTGAGAGATGGCTTGGATATATGTGTCATCAGGTTGATCAACCATACCCTTGTCATCATTGACATAGGGTGAAGTGGAAGAGAATGAAGGGCCACCAAACTCATCATAATAGAATTACGACATGACGATTAGTTGATGAGTTGGAGAGATGAAAGATGAAAAAGGGGGATAAACCAAAGACTAAGATGATATGGGGATCGACTTTGAAGAAGTTGGAAAGAGGATGAAATTTGATGTTCAACCTCTGACTTAGGAAGAAGGAAATGATGATGCGAATTAGGAGACAAGATATGATGATGGATGATAATCCTGATATTGGGAGATATGAAACATAAAGTGATCTAACCAAAAATCGGCAGCATCTAGATGCAAATTGGGATACTACAACCCAAATTGGAACACAAAAATCAAAGCGCGAAAGATATCAATCGAGAGTGAACTAACGAACTATGAACAACACTCTGCTAGCGCAACGTCTAAGACTCGGAATATGCAAGGATAGATACCAAATGCTAAAAACTTGAGAGATTTATAATGTAATGCGAACAACACTTTGGCAATGTGACAACTTCCAAGACCAATATCATCGAGCTAACTAATATCTGAAGAGTCAAGGAAACTCTAGCGCTAAACGAACAAAATTCTGATAGCGTGACAATGTCTAAAACCAAGATCACAAAGATAACTAACAACTAAAAAGTCAAGGAAACTCTAATGCTAAACAAACATAATTCTGGCAGCATGACAACACCTAAAACCAAGATCACAAAGATAACTAAGAGTTGAAGAGTCAAGGAAACTCTAACGCTAAACGAGCAGCCTAACAACAACGAAATGACGTCCATGAACAAGATCATAAAATATATGTGTAAACTTCCGATAGATCAATAAATTCACAAAATAATGCGAACAACATAACAACAATACAATGACGTCTAAGGACAAGATCATAAAAGATAGACTCTAACTGTTGGGGAAATGTAAGATCATAAAACAACGAAGCGAAAAATCGACAACATAATGAGACTAACTGACAAATCGTGACAAGATAAAAGCCAAATTGCTATAATAGGCTACAAACCCGCCAAAACAAGACACAAACCTACTAGAACAAGATGCAAATCTGCTAGAACAAGATAGGCAAGACTGAAAAATGCTTGGACAACATAACAACACCAAAACTGCAAACCCGTTGGAACAACAAAATAGACAATATAAAGAGAGAACCCGCTAGAACAGGAATCAAAAACAACTAGAGCAAACCCACTGGTTGAGAAAATGAAAGTGATTGCGCTAAGTATGTCAATTCTGGCTCAAAGTTGACAACATTCCCACTAATACAAGACTGCAAACATGATGTAATAGACCATAGACCCGCTAGAACTAACTTCAAACCCGCTAGACTGATATTTCAACAAAAGACTTGACACCAAACACATCAAGCATGAAGATATGACCATAAAACAAATAAAATCAGTTAAGTACAACCCTATGGATAGTCAAATGACAGTATGTGTTAAATATCCTTGCCCGAAATACCACATCCAACCGAATAGATAGAAGCCTGACAACACTGGCTCCATCCTCGACACACACTTCTCAGGCATGCTAAGCTTCGAATTCTTGAACAATAACTTCCCTTCTATCTCGAATTGGGGGTACATGAGGAGTTTCTTCGGTATGCGCATATCACAACACCTGAGTTAACACATAGAAGGATTTTTTGATGCTAAAGAACAATTGGCTCGTAGTGGGGGAACTTTTGGGGTGAATCAAGTAGTCATACATGCAATGGCTAGCTCATTTAAGAGATATCCCAGCCCATAGAACACTAATTTTACACATCTACCACACAAGCACCAAGGGATTTTGACTTGCATCAAGACCACAAAGATATTTGCATAATGATATTGAGGGAAACCATCAGTATAACACAATGTTACCAGTTGATTTATAGCTTTCACTAAAATCACAAATATTTATATAGCAGACCAAAATAAAGTATCGCTTGGGTTGTTCTCCCCTCACTCGACCTTATAGGCTACGCGGGGGGACATGCCCTCCTACTTAGAAAGTAAAATCGATCATCGCTAACACTTTTCTCTTGAACCTACGACCACAAGAGCCAGAGGGAGAGGATAGTATGTCTTAGTAGTAGGACCATTCTATAGATGCACAAGTGTACAAGACACGAAAAACATGGGGTTCATTCCTTTACTTGAATTGAAGTGTGCCTAATTACTCAAAAGACATAACATGTCCATTCCCTTAATTGAATTTAAGTGTGCCTAATTATACAATAAGACACAAAATAGAGAAGGAAATGAAACAAATCAAATGAACAAATTTGATCCAATGAAACCCCACTTTCTTTAGTGGTCCTACATGCAAAAAATATTAGTGTTTAAACGCTTAGGGGTCTTCTTATAGCTCAAAATGTTGCACAAATATTAGTAAAACCATCCAACAACACACAAATTAGCCAATTAGTACTAAAATAACATTCTAGAAAATCATGTAAATGATAATTAGCGATCCCTCTACTGTGTGGCACAAACCTGTTGTTTCAGGGCGCAAACCCGTTGTTTCAAGGCGCAAACCTGCTAGAACAAGGCACAAACCCACTAGAACAAGGCACAAACCCGCTGGTGGTCTAAAATGCGTTCTTGCTATTTGTCTAAAATGTTAACACACAAGTTAGCTGATTAGTGTGTGTGTGAAATTTGGGGAGCCTGCAAGGGCACAAATATTTCAATAAACCATTATTTGAATGGGCTAGTTAATCAAAAACAACAAAATGAAATCCATTGCAAGTCAGCTTATTGCCTCCTAGAAAGTGCGAGAGTGGATTTCTCTTAGATTTCTAAGCTATCCAGTGACTAGACTACACTCAAACGGAGGATTTTTAAATGCATGCAACTAGGTAAATGCAAGATTAATAATTAAATACAATATTGAATGCAAGATTAATTGATTAAGCGAAATGAGATTATCAAGCTAAATGATCAAAGCTCTAAATGAAGGTAAGCTAGATTATATGCAAGAAATTGAATCTAGATAAGAGAAATGAATCTAAGCTAATGAACTAGAAGTCTAAATGATTCTAAGATTAAATGAAAGCTAAATGAAAACTAAGCTGATTGATGAATTAAATATGCAAAGATTCTTCAAAATTTCCTCGATAAATTGCAACACAATATTAGCATAATAATGATGTAAAATTCTCATATGCTAATTGAAGAATGAGAGCCTGAATTTATAGGAAAATCAAGAGGGAGACCAAAGGTCAGGATTGATCTTTAATGAACGATCAAGATTGATTCGAAGGAAGCACAATCCAGGTGAAATGATTTGATTTGACAATTTAATTCCATTTTGGAGAGATAAGATTGAGTTCAAATTAGCAACTCAGATTCTTTCCATTTTTCTTGAGTTTAGTCGATTTGTTTCCTTTTTTGAATTTTTGTGCTCATAATTTCCAATTTATTTTTCAAATTAATTCCTCTTTCTTGATTTGTTTCCTTTTTTGAAGATTTATGGCAATTTTTATTTATTTATTAAATATGCAAAAGATATTTAATTAAATAAATGAGATATTTGATTTTAAAAAGATTTTCTATTTTGAATTTTGAATTTGATCAATTAATTAAATGAGAATTCAATTAATTGTAATTGCCATGTTGCATTTTTATACCTTAGGAATTAATTAATCAGTCTCTCATGATTGATTTAAATTGATTATTTGATTCAGGACCTTGATGAATTTTATTGAATTTAAGCACATTAGTCGAGATTAGGGGCCCATGGTTTTGGATGATCATTTTCAGGGTATTACATTTGCCCCTTGTTGAATTGATGTGCGAGCAACACGTTGATTCAAAGAACAATTGATGTCTAGGAGATACCAGTTCTGAACTTGATTGATCACGAACTAGATGAAAAGCGAGGTATTTAGTTTGTTTTGAAGTGATGAAAGTGAACAGATTGATTGAAAGCGATACCGATCTCGAACTTGACTAAACTAGGATCGATGAAGAGCAAAGATACCAAACTTGAACTTGATGGATCAAGAAGCAGATCTTACTGATCTAGAACTTGATTGAACTAGACATAGTGAGCGAAGATAAAACCGATCTTGAACTTGATGGATCAAGACACAATGAGAGAAGATAAACTGTCCAGCTTGATTTGATGCAATGAAACTGAACACCTATTTAGATTGAGCGTGTGATCAAAGATACTCTTTAAACCCTTGATTGAGTTTAAACGAATAATTAGTTTGAAGAAAAGAAGTGAAACTGATTAACGTTAAGAGACTGATTCAGATGAAGACAATATCAGCTTGATTTGATGCGACAAAACTAATATGCCCCTAGATATTGATTTGATTCAGATGATCGAGAAATCTCAACTTGATATGAAGTAATGAAGCTGAGATGTCCCTAGCAATAAGGTCTTGTTTGATGTTCGATAAAGATTAGCTGCTCAACTCGTAATGAAGATTTTGAAAGAAATTCTTGACTTTGAGGATGATATCACTAATGATGATGATGTCATGAGTATGCCCCCTTGGGAGCAAAATTGAAAGATCGGTAGGTTGCATAGTGATTTCAAGCAATTTGATAAAAAGATTAAGCGATTAATGATTTGAGCGCAAAGAATGATTTAGAGGGCCATTTGAAGATTTAGCGTTGATTGATGAGAAATTGAGCACAAATTAAAGAAAACAATGAGCATTTGATGAAAGCGCTAAGTGGTCACAGTTGTGCAAAATTGACTAGGAAGATGATCTCGGATTTCAATTTCAATCCTGAAAATGGAATCAGGGTGGTCAAATTAACCAAGGGTGCATTTTTCACACCAATAAGAGCAAGTTGAAAATTAGGCTTTTGACCACTTAGCTGTGAAGAGAAGGTTGATTTAAATTCAAGCTCTAGGTGAGTAAGACCAAAATCATCGTTAGTATGCCAGATTCACCATGCAATGCACGAAACTTAACATGAATGCAAAAGATGCAACTAGGACCTAGTCACTGGATATTGATTCACTTTCTTATCATCATTGAGCGTTAAATGTAGGAAACAGGCATAAGCATCAAGGCACAAAGAGCCAGGATGATCTGAATGTCCTGCCCTCTTTGATATAGCAGTCAAACATAAGCACCAAGGCAAAAGGAGCCCAAGATGACCAGAATGCTTCTTGCATGCAAACACAACAGACACTTAAAATAGACAAGGAAATAGTTCCGACCTCATTGAAGCGTACACATAAATGGAGTCGAGGTATGTGAGGCCATTTCACCTTAATGTGAAGGCTCTTATCACAAACACCTAGTTTATAAGATGTTTTCAGATCATCAGAATCACATCCACAAGCAGAAAACAAAGAAAGGTATTATGCCCCCAGTCCTTGTACCTCTTAGTCAAGATAGACCTCCTTAAGTTACTCAGAGGGAATAATGAGCGAAAGCCAATATAAAAGATAGCATACAAAGAAAATGTCAGCATAGCTCAAGCAGTTTGAGATGTTGTTTTTCAGTTGTTCTTGTTTTGCATGTTTGATAGGGTGTCGGTGATCAAACCTCTGTATAAGGTAGGAGACAAATGACTGACTCAGAGTGAACAATCTAGACTTGACTGACACAAGGATGGCTTGGTTGAGCTGCTAAGGGCTTTAAGATTGAAGTGCCCTAGGACTATAATGTTGATCGATTGCAAGCCGTGAGGGTTCTAAGGAGAACCAAGGGGGGTCACGAAAGTGACTAAAGATTATGCACAAGCAAAAGCAAAGTGGGAAAACAGGGAATGCCAAAGTTACATTAATAGATTGAGTGCTTATGAGTACAAGAGGTGTCTGTTTACCAAGTTTTCACCTTCTTGGCATAGATCTTTTTTTTTCCAGGACATTTTATGATTTTTATGATTTTTTCAGGACATTTTATGATTTTTATTATTTTTCGAGACTTTTTATGATTTTTATGATTTTTTTAGGACATTTTACGTTTTTTTAGGATTTTTTGAATATTTGCCCCTAGTGTCTAGCAAGGCAAAAGGGATTTTGAGTGGATGAATGAATGAACATGACATAAATGGATATGAATGATGGAGAAATCTTATGTGATTGTCAAGTACTATCTCACAATAGGGTAACATGCTAATCCAAGCTCAAGGACTAGATATAGCAATATAAAGCAAGGGTATGGTGTAACTAATGTCATATGGTCCAAAGAAATAACCATGTCAAGAGGTTTGTTACATTTTATGTCCTTAGTTTGGATCAAGATCAAGGGATATATTTGGCTAGGAGGCAGACAAGATACACAAGATCAAAGGGTGATAATGAAGGGTATGAACTGAAGGGTATGGATCAAGTATAAGAGATAGGACACACAAAGCCTGCAAAGGTCCTTAACCTTGTCAAGATCAAAGGTGGAAATAGGGATATGTATGAATATAGAGTGAATGAGGGATAATGGAGGATGGGGGATAATAGATGGATGCACGCGGATGGAACTTGCCCCCTGTGAATAGTGAAAGAGGATAATGAATTACGCATGACACCTGTTTTCCAGGTTTTCACCAATGGACGAATTTTTTCTTCTCTTTACTGTTTTTTCTTATTTTCCCCTTTTTTTTCTTTCTTTCCTTTTTTTTTGACTTTTTTTTGAACTTTTGAAAGATAAGGGATACATGATAAGAGATATGACTCGGGAATCAAGTTGTTCTCTGGATAGTACCCCTTAAAGATGTTCTATAATGATCCATGGCTATTGAAGGTATGCTCAAAAATGTCGATAGGATGATGGTAAAGGGAGATGAAATGGACGATAAGATGGAAAGCTTATAAGGATTTATGCAAAGGATTGGATAAGAGGGATGGAAGGATAGAACATAAGTCCTGGATAATGGATGGGATGTTGGAAGATTTGTGTAGGAGTGGATGAAAATATTGGCAAGGTCGAGATTGACACACACCTTGAAGGGTAATGGAATGAGGGAGGAATAGTGGATTTTGGAGTTTGTGATTTTGATGGAAAGGTTGATGTGGATTTTAGGACACAAGGAGACAAAATGGACGAAGGAGGTGACAGAGGTTTTAGGATAGTAGATGTGGGAGAAGTTAGAGTAGCAAACTTGAATGCCAATTTTGATTTTTCTTTAGTGTGCAAGTCCTATACGAGCGACTTGGGAATCCACATGGTTCTTGATTTTTCATTTTTTTGTGATACTTTAGAACGCATTGCCTCGATGTAGGATTTATGAAGCCATACAAATTTTGAATTTTCTTCTTTCTTTGTGGGCCTTTGCGGCCTTTTGGAAATTTCTTTTTCTTTTTGGATCAATTTTTTTGTTTGTTTTTACATTTCAATTAGATGGGACATGTTGATCCTTTGATTCATGTGGGTTTTTTAATATCAAAATTTTATGCTTGGCATCTAAGTTGCTTCCAATGGAATTAATAATCATGGATGTATATGAATGATAGGGAGAGTTTGTGTGAACAAGTTGTTGGAAGGTTCTCAAGGATGTGTGCCTGGTGCAGGAGCACCTAGTGAAGCTCATGGAGCACTTCATCAAATTTTGGTTTGAAATGACCTATGTTGGTCTCAATTGAATAATGGAATTATTTTATGTCAAAAGGGTGTGTTTAGTGTGTTTAAGTGTACTTTGTGTCTTATTTTTGTTGTTTGTTGAGTTTTTGGTCTATTTTTGACATTTTATGCTTTATAAGCCTGGAATGGGCAAAATGTGGAAAAAATGGTCAAAACACCTTATAAAGCCTTGTTAGGCATTGAAATATATTTGTGTGGTTATAGTAAACCATTTCACATGGTGGAGTTAAGTCTATTTGGCTCACAAGTAAAAAATGCTCATTGTATTAGAAATTGTCAAAGTTGTCAAGCAACATTTTGACAATTTTTGGAAAATTTGTAAAAATAAGGCAAAAGTTGGTTATTGGTCCATACCTGGGCATAATTTTGGGTGGTTAGTGTCTATTTAAAGTCTCACACAAATTTTTATCAGGTTGGCATTCGAAGAAAAGAAGATTTCAATACAAAAAACTCAAGTTTTTGTCATTTTTCTTACACTTTTTTGCTCCAAATGATATAGTAGTTCGTACTTCCTAAGCATTTGGTTGTACTATTTTCATTTGGTCAATGGTTCCATGTTGTGTTAAATATTTCTCACCTGGGTTTGTGTGCTGGTGTGTATTTTTAGCATTGTAGCAAAATTATTTTGTTTTTGCGCTATTCTCGATTGAGTAAGGGTTTGGCTTCAATAATGGAAGCAACTTGATTTTCTTTGGCTCTTTCTCCATGGCCTCTAAGAGTCAATTTGATGTACATATCATTCTTGTACATAATTTTTTTTTTTTATTGGCAATGGCAAAGAAAGTGGTTTTTGTTGCTAACTAGGCGAGCTCCCATAGCCCGACTAGTGAACTTTCATAGTGAAAACAAAGTTGCTCTACAAACCCACACCAAGTGAACCTTATTTTGGTTTCCCAAGGTGGAATGAATTTTTATCAAAGGTTGTAATCCATATGGAAGAGTGTTCCAATGAATAATTAGTTGAGAAATGCATTTTGAGCAGCCAAAGTATTGAAATACAATGGGTTTTTAGCACCTTTCCTCTTGAAACTTGGTTGCACATCAAGTGTTTGTCTTTATTCTTGTAGGGAAGGAATTTGGAAGGATTCATAATGATGGTATAGACCTTCTCAAAATATTTGGTGGTCTGAAGAAGAGTTTGGAATGCTGAAAAGGTGTTTGAAGACTTAAAACCCTTGAAAACCCTTGTTCTTACGCACATTTATAGGACAACAGTTGTACGGTCCTGTCAGACCTCCTCATAGAAAAAATTTGAAAGATCTCCATAAAGGGTATACATAAACGTAAATTTTTCATGAGGTTTTTTGGTAGTTTGTGGAGGTATAAGCATTTTAGCAGTTTTGGAGGGCTAATTAGGGCTCTTTTCTTGTAGCCCTGTTTTGAGCTTTTCCTCAAATCGGGTGAGAAGACAAATTGAAATACCATCAAACCAAGTTGAATTAAGCCTAAGAGGATGCTATAAAATTTCCTAAACCTCCTGTAACTCTTGGTGAGTGATCTTAGTGTTTGGAGCTAAGAAGCTAAAGTTTCATTTTTGTGAGACTTGAGAGCAAGTTTGAGTGAAAACAAGAACTGACATGGTAGGAAGATCTCAGGGTTGATATGAAGCTTAGAGAAGGAAATACATCAAAGAAAAAATACATAAACAAGTGACAAAACCTTCAAAAATTACCTTTGAGGGAACTTGCAAGCCAAATTGATTGCAAACACACAAATTGAGCTAATTCTTGAGTATCTCCCTATCATAGTGGTATCAGAGCAAGAAGTAAGTCTTGGGTAGAAGTGAGTAGTTTCAAGATGGTGACCAATGCTAAATTAGCCAAGAAGGTAGAAGACCAAGAAGAGGAAAATAGAGCACTAAGGGAGAGATTGGAGTAGCTAGAGATAAAACTAGTTTCAGTAGAGGTTAGGACTGGAGAAGTGAGTGATAAGGTGGACGATAAGGGAAAATTGGTAGCAATAGAAGATTAGATCCCTATACTTGACCCTGTTCATGAACAAGAACCTTTCTTGAAGGCTTTGAAAGCATTGAGTGGAAAAACCTTAGAAGGTGTAGCCCTTTTTAGTGGCAAGATGGATCCAGATTCAGTAGCAGAGTGGATTGAAGGCCTGGAGAATCACTTTGAATGTGATGGGGTGAGAGAGGCCCAAAAGGTGAAGGTAGCTAAGTCTAGATTGAGAGGGTCTGCCTTAACATGGTGGAAGTTCATTCAAGCTGAGAGAGAAAAAGAGGGGAAACAACTTGTAGACACATAAATTTGTCCACTTAATTAAATGAATATTTATTATTTATTTGATTATTTAACCATCAATCAATTAATATTTAATTAATTCATCTTAACCCTCTTCTCCTATTAATTAAATAAATTATTCAATTTATTTGATTTAATTCACTTAACCAAATTCAGACCATTAATTAAATAAATAAATCATATTTGTTTAATTAAATCTTCTCTCACATTTAAATAAATTAATATTAAATTTACTTAAATCTCCCAAAATCCCATCTCTTGCATTTAAATAAATTAACATTTATTTAAATCACCGTTATCCTCCACCCACTTGCATTTTCCTACAAATGCAAGTTGCACAACTATTTTAAATAAATAAATTATTTATTTAAAATCCTATTTATCCTCACCCACTTGAAACCTTTAATGGTTTCCCTTAAAGTCTTCAAACTTAATGTCTTCCTTCTAGAGCCTTCTCAAGCCTTTAATGGTTTCCCTTAAAGTCTTCAAACTTAATGACTTCTTTCTAGAGTCTTCTTAAGCCTTTAATGGTTTCCCTCAAAGTCTTCAAGCATTTAATGCTTTATCTTCTTTTTTCTCATGTAAATAAATTAAGATTTATTTAAATAAAATCCAAAATTCACATTCACATTTAAATAAATTAATATTTATTTAAATATCTATCCAGATGCAAATTACACCATTTAATTGAAATAAATGATTTTACTTCAATTGAAAATCCCAAAATTCCTCCCACTTGCATTCTCCTACAAAATCCACTTGCATGCCTAAATCCCTTCTAGATTCTTCTAACTCTTCTAATTAGCCTAATCCTATCCTAATCATTGTCACGTTCCTAAATAAAAGGAAGTCACTTCTCAAAAACCTCCAAAGTCTTCAATAACCATTAAAGGCTTTATGTCTTCAAATGGTTAACCTCTAAAGTCTTCCAAACCATTAAAGGCTCTTACATAACCATTTATGGTTAACTCATCTTTTACCTTTGGTTAGAGACTTTCCTCTAACTTAACCATCCTTTTGACTCATGGGTCTCTTCAAAGAATTTATTTCTTTGACTAAGGTAACCATTAACCCTTGCACATTCATTTATCCCTTGGATAAAAGGAATATCCATTAACCTAACCCTAACCCAACCCCCTAGGGTAACCATCATGTCCCCTCAAGCATTTAATGGTCCTTATCTCTCCTCTCAATCTTCCTCATGGTGACACTTGTCAACATGGGATTGGATTGAAAGTCTCACATGGATTGAATATCTTTCAATCCTAACCCTTGTTAAGATTGCTCAATCTTAACCCTTTATTTCCCCATTTCTTCCATAAATAGAACCCTTATCCTCAAGAAAAGAAGGAAGCATTAGAGTATTGTTACTATACTGGTATTAGCATAGAGCTTTTTCATAGCATCACTATCTACACTTGCATAACATTTGTTTATCACATCCAACCATCTTGAATCTCCATATGGCATCCATGGCTAGTGCTAAAAGCTGAGAGCTACACTCATTTGGGAACTTGGAGAGGAGAGGAACAAGGGAGGAGTAGCTAAAAACATGGTGGAGGGCATTTGGAGATGTCTTATTGCATTTCTTAGTTTCATTAAGCTTTATGTTTTGTGTGTAGTGCCTCTATTGATATGCTTTCTTAGGATAGTTTTTAATTTGTGATTTCTAACATTAACACTAACGTTGTTTGTTTCTTGTGTGTTTGTGTTTGTCTTCCTAACATCCATTCCTTTTTGTAGAGCATCACAACCTATAGCAGCTTGGAAAGGAATGGTGTCTAAGGTCAAGGAAACCTACATACCAGATGATTATGAAATCCAACTACATAAGAAGATGTAGAATTTGAGGCAAAGGGAGTTAGATGTGAGCAGCTATACAAAGTAGTTTCAAACACAATGTTTGAGGTCAAAGGTTGTGGAAGATGAGAGCATAAAATTTGCAAGATATCTCAATGGCTTGAGATGGAATATACAAGAAGAGTTGAGTTTTTTCTGTCCCAATACAATGCATAAGTGCTACCAACTGGCACTCAAAGTGGAAGAGAAAAGTAGGAAGAGCAAGAACAAAGCAACAAAGCAGAGGTAGGGGAAGAGATAGTAGAGGCCATAGAGGCAATTTTGGTGGAAGAGGAGCTGATCAAAGGTCCCATGGAGAGTCCAAACTTATAGAGCAAAGTGGGGATTCTAATAACAAGAGCAACTATAGAGGAAGGGGATCTAGCAACCTAGGAAGAGGTAGATCTAGTGGACCAGGAAGAGGGTCCTACTTCTCCACCATGAAGTGTTACAATTGCCAAAAGTTGGATCATCCTGCCTATAGATGCCATGAGAAATCTTCTTCATCTCAAGGAGGTGAAAGAAGAGTGACATATGTGCAAGAAGATGTAGCAAGCGGTAAGACACAGGAAGTGATTTTAGCTTCAGAAGATGGGGAAAGTTTAATGATGAGAGGAGTCTTGATCAAGGAGCCAAACAAAGAGGAACCAACTCAAAGAAGATCTTTATTTAGAATCAAGTGCAAGATCATGGGTAAGGTTTGTAGAGTGGTGATAGATTTAGGGTCTATAGACAATATTGTGTCAGAGGAAGCAACAAATAAAATTAAATTGGAGAGAGTTCCACATAGTAGTTCGTATAAGGTCACTTGGCTCAACAAGGAGCAACATGTGCTGGTGAATGAACAATCTTGGGTTGAGTTCACAATAGGGGGTTATAAGGATAAAATCCTGTGTGATATACTCCCAATAGATGCTTGCCACTTACTTCTGGGTAGGCCATGGCAATTCGATAGAAAAGCCATTCATAATGGTGAGAAGAACTCTTATTCTTTTCAAAAAGATGGAGTCACATATAAAATTCAGTCCTTAAATGATAAAGGAGAGGGCAGCAAGTCCAAAAACCCAAATGCCTTGTTGGTGAGTGAAAAAGAGTTCATAAACACTCTTGAAGAGGGTGAAGGAGTGGGATTTTCTCTCATAGTGAAACCAAAGGAAAAAAAGAAAGAAAAGAAGGTTCAAATACCTCATGAAGTGCAGCAAATACTAGACAACTTAAAAGAAATCATAAGTGATGAGCACCAGCAACCCTACCACCTACTAGAGCCATAAGCCATCAAATTGACTTCATTCTAGTAGCCTCATTACTCAACAAAGCAGCCTATAAGATGACCCCATAATAGAATAAAGAAGTGGCTAGACAAATACAAGAGTTGTTAGATCAAGGTTTGATAAGGAAGAGCATAAGTCCTCGTGTCGTACCTACAATGTTAGCACCAAAGAAAGGAGGAACATGGAGGCTATGCACAGATTCAAGAGCCATTAATAGAATCACTATTAGATACAGATTCCCTATCCCAAGGATGGAAGATTTGATGGATTGCTTGGGAGGTGCAAAGTTTTTCACAAAGATTGATCTCAAGAGTGGTTACCACCAGATCAGGATAAAGGAAGGTGATGAGTGGAAAACAACCTTCAAAACTAATGAAGGACTTTATGAGTGGCTTGTAATGCCATTTGGTCTCACTAATGCTCCTAGTACATTCATGAGACTCATGAATGAAGTGCTTAAATATTTTATTGGTGAATTTGTTGTTGTATACTTAGATGATATCTTGATTTTCAATAGAATGAAAGATGAACATCTAAGGCATCTTAAATTTATATTGCAACAATTGTATGATGAGAAACTAACAATAAACTTGGAGAAGTGTGAATTTATGAAGCAGGAACTAGTCTATCTTAGTTTTGTAGTTTCAGGCGGAGACTTGAAAATGGACACATCAAAGGTGGAAGCCATCACCAATTGGCCAACACCAAAAACAACAAGTGAAGTGCAAAGCTTTCATGGTTTGGCACTGTTCTACAAGAAGTTTATAAGGAGATTCAATGAGATTTGTGCACCTATGCTAGATACTATTAAAGGTGGAGTCAAGAAAAAGTTTCAGTGGACCAAAGAAGCTAATAAGGGGTTTGAACTCTTGAAACAAAAGGTAGCTACGCAGCCAGTACTCATTCTTCTTAGTTTTGATAAGTTGTTCACTATTGAATGTGATGCAAGTAACATAGAAGTTGGTGTTGTTTTGAGTCAAGATAATAGACCAGTAGCTTTCTTTAGTGAAAAACTCAATGATGCAAAAAAGAAGTATTCATCCTATGATCTTGAATTGTGTGGTCTTGTCCAAGCTCTTTGAAAATGGAGGCACTATTTGCTGCCTAAAGAGTTTGTTGTATACACAGATAATCAAGCTCTTAGTTTTTTGAATTCACAAGATAAGTTGAGTCATAGACATGTTAAATGGGTTGAGTACTTGCAATCATATACATTTTCCATTAAGAATAAAAAGGGCCAATGTAATAAAGTAGCAGATGCTTTGAGTAGAAGGCTACTAACAGTGCAAGAAGTGCAGATTCAAAGTATTGGAGTTGATTGCTTCAAGGATTTGTATCCAAATGATGAAGCTTTTGCAGCCATTTACAAGGTTTGTCAAGAATTTCAAAACCATTTTCATAGTGAATATGTTGACTTTACCTTGCAAAATGGTTTGTTGTTTAGAGGTGGACAGTTGTGTGTTCCCAAAGGCTCAATGAGGGAAAATCCGATCCAAGAGAAGAACAATGGGTGTTTTAGTGGTCATTTTGGTCTAAATAAGACATTGGAACTTATGCAATGTTTCTACCATTGGCCAAGAATGCAAAGGGATGTCAGGCGGTATGTTGAGCAGTGTATGGTTTGTCAAAAGGCAAAATGCACATCTACCAATGCCGGTTTTTATCAACCATTACCCATTCCTACAAGGCCATGGGAGTGTGTGAGTATGGATTCTGTGGTTGGTTTACCCAAAACAAAGCTTGGTTTGATAGCATTTTTGTTGTTGTTGATAGATTCAGTAAAATGGCACATTTTGTTCCTTGCAAAACTACTCATGATGCTAGTCACATTGCACATTTGTTTTTCAAAGAGGTTATTTGAATCCATGGTTTTCCTATTAGTATTGTTTCAGATAGAGATGTCAAATTCCTTGGACATTTTTGGAAAACTCTTTGGAAAAGATTAGGTACTAACTTGTCTTTTGGTTCAGCCTATCAGCCCCAAACCAATGGCCAAATAGAGGTGGTCAATAGGACACTTGGTAAACTCTTAAGGTGTTTGACAAAAGAGTATGGACAAAGTTGGGATTAGATTCTTCACCAAGCAGAGTTTGCCTACAATGACAGTGTCAACAGGTCTACTGGTAAGAGTCCTTTTGAGATAGTGTATGGTATGCACCCAAGGGGTTTTATGGAGTTGAGAAACCTTGGTAATATGCAAAAAAGAAGTGGTCAAGTTGATGATGTAGCTCAGTCTATGAAGGAGGTTCATGATCAAGTAAAGCAAGCTCTCCAAGATGCCTCACAGAAGGTCAAAACTAGAGTAGAGTTGATGCAACAAGGAAAGATGTATAATTTTCAGTTGGTGAATTTGTGATGGTGTGCTTGAATAAGTCCAGACTTCAAAAAGGAATTCCTAGAAAACTCCAAATGAGGAGGATAGGTCCTTGTAAGGTTTTGGCTAAGTATGGATCTAATGCTTATAAGATTGATTTTCCTAATGATGTTGCATTGTCTCCTATCTTGAATATTGTAGATTTGGTTGCATACAAAGGGCATCTTCCCAAGGAGGATGAGAGAGTTTCAAATTTTCACCAATCACTTTCAGACCTACCTCTTCCTTCTACACCCATGCCTTAAGCTGAAAAAGTTTTGGATTCTAGGATTCTCAAAAAGACTCGGCACCAAGTCTATATGGAGCATTTGATCAAGTGGAGGAACAAACCAGACTCTGATGCTACTTGGGGTACCTGAATCAAACTTTCTTTAGTCTATAATTGATCCCTCATTGGTTCCAAACTGAGTCACTTGACTTCTTTGTCTTTGGGGAAGTATGGTGCCAAAGCACCTAGTGAAGCTCATGGAGCACTTAATCAAATTTTGGTTTGAAATGGCCTATGTTGGTCTCAATTGAATAATGGAATTTTTGTATGTCCAAAGGGTGTTTTTAGTTTGTTTAAGTATCCTTTGTGTCTTAGTTTTGCTGTTTGTTGAGTTTTTGGTCTATTTTTGACATTTTATGCTTTGTAAGCCTGGAATAGGCAAAATGTGAAAAAATGGTTAAAACGCCTTATAAAGCCTTGTTAGGAATTGAAATATGTTTTTGTGGTTATAGTAAACCATTTCACATTGTGGATTTAAGTCTATTTGGCTCATAAGTCAAAAATGTTCATTGTACTAAAAATTGTCAAAGTTGTCAAGCAACATTTTGACAATTTTTGGAAAATTTGTAAAAATAAGGCAAAAGGTGGTTATTGGTCCATACCTGGGAATGATTTGGGTGGTGAGTGTCTATTTAAATCCTCACACAACTTTTTATCAGGTTGTCATTTGAAGAAAAGAAGATTTCAATACAAAAACTCAAGATTTTGTCATTTTTCTTACACTTTTTTGCTCCAAATGGTATAGCAGTCCGTACTTCCTGAGCATTTGGTTGTACTAATTTCATTTGTTAAATGGTGACATATTGTGTTAAATATTTCTCACCTGGGTTTGTATGCTGGTGTGGAGTTTTAACATTGTAGCAAAATTATTTTGTTTCTGCCCTGTTCTCGGTTGAGTAAGGGTTTGGCTTCAATAATGGAAGCAACTTAATTTTCTTTGGCTCTTTCTACATGGCCTCTGAGAGTCAAGTTTTTGTACATAGCCTTATTTTACATAAAAAAAAAATTTTATTGGAAATGGCAAAGAAAGTGGTTTTTGTTGCTAACTAGGCGAGCTCCCATAGCCCGTCTAGTGAACTTTCATGGTGAAAACAAAGTTGCTCTACAAACCCACACCAAGTGAACCTTATTTTGGTTACCAAGGTGGATTGAAGTTTTATCAGATCTTTTAATCCATATGGAAGAGTGTTCCAATGAATAATTAGTTGAGAAATGCATTTTGAGCAGCCAAAGTATTGAAATACAATGGTTTTTGAGCACTTTTCCTCTTGAAACTTGGTTGCACATAAAGTGTTTTTCTTTATGCTTATAGGGAAGGAATTTGGAAGGCTTAATAATGATGGTAAAGACCTTCTCAAAATATTTGGTGGTCTGAAGAAGAGTTTGGAATGGTGATAAGGTGTTTGAAGACTTAAAACCCTTGAAAACCCTTGTTTTTAGGCACATTTATAGGACAACAGTTGCACGGTCATGTCAGACCTCCTCATAGCACAAATTTAAAATATCTCCATAAAGGGTATCCATAAATGCAAAGGGTTCATGAGGTGTTTTGGCAGTTTGTGGAGTTATAAGCATTTTAGCAGTTTTGGAGGGCTAATTGGGGCTCTTTCCTTGTAGCCCTGTTTTGAGATTTTCCTCAAATTGGGTAAGAAAAAAAATTGAAAGAAAATAAAACCAAGTTGAATTAAGCCTAAGAGGATGTTAGACAATTTCCTAAACCTCCTGCAACTCTTGGTGAGTGATCTTAGTGTTTGGAGCTAAGAAGCTAAGTTTCATTTTTGTGAGACTTGAGAGCAAGTTTGAGTGAAAAAAAGAATTGACATGGTAGGAAGATCTCAGGGTTTATATGAAGCTTAGAGCAGGAAAGACATAAAATAAAAAATACCTAAACAAGTGACAAAACCTTCAACAATTACCTTTGAGGGAACTTGCAAGCCAAATTGATTGCAAACACACAAATTGAGCCAATTCTTGAGTATCTCTCTATTAGTGCCTTTGTTGATCTTGACTTATGGTAAGGTTAGTGGATTGAAATCTAGGGGTAACATGGACAGGGGATGCAGGGATATAGGGATCCAAGATAGATGAAAGGTTTGAAGGATTTGATTTCGGTATATAGGGACCCAAAATAGATTTGGAGGATCCATAAGGTGTGTGTTTGGATTTAACTAGAGAAATGTAGGATTTATGAAGGATACCAACATCTTGAGAGTGACAAATGTAGCCATTATAATCAATATTTTCTTTTATATCAGGGGGTTCTAGCATACCCTGTTCATGGATGTCTAACCCTTTTCTTCGATAATGCATGCTTTGGAAGATCTTTTTAACAAAGGGTTTCTTCTTACTTTTGATGCTAGAGGCAAGTTCATTTTGAGGTGGAGGTGGCTTGCAAGGGATGATAGGATCATGAGAGGACTTTATGGGTATGATGGACTCTTGAGGAAAACATGGAGAATTATGACAAGGGAATACCGAGATACTTTGATCTTGACATGGAAGATGACCATTGGATAGAGTATGAAGGGTGTTTGACTCTTCATTTTGAATAGGATCATTTGAAAAGGTGGAAGAGGCATCATTATCTTGCCTAGGAAGTGGATTAGGAATGGGATTTGGAAGGATGTTTTTCTCTTGACATGGAAGGGGATCATCTTGGAAGAAATGGAAAGGTATAAGGGGATCATCATAGGATTCTAGGGAGGTAGAATATTTTTCAACCATTGGATGGGATTTGAGAGTTTTGGTGTCTTGATCTTGATTTATGATAGGACTTGTTTCTTCATTTTTCAAATTATCCTCTTGACATAGAGCCACTTCTAAGGAAGGGGTAGTATTTTAGATATGCATGGAGGATTCTTGGAAGGTGTTCATGTTTTTGCATGATGGGGAAGCATTTTGGATGGGGCCTTCTACAGTGGGTATGATTGGAATTGGAGTGCATGATGGAATAGGATCTAAGATATCCGAATCGTATAAAGGATTTATATAAAAAAATGGATTAGCTTGGATTTGTACTGTTGATAGCCCTTGAGGGTCAACATGGGAAGTTTCACCATTAGGTTCATTGTTTGAAGGAGATGGTATTGATTGTTGCTAAGAATTTTTAGGAGATTAAGGCATCATGGAAGAGATGGAGGCCACATATGGAGCCTTACTAGATATGGGTGTATTATTTTGATCATGTTTGGTAATGACATCTAGTTTTTCCTTAGGTGAATCATTAGGATCTTCAATTTCAATAACACCATTATCAAGGAGATCTTGAATTTTATGTTTTAATTCCATGCACATTGAAGTATTATGTTTGTTATGTCTATGATATGCACAATAATTACTCAAAAATTCACATCCTCATGTGGTCTTGTTAGGCAATATGATAAGATTGTGCTCAAGAAGCTCTTTCAAAGCTGACTCAATAGATTGTCCCAAAGGTGTAAATTATCTATTTGAGGGATATTTTGAAGAAATGTCTTGTTGTCTTGGTGAAGAATTCATGGGATCTTGTCCGAGATTCGGCTTTTGATTTTCAATCACTTGTTGTTCCACCTTATATAGTCAATTTAGCCTTTCTTGAAGTTTGTTGTTCTTGATATCGTAAAATTTTATCTCAAAAGGGGTCATTGAATCTTTTTTTTGGGCTTGAAAGTCATATATTTCTCTCTTGAGATATTGAATTTGTTGGGCCAAGGTAGCAATGGATATTTACGATAGTTTCGATCTTTGACCTAGGACAATGTATGAGACTCTAGGTATGATGCAAACCCTAAAGTGGAAAGGGGGAACTATATGATATGAGTGAGATTAGGATGTGATAAGGAGCAATGCAAAAATGCAATCTATGTGACATGATTGAGCTGAGAATGTGCTAAAGGGTTGATGCAAAATGCAATCTATATGATAGAAAAGTGTTGTGCAGCTAAACCCTAAATGGGATATGAGGATGAATGATGTTTGATGCAAGGACTAAGGATACTCTCGGTCTGATAAATATTTGCAATGTGAGGTTTGACTTGTGCTATGATGGATAGACACAAGGATAAGTGATCAAAGAGAGGGCATACTATGATAGGAGATGATGAACTCCAAGAAGAATACCAACTCAAAGATATTGATAGGCTCCCTAACTCAAGGAAGATGCACCTCAAGTCACAAGGGTGATTAATGATTGAAAATTGATGTCAGACCTAAGATGAGAAATCCTAAGTGCAAGCAATGTTTTTTTTTTTTGTTTTTTTTTTTGGATTTTGGTATGCAAGTAATAATGAAATGCTAGGACCAATGATGAAATGACCTAAGACACTTATGCAAGGTTTAAGTTTATGTCCTAAAGGAATGATGGAAGGCTATGCAAAGACTATGGGTATGATCTAAGGGGATTATGCAAGGTCCTTAAGGTGTGACGATGTGATTATGTAAGAACCTAAAAGATTAGAACTAGAAAATGATGTCTCAAGGGATTCAAAATGATTGTTTTGAGAACACAAGTTCAATGTTTTGATGACAATATTGTTTTGCAATTTTTTTGTTTTACAATCTGGATGGATACTTGAAAGTTTAGACCAAAGTTTTTGTAAAGTGTTTCAATTTCAAGTGTGGTGATGATTGTGAAATGTTCTTGTTTGTTTGTGCACACACTCAAAAAACATGACAGACAAAATGTTTGTTTGATTTTGCAATAAATATACATTCAAGCACAATCCTAAGGCTGGCCAAGACAATAGTTGTTGAATCTCACTTGGGGGGTTACCCCGAGATACACAATTCAAAGAGGATACTTAGGTGCTTGACCCCACTGGCTCAACCCTCAACATTCACTTCTTCGGGGAAGCCAAGCACCAATCCCCACAAAAAATCCCCGTAACGAACTTTGTATCTCTACTAAGAACCATAAGAATGTGAGCCACTTTAGAGGTCTGACCTCCTACATCAACAACTAGAAGGTTTTTGGCTTCTAACATAAAAGGTGTCTAGTAAGGGCATCCATTCGAGTGGCCATACATGCGGCAGCGTACAATATGTTAAGGAAGGCTCCCAACCTATAGAGGTTGCTCTCTATAGGGTTTATGGAGAGACATGTCGTCGATATGAACTAATCAGCACTCGTTGCTTGCAACTTTCATCACAAACACATTTATTTATAGTGGTTTGGAAGAGCTTGGCTTTAGCCCGTTACCACTTAGGTTGTTCCCTCTCACCGAGCCTTAGGGGATTCTTAGGAGACAGGCCCTATAAATGTATCAATAAATCTCAAACTCTAATAGAAAAAAAATCTTAAGATCTAGATTTCTGATTGTTAGAATGGACAAGAGCATACTCTCCTACTCTAGATTTTTCCCCAAAAAACGTAAAACAAAGTTCTTTACCTTATATAAATTGAAGTGTTCCTAAAAAGATTAAGAAGATAGAATGTTTGTTTGTATCTCCCGAGGCAACCTGCAAAACAAAGATATTAGTAGCTTGAGTTTATAATCTTTGGCAAGCGTATGTTTAATGGTTGAATTATTTGCCAAATGAACTAGCAAACACTAAAAGCCAAAAATTAGTTGCCAAAATAACATAAAAAATCATCAAAATAAAATTCTAGCATGCAAACTGTAAATTAAGCTAATCTAATAGGAATTTCCATTCTTTATGACTATCTTAGTTGTGATAGTTTTGATAGTACTTGACTCTATCATTCATAATGTTTATGGTGAAAATGGATAACAATAATAACGATATTGAAAGGCTAAATGAATTCAACCACAAAACCCTAGCCTAACAACAACAAAGATCCACCATAACATATGAAGATTACCTAAGACAATGCAAATCAAATGAAATCACAAAGATTATACCATCACATGTCCAATAGGGTTTGGATCTCCATTCTTCCTATTTCCATCGATCTTGTTTGATGCATTTGCTCTCAGATTTTATGTGCACAAGAGCTCAACAAAGAACGGAATGTGGTTGCAAGTAGGATCGCATATGCCAAGTAGTCAATTGATCAAGTAGTTAGGTCATTATGATGATTGATTAGGGTTTGATAATGAAGGAAGCATCTCCTTATATAGAAGACACTATAAGAAATGGAGGGATAAGATTGAGAGGTGTAAAAGGAGGGCGGCTATGATTAGAGGGTAGGTAAAAGAAATAATAAAATAATGAAAGGGGTAGGTAGTGTATGAATTAAGAGATGAATGACATGTGTCATGGGTAGAAAAAGGTTAATGAATTAATTAAATAAATAAAGATTTATATAATTAATAGAAGAAGTGGGATCAATTAAATAAATAATATATTTATTTAATTTAGGAAAAGGATAATTTAAATAAATAAATGTATTTATTTAAATGAGAAATAAGGCTAGAAGAGGATAAATGAATTAATTAAATAAATAAAGATTTATTTAATTAATAGAAGAATTAAGCTTAGATAATTAAATAAATAAAATATTTATTTAATTAGACATGACAATTTTGGGTGTCTACATTTTGCCCCTCTTTGAGACAATGCGGCTTGTCGCATTGTTTCAAAGAAGATAATATGAACTGATACAAAGTTGCCCCAAGATGGGAATGATATGCCCCCTTGAGAGATTGTATGAAAATGTCTGAAAAGATCGCAGACAATCTCTCAATAAGAAAGAAAGGCTAGAATGGGCTGACCAGATAAAGTGACAAAGTCACGCGATAACGAAGACTGACATAGGAGACTAGGGCTAGGGTGGTCTATAAGATAGACCACGAGGGGAAAACATCCTCATTGCCATCCACACATCCAAGAGATCAAAGTGTAGAGCGAGATAGAGCAGCAGTAGGCAGCAGCGATGGCAATGGCTCATAGATTCGATCGCGTTCGCTGATTTCAGAGGCTAGCAAATGCAGGAGAGCTGGTGAGTACCGCAAAACCTCCTTGTACTTTGATGCATTTATTGTTGTCATTAATGCATACTAGGTAATGTAATAAATGCGCGTTTATGTCAGGAAAGAGCGTTTGTGTCCAAAAATGTGAATTTTTGTCTTCTAGGTCAAATCGACAGTTCTGTGATGAACATACGCTGTCGATTGGATAAGTTGCTGAGAGGATACACTCAAGAAGGTCCTCTAGGGAAAACTAGGATAGCAAATAGGGCTAGGATTGACAATTCTGTAATAGAACATACAGTGCCAATTAGGAAACTACTCAAGAGGATTCACTCAAGCATAGGCCCTAGGATAAGACGGATCAAGGCACTTTGTGATGAACAATGAGTACCAAGATATAGTACTTTGTGATGAACAGGGAGTACTAAAATATGAGCAGCACTTTGTGATGAACAGTGAGTGCAAATGTGAGCAAAACTTTGTGATGAACAGGGAATGCCAAACACGTAGTACTTTGTGATGAATAGGGAGTACCACTAGGATTGAGATGATTGATTTGTGTGACTGCAGGAGTATCTACCTATGCTGGAGTCACGGGAGAGATTCCCATCGACTCAGAGGTTGCGACCTGAGTTGACAGCCGAGGACCGAGCTGCGATTGAGGCTATGGGATTGAGACATATTCTGTATGTGCCTGAGTTTCGGGCGAACATGGGATTGCTGATTGCACTGGCGGAGAGGTGGCACTCAGAGACATGTACGTTTCATTTGCCGATAGGGGAGATGAAAGTCACCCTGGAGGATGTATACAGGATTCTGCGGATACCAATTGATGGGGAGTTGATTCCGTACGATCGTGACGGAGACAGGGATGCCCTTAGACAAGTGTTCTAGGATCCAGGACTAGAGATGAGGGTGGGACATGTGGCTTGGGACACCATGACAGCTACAGGATTAGCGCTACCAACAGTGCTAGGTGGAGTGATCAATGGGTTCTTATGTATCAGTTTTGTACCATTTTTGTATGATGATGTAGACACCTACGGGTGATTGTAGCCATATGATTTGGACATCATTGTATCATGACACTTATGATTATATATATGAGATGATTCATCTTTGCGGCACCTATATGCATGCATACCTATGTGATGAGATGTGCTTATGTGATGCTTACGATATGGATACAAATATGTATATGATGCAATGCAATATATATTTTTTTTGTTCTTTTATGTTTTATATGTGTATGCATGATGCAAATGTGAATGTATGTAATGCAGATGAATATGATAATGCAAATGTAAGTTGTGCTAACAGGTGTTGTGTGCAGGATGTGATGCAGTTGTGATATCTATGTGTATGTATGAAATGCTAACATGTGGTAATGCAGGTGAAACTACATGAAATGCAAATGTTTTTGGCGTGTTATTATACTCAGTCATGTGATAGCAGGCTACACGGACTCGAGAAGACGATGGAAGTCAATCAAGAAAGGGGGATGGAAGATAGAAGATATGAAAGTGAAAGAGCTTCTTGTGCGTTATCATCATTGAGCTTTATTATGGCAAGTAGGTTATGACAATCGAGGCATATGTTCGACCCAGAAAGTCATTGTACCTGTTTGCATGGAGATAAGACAGTCACAAACAAGGAATGCCCCAGTTCATACTAGACTCACAGTGTCCTCATATCCTTGGACAAGCCATAGCATTACTAAGAGACAATCCACAGACAACAAATACAAATAGGTGATGATACCCCATCCTCGCCTTTCTAGTCAAAGACATCTTGGAGATAGAATCTCTAGTGAGAGACATCCCAGAAAAGCTAAAAGACATGTCACCAAAAAAGATGAAATCAAAAGAAAACCAAGACTCAACACCAACATCCACTGTAGCCCTCAAGTTTAGTGTCTCTTGTCACTTGTAGAAGTCTTATTTGATTGTGGTCACAATGTTTACTTTCACAAAAGGATAGATAGCACTGAACCATATGTTGTCTGAGTTTATTGAAAGATTTAATTTTGTTGAAGCCCATTGTTGCTGTTGTGTCTCATCTAAAACTGACTAAATCCATGAAACTGATACTTTATTGTGGAGAAGATGAAACTTTATTGCAGATCTGTGATGCAAATGTTGCTTTATTGCGGATTGTGCGCGGATAGACTGAAGAAAACTGGAAGAAACTGTACTCCTCGAAACATGTGATGTTCTCAGTTCCACACCCATCACTAGACGTAGGATTTGCCTTAGCCACATATAGGAGCTGATTTATTATGGATGGAAAGGGAGGTTTATTATGAATGGCTAACCAATCTTGGGTAGATCAATAACAAGCCATGATGGGAATGGGTAAGTTTATTATGGATGAATTGGTCGTGAGTGTGTGCAAAGTGAAGTGATGAAAGAGAATCCTGAAGGAGGGAGGAGCAATGTCTCTACACATGGCGCTGGCGACCCAGTTTTCACCATGGTACTTGCCCAGGGCGCCACCGAAGTGGTTTTCACTGTTGGACGAAGATGTTTTTCTGTTTATCATTTTTTTTTTTTTTTGTTGCAAGGCGCCTGTTTGCCAGGTTTTCACCAAGTAACGATTTTTTTTGTTTTATAATTTTTTTTTGTATTTTTTGAATTAGGATACTCTGAAGAGCTATGTGTAAAACTTGCGAAGGTGCATGCTGTTGATAGGATCCTCCAAAGGTTCACCCTCTATAGTTGAGAGCTGATATGCACTAGATCCATATGTTGTTGTAATGATGTAAGGACCAAACCAGTTTGGTTTGAACTTGCCCTTCTTCTCTCTGTCTTGCTAATTTTTAGGATTTTCTCTGAGAACCAAATCACCTACCTCAAATGTGCGAGGCTTGACCTTATGAATGTAGTTGCGATGTTCCTTGATTGAATTATGTGTAGCTCAAGTGATTGTCTTCCTTGATAAAGGAACTGAGATAGAATTACTAGTGTGTGGATGACACAGGCCCGTATGCGTGTCACCTAAAGAAGTTTGGGCATCCTTGATAACAAAGTCCCTTGAGGAAGCTCCATTAAAGGTCCATGATGTATTGCCAAAATGGAGAGGATGTGCAGAACAAATGGATGAGTGATGAAGGCTTATGATTGTGAAAAGAAGTGAAAGGAGGATAGCATGATGGAGACTTAGGATCAACAAGTATTCTTTTTTATTTAAAATTTTAGAACTTTTGCCCCCAATTATTTTGATATTAGGGGAGATCAACTCTTGCTCTTTTTGCTGCATAGGATTTTTATCCTTGACTTTGATTTTTGCAGAGTCTAATAGCTTTTGATTTTGATTTGGATTGAAGGACTTTTCTTTAGTTTTGACTTTTAGATTTTTCCTTTCAAATCTTGATTTTTCATCCCTAATGAGTAAGGGTTTTTGTGATTCTTGTTGATCCAAGTCTGGAAGTGGAGTGGAAATGGAATGAGTGGATGAAATGGTAAAGCTATGTGAGTTCTCAAGAGGGTTGGCGATACACTCAATAGATTCTTCGTTGGAACCACTCTTACAACTATTGATATCAAGAGATGCTTGCACCACTAGAGGAGTTTTGCATTCAGACTTAGTAGCCACAACACTAGGTGGTTCACACCCAATTCATTGGCATTGCAAATTGTTTGTAGGTTGTTCCTATTGACTGAATACCTTAGGAGATAGTGGGATTTGATCAACATGAAAGATATACTCACCACATCCCATGTCTTTAAACTTGAAATTTTCTTTGATCTCTGCTTGTTTGGATGTAGAAGCTTTCAAGGATTCTGGATCCACATATGTCGATGAAGGAATTGCTTCTCGATTACTTGGTATTGTTATTTCTGATCTAGGTCGCAGATTGTTGCAATATATGAATGGATTTGGGTCAGCTTTGATAGTCACTTCAACTCCATTATGTGGAAACTTGATACATCGATGATATGTAGATGGTACTACGCTCATCTCATGAATCCATGGACGTCCTAGTAATATATTGTATGTGAGATCTAGGTCTAGGACTTGACAAACCACATCCTTTGTAACTGGCCCAACTTTGAGAGGTAAGGTGACTGTGCCTTTGGATGAACGCTCTTCATCATCATATGCTTTGATAGTAATTTTGTTTGTAGAATTCACAGCTTTGTTGGAATATCCCAATTGTTTAATAGTGCTCAATGTACAAATGTTTAGACCTGCTCCTCCATCTATCAGGACTCGTTTGATTCTTTGTTTGTGTATGAAGGCTTCAATGTGTAAAGATGAATTATGTGGCTGACTTATGGAGGCATCATCAGCTTCTGTGAATGTAAGGGAGTGTGGAATGGAAAGGTATCCCACCATGACTTGAAACTGGTCCACGTTCAGATCAGTAGGGACAAAAGTGTCTCTCAAGATTTTGTCAAGAATGGCTTTATGTGCGGGGGATATGCGTAAGAGCTCAAGGATGGAGATGAGCGTGGGTGTCTTCCCTAACTGTTCTACAAGGTCATACTCAGGTTTGGTTGATGAGGAAGCAGTGTTTTTAGCTGGAGCACCTTGCAAAGTGAATTTACCTCGGTGGGTTGTAACATGACATTCAGAGGTAGGTTCAGAAGAAGATCCAACACCTTTCAGAACGATCTTGGGTCTTTGGGTAGAATTCTCAGGGGTTTGCCCTTGATGATAATGGTAGAGACATAATTGTCCATCGAGATGTGATTGATGGTTGAATCATAGTTATAAGATTCTTTGGTATAGTTGGTTTGGTCATCTGTGGCTTTAGCTTTTCCCTTGTCATGCTGGGAATGGTTCCTTAAACATCTCATGTTCTTGATTGGAGGAATGTCCTTCAATCTCAATGTCACCTCTATCAATAAGATCTTGTATGATGTTCTTCAGTCGATGGCAATTCCCTGTCTTATGACCCTTGCTCTTATGAAATTCACAATATTCATCATTATTCCACCAATTTGGTTTAACCTTTGGTTCATATGGAGGAAAATTTGGAATAGTGATTACCTTGTTTGCCACTAGCTTTTTGAAAACTGACTCAAGTGGTTCTCCCAATGGAGTGTACTTCCTTCGTGATCTGGAAGTTGTTTGAGTATTCACTTGATTTGATCCGGAAAAGATGAATTTGGGTCGCACTGTGTTGGCATCAACAACACCATCATTGACTGTGTTCTTGTTTTTATTCCAAAATCTTGGCTTGTCTTTTCCTTTAAAGTCATCTTTGTTTTCCTTGAATATCTTAATGACTCCTTGTTCAATTAGGACCTTTTCTGTCGCTAAGCCTTTTTCAATGACATCCTTGAAGGTGGACAAACAAGCTTTCCTTAGATCATAGCCAATGTCTTTGTTAACATTTTGGGTTAACATCTCTACCATTTGTTTTTGTGGAATTTCACAAGAGCATCTGCTAGCTAGATTCCTCCATCTTTGTAAAAATGATGGAAAAGACTCTCCATATTTTTGCTTGGTGTTGCACAAAGTAGTGACTGATATGTTTGTCTCTATGTTGTAGGATAAATGTTGGATAAATGCCTCTGCTAAGTCACCCCAAGACTTAATTCCAGGTGGAAGTTGGGAGAACCATTCCATAGCTTGATCACCTAGGCTTTGTAGGAATAATCTCATCAAATATGTCTCTTCTGCTGCTACCTCAATGCAAGCTGTGAAAAACTGTCTTATGTGTGCCTTAGGATCCCCTTTTCCTCTATACTTATCAAACTTAGGCGTCACAAAGTGTGTAGTAAATGGAGGCATTGGAATTCTTTTGTCAAATGGATAGGGACATATGTCTCTCATTGTGTATGTTGGCTTTGGTGTATTTATGTCCTCCATTTTCTTTTGTAAGTCCCTAATTTGTTTCTCCAAATTGCTCTTAGGTGGAGATCGACTTCTTGGACCATACCCCATGCTTGAGGTACCAATCGGAGGAGGAGCATGTTGCATATATGGATGATATTGATCATACACATGTTCATATGGAGGAGGTCTATAGTGATGTTGCGTATATGGACCACTTGGTATAGATTCATGTTGAGGAATGAAATATCTATTTTGTCCATGTATACCATACTCTACAGGCATGTCATGTTCTAATGTGTTGCCCCCAAATTTGACACGGGGTTTCCTTGTGTCCAAATTTTGAGCATGCCTTTGAATATCCAATTGCTTTGGTGGTTGATCCTTAGCATTGATATGTGATTGAGCATATTTATCTGCATAAGACTTCCATAATGGTCTTTAAAGGTGAGTATCATATGCTTGACCATGTGTATGTGGGACCTCTAGTTTTTGAAACAAAGATGATGGTGATTCAGGCACATGATGTGGTCTTCTATGGCCTCCACTATTAGGCCTCCTTTGATCCATGTTGGAGTGAGGTTGCTGCAAAGGTCAATTTTCCATTAGTTGAGACATGTCAAAATCATGAGGTATCTTGGCTCGACTTTGTGCCATCATTTGTAAGAAGTATTGTCTATCCCTCCTCATTATTTCCTCAACCAATTGATTGAAACGGGGATCCATAATGGATTCTTCCACATCTGCTGAATGTATTGAAAAGTTGTCCATATCATCATTGTGTGTATCATTGTTGTTTGTAGTGTCTATGTTCTCAACATTTGGAATGTTTCTATAGGCATCCATGTCAGGTAATGTAGTATGATCAGAATTGAAAAAGATATCATTGTCATACTCATAAGAACTCATGTTTGCGGACTCTTGAGCCTCTTTAGTTTCTCTCCTATATTTTTGAAGACGAGTTTCAACCATGAACTAGGTATTGACCGAGATGTGCGAGACTAGATGAAAATGGAAAAAGTATGGAAGACCAAGAGTTGGATGGAATGTAAATGAATCTGAGGTGTACTTGCAATGTCCAAAGTGTAAGACCAAGTATGTATGTAGTAGAGTAGGTGTGACTTCCAAAGAGAGGATAGTTTCTCTTGATGAGGTAAGTTGACCTTGACTCTAAGTAAGACCAAATGAGACCCAAAGGTGATAGACCTTGATGAGGGACCACTTAGCAAAATGTTGTTGTATGTAGTGTGTTGACAAAGTATAGTGAGGACAAGCAAGTGACCTTTTGACTCAAGTTTAGACAAATGTGAATGTAATGCAAGGTGTAAAGCAATGATGGACTTTGTGAGACCCAAAGAGAGGTTGAATGCTAGATGAAAACCTAAAGAGATAGCCTAGGAAGCTCAAGAATGCTGAAACTGATTGCTCTTGTTTGTTGGACTGTAAAAGTTTTTCCAATTTGTGAAGTTGTTGGTTGTGACCAAATCTGAATGTTTGATTGTTTTTCGTGACAAGAGGACACAATGTTGATGAAGACTCAATGTTTGCAAGTGTTTAGACTCAAAATGACTCCAAGAAAAGTGTATTGTTTGATGTAAAAATGTTTTGCATACACTTGAAGACACAAAAGACACATTGTTTTGTTGTTTGGTCTTTAATGTTTTGAATGTTTAAAATAAGTCAAGCGCAATTCTTATGGCTGGCCAAGACAATAGTTGTTGATCCCACATGAGGTTTTACCCTCGAGGCTACGCTATTCAGAGCGGATACTTAGATGCTTGACTTTACTGGCTCCACCCTCGGCACTCACTTCTCGGGTCAGCCAAGCATCAGGCCCCACGAAAACTCCCCGTGGTGAACTTTGTATCTCTACTAAGAATCGTATGTGTGTGGGCCACTACCAGAGGTCCGACCTCCTGCCCCAACAACTAGAAGGATTTGGGCTTCTAAAACAAAAAGGTGCTAGTAAGGGCATCCGCTTGTGTGGCCATACATGCGGCACTTTCAGCTCTATAAATACAGAAGGCTCCCAGCCGGTACGGGTTACGCCCTACAACTGATCAAATAAATTTGATCAAACAGGTTTATGGGGAGACATAGTGTCGGTATGAACTAATCAGCACACGTTATTCATAGTTTTCACCATGAATACAGTTATTTATAGTGGTTTGGAAGAAGATGGCTTTTCTTTTGCTACCACTTGGGTCGTTCTCTTCTCACTAGTAGTCCTAATGACCACACGGGAAGACAAGCCCTCTAAAGATTAAACAAAAAGAGCCTATTGCTCAAGACACAAAAGACAATGATTCAATTTAAGTGCATCAATTGAAGTGTTTGCTAGTCTATGAAAACAAGGCACACAATAAAAATCCAAAAACCCTTGCCAAGGACCTGCAACAAAGATTTATTAGTAGTTTGGATTGTTTCAAATGATCACCCCTTCCTGCAAGCACACAAGTTAGGTAAATTTTAGATCCAAAAGACTTTGTGAAATAGGGGCCTTCAACAATGCATTTTGTTGACCAATTCAAAGATCTGATTCATCATAAAAAAAATACCACCTGTAAAATTTCAAGAGATTTCCAGAAATGTAAGAAAATTCAAAAAATTTGCTAATTTGCTCCAAAAATTATTTTTTTATGAAAAATCATAAACAATTCATATAAAATGCAAAATCAATCCAAAAAATCTGAAATTTTTACTGGAGAGTCCTGATGGTCTTCCAAACCTACATAAAAAAATTTCTACAACAAATCCAAGCAGTTTGTGAGTTATGAGTAAAATAATGCAAAACCCTAATTTTCAAAGATCTAATTTTTGAGGAATAATTTTGCATCAAATTTGAAATCAAAAATAATAGATCCTGTGTATAATTCTGAGATATTTCCAAAAATGTAATAAAATCCAAAAAATTCGCTAATTTGCTCTCAAAATTAATTTTTTATGAAAACTCATAAAAAATTCATATAAATTGACAAAATGATCCAAAAAATCTGAAATTCTTACTGAATCCTTCTAATACTTTTCCTGACCTGCACAAAAAATTTGATGTCAAAATTTGAATCCATTTGTGAGATCTGATCAAAATAAGGAAAAACCCTAATTTTTAAAGATCCAATTTTTAGGGAAATATTTGCCATCAAAATTAAAATCACGAAGAACAGATCCTGTGTATAATTCTGAGAGATTCCAAAAATGTAAGAAAATCCAAAAAATTCTCTCATTTGCTCTCAAAATTAATTTTTTATGAAAAATCATAAAAAATTTATAGAAAATGAAAATTTTCTCCAAAAACTCTGAATTTTGTATTGGGAGCTCCTGATACTTTCTTCAACTTGCAAAAAACATTTGGTGCAAAATTTCCAAGCCGTTTGTGAGATGTGATCAAATCTCTCCAAGATCTTGATTTTGTGTCCAAAACCCTAGCTGCACAAGGTTATTCTCCAAATTGTTTTACAAAACAACAATATAGGGTTAGAAAAATCTACAAAAAACATAGATCTAACAAAAATCCATGTCCCACGGGGCGTGCTAAAATTTTTATGGTGAAAATGGATAACAATAATAACGATATTGAAAGGCTAAATGAATTCAACCACAAAACCCTAGCCTAACAACAACAAAGATCCACCATAACATATGAAGATTACCTAAGACAATGCAAATCAAACGAAATCACAAAGATTATACCATCACATGTCCAATAGGGTTTGGATCTCCATTCTTCCTATCTCCATTGATCTTGTTTGATGCATTTGCTCTCAGATTTTATGTGCACAAGAGCTCAACAAAGAACGGAATGTGGTTGCAAATAGGATCGCATATGCCAAGTAGTCAATTGATCAAGTAGTTAGGTCATTATGATGATTGATTAGGGTTTGATAATAAAGGAAGCATCTCCTTATATAGAAGACACTATAAGAAATGGAGGGATAAGATTGAGAGGTGTAAAAGGAGGTCGGCTATGATTAGAGGGTAGGTAAAAGAAATAATAAAATAATGAAAGGGGTAGGTAGTGTATGAATTAAGAGATGAATGACATATGTCATGGGTAGAAAAAGGTTAATGAATTAATTAAATAAATAAAGATTTATAGAATTAATAGAAGAAGTGGGATCAATTAAATAAATAAGATATTTATTTAATTTAGGAAAAGGATAATTTAAATAAATAAATGTATTTATTTAAATGAAAAATAAGGCTAGAAGAGGATAAATGAATTAATTAAATAAATAAAGATTTATTTAATTAATAGAAGAATTAAGCTTAGATAATTAAATAAATAAAATATTTATTTAATTAGGCACGACAATTTTGGGTGTCTACACATAACTTTCAAACCAAATAAAATAAGGCAAACCTTCAGTGAAAATGTAGAAAACTTGGTTTGAAACAACATATCCAAAATTTGTTTAGATCCAACTGTTCAATAAAAATTTATGCCCTCCAAAAAGAGACCATTTTTTACAGTCACAGAAGAACAAGTAAAATGATAGTATTGCACTCTGTCATTCATAACTTTCAACCCAGAAAAAATTAGGCAAATTGCTCCAATGAAAAATATAGAAAAATTGGTTTGAAACAACATATCCAAAATTTGTTTAGATCCAACAGTTCAATTAAAAGTTATGCCATCCGAACTTTGACCATTTTTTACTGTCACAGAAGAACAAGCAAAATGATAGTACTGAACTCTGTCATTCATAACTTTCAAACTAGACAAAATTAGGCAAATCTCTCTAGTGAAAATACGAAAAACTTGATTTGTAACAACATATCCAAAATTTGTTTAGATCCAACTGTTCAATAAAAAGTTATGCCCTCCGAAAAGAGACCATATTTGATTGTCACAGAAGAACAAGCAAAAAGAAAGATCTTTATTTGCAAATTTAACACATGTTTATTAGTTATAAAGACCAAACATCAAATTTGTTCAAGCAACATTAGAAATCTTGTAGTCGTGGGTTCGAGCCCCACGGTGGGTGCTAGAAATGTGTGTGTGAAACTTGGGGAACCTAGAAGGGCACAAACATTTCAATAGACCATTATTTTCATGGGTTAGTTAATCAAAAACAACAAAATGAAATCCATTGCAAGTCGGCTTATTGCCTCCTAGAAAGTGCAAGTGTGGATTTCTCTAAGATTGCTAAGCTATCCAGTGACTAGACTACACTCAACGAAGGATTTTTAAATGCATGCAACTAGGCAAATGCAAGATTAATAATTAAATGCAATATTGAATGCAAGATTAATTGATTAAGCGAAATGAGATTATCAAGCTAAATGATCAAAGCCCTAAATGAAGCTAGGCTAGATTATATGCAAGAAATTGAATCTAGATAAGAGAAATGAATCTAAGCTAATGAACTAGAAGTCTAAATGATTCTAAGATTAAATGAAAGCTAAATGAAAACTAAGTTGATTGATGAATTAAATATGCAAAGCTTCTTCAAAAATTTCTAGATAAACTGCAACACAATAATAGCATAATAATGATGTAAAATTATCGAATGCTAATTGAATAATGAGAGCCTGAATTTATAGGAAAATCAAGAGGGAGACCAAAGGTCAGGATTGATCTTTAATGAATGGTCGAGATCGATTCTAAGGAAGCACAATCCAGGTGAAATGATTTGATTGGACAATTTAATTCCATTTTGGAGAGATAAGATTGAGTTCAAATTAGCAACTCAAAGTCTTTTCATTTTTCTTGAGTTCAGTCGATTTGTTTCCTTTTTTGAATTTTTGTGCTCATAATTTCCAATTTATTTTTCAAATTAATTCCTCTTTCTTGATTTGTTTCTTTTTTTGAAGATTTATGGCAATTTTTATTTATTTATTAAATATGCAAAATATATTTAATTAAATAAATGAGATATTTGATTTTAAAAAGATTTTCTATTTTGAATTTTGAATTTGATCAATTAATTAAATGAGAATTTAATTAATTGTAATTGCCATGTTTTTATTTTAAAAAGCAGTGAGAACAAGGGCAATGACCCTTTACATAGCAGAACTATCAATCATAGCACAGAAACAACACTATAACAACAATTAACAACACCAACCATCAAAAAAGGAACCAAGTCTTTTTAACAATAAAAAACAAACTATAGGGATGCCTTGTGCACCCCAGTGGCCTCCATGGTACTGCTCCATTCGGTAGACATGAATTTGTAGAGGTCCCTAGCCTTCTGTTTGTCCTCCTCAGTGTCAGCGTAGCGTTCCCTCAACTGAGAGAGGGTGAGTGCGGAGTTGTGTAACACCTGCAAATGTAATTTGTTCAGGCCCACCATTTGGGCTTCCCAAGTCTGCATCTTGTTCTTAAGTTGTTTGACCTCCTCCTTGATAGACTACAAATCGAGAACATGGCCGAGGTTTTCAATTCTCTGCATGATGTCCAACACATCCGTGCTCAATTTTCAATTGTAATTGCCATGTTGCATTTTTATATCTTAGGAATTAATTAATCAAGCTCTCATGATTGATTTAAATTGATTATTTGATTCAAGACCTTGATGAATTTTATTGAATTTAAGCACATTAGTCAAGATTAGGGGCCCATGGTTTTGGATGACCATTTTTAGGGTATTATAATTAGTACCAAAATAACATTTGGGAAAATCATGTAAATGATAATTAGCAATCCTACTACAGTGTGGCGCAAACCCGCTGGTGCAAGAAAGCGAACCTGATGGTTTAAGTGAACCCTCTGGTGCAAGATAGCGAACCCGCTGGTGCAAGATAGCAAACCCGTTGGTGCAAGATAGCGAACTCGTTGTTTCATAGATAGAAGTCAATTATCATTAATAAAAACCTAAAACTTAATGAAAATTTTACCTTACGTACAAAACTGATAATGGCAATCCCGTTGTCGTATGAAAATGATATTAGCGAACCCGCAGTTTTAGGGCGCAAACCCACGGTTTCAGGGTGCGAACCCGCTGTTTCAGGGTGCAAACCCGTTGGTTTAAGCGAACCCTCTATTTCAAGATGCAAACCTACTGGTTTAAGCGAACCCGCTATTTCAGGGTGCAAACCTGCTGTTCTGCAGAAAAATACCAATTATCATTTACAAAAACCCGAAACTTAAAATGGAGATTTTACCTTCCATAAGAAAATTATAATAGCGAACCCATTGTTTCAGGGTGCGAACCTGCTGTTTCAGGGTGCAAACCCGTTGTTTCATGAAATCACGGGATTGATAAAATAGACTTCTGCCTAGGCAGAAATCAACTTGTAGATCCGCTTTTTTTTTTTCCTGCAAGTGCTCAAAATCTGCAATAAAACACACTAAAACAACAAAAAATGTTAAAATGACCCGTGAAGTGGGTCCCACGAGGCGTGTTAGATAAGGGTGATGGAAAATGTGTGTGTGAATACAAAGGGTAAAAGATAAACTAATTAACCAAAATAAGACATTAAACTCATCACTTCAAGATCAAAATGGTAAAATCAAAGCAAAAACACAAAGAAAAGCTATGCAAACCCCAAATCCTTGCTTCAATTTGATTATTTCGTGATTGAATGTGTGCTCATGATGTTGATTTGGATGCTCGATTGTGCTCGATGATTTGATGAAGATGATAATGCAAATGAAAATAGATGTGATAATGATTCCGACAAAGTGACGGTATGATTGTATGAAGGTGGATGATTTGTAAAGAAAATGGAGGGTTTATATAGAAGATGAGAGGAAAGAGAGGGGTGTGAAGAGAAGACACTTGTCCTCAAAGGGGACAAGTGGCTCAACTAGAGGGGAAGGAGTGGCATGTGTCATTAGGGACACATGTCCATTTTGGGCAAAGCCACCCAAAATAGGATATTTTCCCCCAAATTAGGGAAGTTGGTTAGGATGTGCACATATGGAGGTTTGGAGGGATAGGATAGGGTTGGTTGGGAGGTTTGGAGGATGACTAGGTTGGGGGAGGTTAGGATAGATAGGTTTGGTTGGAACCCCAGGGTTAGGAGCCATGTGCTCAAATAGGATTTGAGTCTAATTAATTAATTAATTTAATTAATCCATGGGGGTTTTGGGAAAAGGAATATTTAATTAATTAAAGGTAATTAATCAAATGGGATGGCAAAAAGGGGATTAATTAACTAGGTTAATTAATTAGGAGGAATGAGATAGGGAATTAATTAATTAGATTAATTAATTTAAATTTTATTAAATTAATTAACCAAATTTAGGCATCTACACTTCCAAAAATAGAAAAAAGGGACCTTTGTTTGAAGGTCCTTTTTTCATTTTTGAAAATTACCTTTGTTTGAAGGTTTTTGATTATTATTTTTTTGGTATGGCATACCTTTGATAAAGGTCCTTGGCTAAGCACTTTTACTCTCTACCTCAAAAAATTTCCTTAGAAATATCACTTTCAAAGTCGATATATATATGAAGATAAATAAAATGTTCAAAGGTAGTGATTAGTATTTAGAAGTTTGATATCAAAGAACATACCCATTCAAAGGGTTGTCTCCTTCCTAAGAGTTGCATCTTTTCATAAAGATGCAGAGATATAAGATGTGGATATGATTTGTGAATATAAATGGAGTCTATTGAAATGGGATAAGAAGTGATAGTGGAGAATAAAGATAAACCATTCAAACATAATCAAATTTATTAATAAAGAGATGAAATTAGCATGTGAAATGAAGAGTTGTGTTTTAAAGGTGAAAGGAGATGTCTCTAAATGAAATTGCCTCTATTGGGAAGGTATAAAGAGAGCATTTTATGAGAGATAGAAAGTGTGGATTGAACAAAGAGTGATATCATCTATACACCAATAAATCCAGACATATGAAGAGCATACTTTTAAGAAGTATATTTGTAGGATTTATGAAGGATTTATGTGCAATATTATAGAAGATTTTATAACCAGACTTACAAGAGTTTATAAGTAGAATTATAAGAGTTTATAAGAACATTTATTGAAGATTATATGAGAAGATCTATGAGAATATGTGAGCATATTTATGGAAGATTATAACAACATATTTAAGGGTAGAATTTGAGGATATGCTACAACAGACTTATGAGCAAACATATGAAGGATTATTTTTGTGCATGAAGGGTAGAATTAAGAATAGGCTACAACAAATATATATATATATATATATATATATATATATATATATATATATATATATATATATATATATATATATATATATATATATATATATATATATATATATATATATATATATATATATATATATATATATATATATATATATATATATATATATATATATATATATATATATATAATGAGCATATCTATGAGATTCTTTTGACCTTATTTTGTGAAGACATTAACAAGGGTACGAGCAGATTCATGGAGAAAATTTGAAGAGGAAATTTGTACGTACATCAATCGTATTGTACTTTGAAGATTTGATCCTTCTATTCTATGAGATTAGTAGATTGGTGTCAATGATTTGAGAAGTGGTAGTTGGTGCTTCTAGTATATTGGTTCTCACAAATTGAATGAGTGGTTGATGCCTCTAGTAGGTTGGTTCCTACAAATTTAAAAGTAGGAGTTGGTGCTCACAAATTGAATGAGGGGTTGGTGCCTACAAATTCAGAAGTGGGAGCTGGTGCTTCGAGTGAGTTGGTTCTCACAAATTGAATGATGGATTGGTGCCTAAAAAAATTATAAAAATAAGATTAATAAAAGTAATATATTGTTGTGGTTTTTCTCTTGTAAGGGTTTCCATATAAATATCATGTGTTATTGTGTTCTTCTCATGTGCATGATTATTAATGTTGAGTGAATGATGTCATTGTGATTGATAATGTTTTAAATTGGTAAAAGTTGCATTATACTAATTCACACCCCCCCCCCTCTTAGTATAATCACGTGCTCATTAATTTGCATTGAAGTTGATTCCTTTGAATTAGCCTAACCACTAGATAGAAGATTTTGAAAGCACACATGGCAAGAAGGAAAGTAAATACCAAGAAGGATGTTGATGATAAAGCACCAAATGCAAGTAATGAGGTGATAAATAGAACACCCTTGACAACAAAAGATGAATTATTTGAAAGAGAAAACCATCTTATGAGTGGAAGAAAAGAAGATATGAACTTATAAGAGGAGTCAAAATAATATGTTGAGAATGTTGATATGAATAATGAAGATGATGATGAAGAAAGTTTTGAGGAAGAACTTTATCATCCTATAGACAAGATTGAGAGAATTAGAAAGAAAAATTCAAAGTATAAGTTATTGTTCCAAAAAGAGTGAATCAAAGGCCAAAGTACTAGAAGAATTTTAAAAGGTGATCATTGATTTGGAAGATAAAATAAAGGAAGCAGAGAAAATAATTATCAATTTGAAAATTAAAATTGAAGAAGAGAAAATAATTCAAGAAGTTGTAAAAATCCAATTGGAAGCAAATGAAGAAAATTGTGAAAGGCCAGAGTGTGAAATTGTTTTCGTGAGGAAAGAATTACATAAGACAACCACCAAGTTAAGCACAAGCCTTGAGTTTGAAAAGAGCACCGAAATCCTAGATGACATCATTAATGGGAAAAGATCACCACCAAATAAATCAAGACAACTGGCTATAAAGAAAATCAAACAATCAAGGAAGATCCCAAAGAAACTCCTAAGAAGACAAATGAGGGAAACACAAAAATCCTTGAAGATACTTTCAAAAGCCCTATCATATATGAAGGTAGACAGAAGAAAAAGACCCCTAAAGTTAACAAGGACAAATTCAAGAAGTCCTTTCTTCTGAGACAAGCACATACATCCAAGTTCCAATATTCTTTCTATGGTTATTGTAATTTACGTAATAATTTTGGGCATAGAGCAAGGGACTATAGAACACATGTAAGATATAATGATGGATGAAATAGAAATAGAAATTCTTATGGGTGGATAGGTAGAAACTATAATTCATGTGTTCCTCTAGTGAACTATAGTGTTGTATGCCACAAATGCAATAACTATGGATATATTGCACAATATTATAGAATTGGCTTTGTGAAACCTCCTAGACAACACAAGATGGAGGATACCATGACCAAATAAAAAGTAAAGTCTTTAAAAGTTTGGAAAAGGAAACAAGAACAAGATAATGAGAAGGATAAATCTATGATTGTGCAATTGCACTACATGTACAAGAGATATCTCCTAGTTCATAAGGAGAAACATGAATTCAATGGATCTAAGTATGACATTATCTTTCAATTCCATGGAGAAGACAATGTAAAACATAATCAAGACAAGTTGATGTTTTCAAGACAAGAACATGAAAACTTGAAGAGAAGAATCTACTATGCAATAGATTGGTATCAAGGGAAAGTAATGAATTGGTATCTACATATTCATTGGATATGTTCAAGATCCTAGATAACAAAATATTTCATACTATTAAATAATGCACATAAAGGTAATATTTACAAATGTCTCCATAAGATTGAAGATTTGGAAGAATAAGAAGAGGATGTTGTTAATGTCAAGAAGAAGAAGTTATCATGCAAGGGATGGAAAAGAGTAGAAAAAAATCATTTAGTTGTGGAAATCAAAAAAATTGAGACTTGGTGAGAAGACTCTCACAAATAAATCAAAATGGGATGATCTTAATTGAGCAACCACAAATAGAGAAGTCAGAAGAAAGAGTTGAACATGCATACAAAATAATGGGATAGCCAAACAAGTTCCTAACTTGTTGAATTCAAGGAGATGATCCGAATTCTCTTTGAGATCCATAGAGGAAGAATGCCACATAAACAACATAGAAAAAGGGTGAAGAGTTAGAGAAAAAGGAATATAAGGGGTGTCATTAGAGAATCTCCAACAAGGGGAGAAATACATCACTATTAAATATTGTATGTAAGTATTACAAAATATGATTAGATATTTCTCATGATCCATATTATCAGAGGGGAAGAGATATAGAGTGGGGGGAGTTAGAGACAAGATAAAGAATTATAATATTTCATAATATATGGAAGAGTTTCACTGAATATTTCTAAGTGAGGTTGACATCAATGAAAAAGGGGTGTTGTCATTGATGTCAAAGGTACAAAGATGCAGTTGTCGTTGATGTCAAAGTCATACCAAGAAGGGTTTTGTTGTCTAAGCATATTATCATTGATGCATGGACAATTTTGTTATAAGGTTGTCATAGATGTTAAAAGTCTATTGAAGATAAGCTTTTTGTGACTAGTTAACAAAGGATTTTTCCCTTGAAGAATTGCCTTTCTAAATGAATGAGATACATCTCTTCATAAGGCCATGCAATGGTATAAATGGAAGATGAATGGGAAATCAAATAAGTAAGTTTTTTGCAATGAAGATTATTCAAATTTATAAAGATTAAAAATTAGATTGATTTGAAGATTAATGAAAACATTTAAAAAGCCAATAAACATAAAGAATTGTTTACAAAAGGTGGTGTCTTTTCAAAACATCACCTCTATTCAAAGGGATGTCTCCTTTCATGAAGAGGCAAAGGATATGTAGATATAAAAGGTAATAGTGTAATGTGGAGAAGAAGATGAGTGAGTAGCAAGAAAAGAATATCATTCAGATTTGAAGAACAAATCCTTGGAGAGAATTAAGAACAAAACTATAAAGGAAACATGAAGAATAATGTAAATCTAGATCAAAGAATATTGAAGATCTAGAAGAAAGACACGAATATTTGTGAAGCATTTATGGAAAATTTATAAAGAGTAGTTTTATGTATATTTGTGAAGCATTTATGAAGAGGAGATTATGCAAATTTGTCAAGCATTTATATAAAAAAAATTAAGGAGAAATCATGACTATTCAAGTGGTCATCTCCTTTAAGAAGGATCACATCTCTTCATAGGAATATGAAGATATATATTGGCATAAGAAATTGCCTCTCTTGGGGAGATATAATGAGAGCATTGTGAGAGAGATAAATTTTTTGGATTGAACAGAGAGTGATATCATCTATACAATAGAAGATCCAAACATATGAAGAGCAGAATTTTAAGAAGTATATATGCAAAATTTATGAAGGATTTATCTGCAATTTAATAGAAGATTTAATAAATAGATTTATAAGAGTTTATAAACACATTTATTGAAGATTATATGAGTATATTTATGGAATATTATGAATAGATCTAAGAGGTATGCGAGCAGATTTATGGACAACAGATTTAAAGGAAGAATTTGAGGAAATGGTACAACAGACTTATAGGAAGCATATGAAGGATTATTTGTGTGCATGAAGGGAAAAATTAAGAAGAGGCTACATCAAATATATATATCAAATACATGAGCAAATTATGAGATCCTTTTGATCTCATTTTGCAAAGACATTAAATGAACTTATGCTTGACTTGTGAAAGAGTATCGTGAAGACTTCAATAAGGATATGAGTAAATTTGTGAAGAAAATTTAAAGAGGAAGTTTGCATACACCTATCATATTGTACTTTTAAGATTGGATGCCTTCTATTCTAAGAGATTGGTAGGTTGGTGCCTACAAATTGAGAAGTGGGAGTTGGTGCTTCCAGTGGGTTAGTGCTCACAAATTGAATGAGGGTTTGGTGCCTCTAGTAGGTTGGTGCCTACTAATTCAGAAGTGGGATTTGGTGCTTCGAGTGGGTTGGTGCTCACAAATTGATTGAGGGGTTGGTGCCTACAAAATTTGTACTAAAAAAAAGATTAATAAAGGTAACATATTTCAATGGTTTTCTCTCGTAAGGGTTTCCATGTAAATATAATGTGTTATTGTGTTCTTCTCATGTGTATGATTATTAATGTTATTGTGATTGATAAATTTTTAAATTGGTTAAAGTTGCATTATATTGATTCATCCCCCTCTTAGTATAATTGTTTTCTCATCACATTGTTTGATGAGGAAGTAGTATCTTCAATAGTAACATCGCCCTTATCTATGATATATTAGATAAGATGTTTCAATTTGACACAATTTGAAGCTTTATGTCCTTTGATCCTATGATAGTTATAAAACTCATTTTCTTTGTACCATGCACAATTCACAGGAGACTCATAGTTTTTGACTTCTGGCAGTGTGATCATTTTATCTTGAATTAATTTCAATTAATAAGTTTCAATGGGCTCCCTTATAGGAGTAATTTTTCTTCTTGGATTATTATTTTGTCTAGAGGTATTGATTTGTCTAGGTGTTTATGATGAAAGAGAGATGGACAACCCTAGCTAGAAATTTATCTAGAACCAAACCCTCTTTCATTAAACATTGGAATATGAACCAAAAAGGTGTTTATGCTTGATAAACTCTTACTCAAAGAGAATCAAGCAACCTAGGTTCTATGCCTTTGTTACATAAAAGATTGCTTGATTGATTTAGATGTGAGCTAATTAGGTCCTAACTTATGCATGAATGAACATACAAACTGATGAAATAGACTAATAGACAAACAAGATATTATTAATAAGTATATAAATGAAACAACGATACAAAAGTGCACCTATAGCAGTAAGTAGATTTCAGAATTATTAGTTAAAGGAGCTAGGTGACATAGTCCTTATAGATGTCTAGGTGAAAATGAGTGTTAGACTTGGTCTCAAAATCCTTCCAATTGCCCTCCCTCCAAATTTTAGGTCAAATTCAACAAGACTATGACTCTAGGTGCCATAAACTTTTGTCTGGAAATCTTTGTCTCAATTAGCATTGTGCTCTTGTGCCTACAAACTAGGCCTGAACTTGTATATGAACCTACAAATGCACAAAAGAGGAGTAAAATGGCATTGTGGCTATATAGGGGCTTGCCTTAGTCAATCCCCTACTTTGGTGATTCCCACCTCCATAGATACCCAAGTTGGATATGAAACAAAAGTGTGTGCTCTAAACCTTAAGTGTGTTTAAGATTGTGACGAGCAAATAAGTGCATAAACATAAATAAGAGCCCTACTCAAGTGTATTAGAGTGAAACCTAGATGAGGCAATTAAAGATGATGCATATATCAACTCAATAATATATGAATCACATAAATGAAGTTGAAATAAAGGATAGATATCATATTAGAAGCTAAAACTCATAAATGCAAGAACAACAAGAAATAATACCAAACTATAGGGAGAGGTACAAGACAATCAAGTTAGTGATTCCCTATCATCCTCCATCATTCCTTGAAGCTTCCATCATGATGAACAATAGTTTATGAAGATTTGATGTTGCTAATCATTCCTTAGATTAGCAAACCTATAGACTCACTTTTGGTAGTAATTTTGCATTATAAGGATATGACAAAGTTGCATCATGTTATCACAAATGAGGAAAGTAACTTTCTTAGATATGAGCTACAAGTTTTAAGTTGATAAAAAGATGACATAAAATTATCATATCCAAAAATCAAGACTAGTTTTTGCAATGTCAAGGCTAACACATTAATTCTTCAAAATTTTAGAAATTTTTGCCTAGTCTATGAAGTGGCACTCCATAGTCCTAACTAAATAAGCCTTGCTTTTGTAGGGAGCAATATATTAGGGCCTTGATATTGGATCCGGACCTAATTTTGAATTGACGATGTAAATACATAATAAGATGTGTTGAAGTTTGAAATTTGATAGGACTCATCTTCTTGAGTTGAGGGTTAAATTCAAGGCTAAAACTAGTTCTAAAATGCTCAAGGGAGTGGAAAACTAAAGCGAGTGCTAAAGAGAGTGTGAAATTGGATTCATAATTACAGGAGTACAATACATTTAGCCTCCACTTTAGCGATTGCATGACACTACATGCATATGCAAGCCATTGTATAGGAAAAGTAAATATTCATGTAAAAAGGATATTCTCAAATGCAGCAATATCTCCAATATAACGCTACGAACCACATTCTACAAAATCACTTTGTTAGAAAAAATAAAAAATCACCTAGAATACTTACTAAGAGTGATGGAATTCATGGGTAGATATATGCCCCCTTGTTTTTCCTTGCTCATTAAGTATGTAGAAAATTGGTACCATGTTTATCACATCATATATGTGAAGAGAAGTGATGAAAAATAGGGTCATTTATTAAAACTACACCATGTCAAAGAGAATTTGGTAAGAAGGAGAGTTGAATCATGATTCCAACACAACAAATGACATACAGATCAAAGCTCTCTAGCTCAAGTTATTATGAAATGGTTGAACTATGCTAAATTAGGGTTTAGGAAGAATTTACTTTAAATAGTGATCTTTTTTAACTTTTCAACTATTCATTTGTCTCATTTGATTTTGTCTCTATTGTAGAGAAGTCCACAATACTGTGAGATCCAATATGTCATGTAAGTGGGAACTCCAACCACCTCGAATAGAGGCATTGAGGCAAGCCATTGGGGAGGATACCCAAATGCATGTGGTAGGCCACATTGACTTCACCATGTGTTTGATTTTGTAATTTTTGAGTAAGTTTACGCAGAATAGCCTAGGTCAAACCTATGGGCCCCCATTTTGGGTGCCATGGACCCATCTAGGCACCATGGACCCCACAGGTTGCATGTGTTTTAATGAGAGAAGATAAAAAGTGATGTTGAGATGAGAAGTACTAATGAAATCTAGTCAATGTGTTTGAAAGCCCATCCAATTATGTGAGAACATGCAAGCAGGTGCATAGACACCTTTCTACTTGACCAGGTGAGACATATACCACTTGATATAGACACACTTCTATGAGACATCGATATATGGTGGGTCTACCATATGCTTACCATGAGGTATGATGATTTGATGATCATGGCACTAATGGAGTAGTGAAACACAAACACCTCTACCTTCCATATTTCGACATGAGAGATGGTGGTCACTCTAGAGGACTGTATTGCATTTTATGTCTTCCAGTGCAAGGTGAAATGTTGAATTAGAGAGGGCCACACACTCCTACCATTATTGTAGGGGGTCAGATATATTGCATAGGTCGGGCCACACCCAAAGACTCGACAAGTAACATTATCATTCGTTAGTTGCTACAAACTACTATGGATATACCTATCCTTCAAAGGATACTTATCACTACTATTGCTTTAGTTGTAGAACCTAATGGATGAGGCACACACTTGGCTAGGGCCCTTGTTCATAATATATGAGGGATAAAGGAGCCTAGGACCGTCTATGCACGAGGACAGAGCATGCTAGTGCACCTCTATTATGACCTCAACAAGTACATATATTATGAGGGATACAACTTGATGGCTTGCACATTACTCTAGATGTGAGTATTCAAGCACAAATTGCATGCACGAGACCGCTAGGTTTTCCAATTGAGGTTGCATGGACATAACCAAGAGCACACACATATCCACTCTAAATACCATGGCGGAGAAGAGATTTGATGTATTGAAGAGCGGTGTTTGATAGATTGGAGCCTAGAGACATCATATGGAAATCCTAGAGGACTTTGAGGATATGGGTAGGACAATTAGATCACCTAGGGAGGATGCAAAGGGATCAATTTTTCTTTGGTCACAATGAGTACATCATCATGATCTTCTATTATGACCGAGTGACATGACAGTTTGGCTAGATACAAAGAGTTCCAAACTCGTACCAATGTACCTACGGTTGACTTGTAGTGTCGTGAGACCTAAAGCCCAACCTCAACTTATAAATTTTGATATTGTCTTGAGTGATCGAGAGGATGATGAGAGAGATGCACACCCATACTTTGATGATAATATGGTAGGTATGTCATGAGGATATATGAGATGGTGGGAGACTACTCATCTTTCCCCCATATTCCCTGAGGATCATCCTATCTGGCATCTGAGGTCGAGGCCATGGACCAATCTAGGGTATAGTCCAGAGGAGTTCAATAAGGATGGAGATGAGGATTTAGATAGAGATCATGACCGAGAGAAAGATGAATACCACACTTAGGACCAGGATCCATTGATCACAAAGTATAAAGGAAAGAGATTAGATGAGAGAGGATGATAATACACCACTTTAGAGACCTACCTCTTGAGCACATATATCAACATTACCAGTTCCTTTTTTAGAGATACCAAGACATCACGAGCATGGGGGAATGGGAAGAGTTACTATATTTGTGCCCCCAACTACACTACATGCTAGAGTATCTGAGAGTCCTACTGCTTTAGTAAATTTTGATTAGTGAGAGGGAGACCTAGGTTATAAATAATATATATACACGTTGATTTTTAGATATTATTTGCTCATTTTAATTTAGATATACATGATGAGATGTCTAATTTCATACTTGTCTACTTTCTTATAGTTAGCACATGGGAATGGTGTGACTTTGTGAGACGAGTCATCAAAGTGATGGTCTCATCTATGGGCATTTAGTTGTCAGTGTGGTATAGTCTTAGACCACAACATAGTGTAGGCAAACATGAGGACATCTTTGATTCCATGGCTCAGCTGGGAGAAGAGGTAGAGACTCAACAATATGAGGTGGAGCGACAATGAGCTGAGAGAGAGTAGTTGCATCACAATAACATTAAGCTAAGGATAAAGGCAATGAGGCTTAGAGGTATTATCAAGGGCATAGAGATGAGGAGTCACTTATGATCCATGACATCCCATAGATGTTCCTCTATTCCACAACCACCACCACAACTAGGACTTGAGGGTTCTGCTAGCCATCATCTATAGGTGATGAGATGTATTATGATTGTACACCACATTTTATTTCAATGGCAATTTTGTTGAATATCATTTATTAAAAGCTAGTACACTAAATAGACAACCAAACGTTTTTCATCAAAGAATCAATGTGCACTAAATAGAAAGAGAATCTAACCATCTAATATAATACGCTTTAAAGATGAGAAATGCTAGCGGGTAAAAGCCCAAACCCATGTCACACTTTTATAAAGGTAGTGGCCAACACAACTAACACTGTTTAACTTTGACCACATAAAAGTGACATTTCTAAATTGAATTTCAAAATGATGTAAACTAATGAAATGTAGAAATATTAATGAAATTTATGTCTATTATTTTTTAAATTTTAAAAAAAATGATAATATTTTTTTAATATATTCAAAGACAGATTTTTTATTGTTGAAAAATGTTGAAAATCAGGGGTTCTAGTCGATGTCACCAAAAAAATGAAAGCAAACTTATTTTTTCCTAATTGTAAATTTCCAAATAGATGACACATATACAAAGTGCTAAAAAAAAAGAAAAATTAAATTTTGATGTATATTTTTCTTGTAATAAATGTCCAACATAGTTGAATTTGGTAGTTTTTATTTGGCGTCACCTTTTGTCTATTAAATTTATCATTATCAAAAAACAAATTATACCCTTTTGGAAAAGATTCTCTCATCTGGTGAAAAATGTATTTTGTAAAAAAAATTTAATATCATTTTATTTTATTTTTTATAATTTCAAATCAACCTCTTTTCGAACTTAAAAAACCTACTTGCAATGTTTAAAAAATAAAATATATTAAAATTAATCAAAACATAAAAAAAAAAAAAATGTCCAGATTCTTGACTTCGAGTTCTACAAAAGGGTATTTTTTTATTTTTATAAAAAAATATTATGCCTAAAGAAAAATACAACAGAAGTGGGAAGTTTTGGAAATGTGGAGGAAATGGTGATTTGGCTACCACATCACATGACACATAGACAGGTTCAACCGAACTAAGTTTGGCTAAAATTTTCACTTTCAAAATAGGTTCGACCGAACTTATTGTGCCATTTAGGTGCCACACGGCTGCCAAATAGGTTCAGTCGTTCGGCTAAACTAATTTCAGTCGAACTTATTCAGTTGGCTTGAAGTGCAACACAATAGTGTGCTTTATCCCTAGCATGTCATTCAGTAATGAAGAGAAAAAGAAGAAAGAAGATTAAGCATGATATCTACATAGGTGCATAGCATTATAGGATCCTTAAGAGGCATATCGTCCATGTTTGCTAATTTGTAAGCATCCAAGTCATAGACTTCAGTGATGATGTATGGTCCAAGTCAATTTGAGCTGAAATTTCCTTTTTCACCTAGAAAGTGTTTATGTTGCATTGATTCTCATAAAGCATCAAGTCACCAATTGAGAAAAATGTTCAATAACTCAATCGTTATAGCTTCATTGCATAGTATTTTGATAGACTTGAAGATGTTCAAAGAGCATTTATAAGTTGTTCATTGAGCATTTCAAGTTATTGAAGATGTTGTTCTCTATGAGAATTATTGTCAAGAATGCCCTTGAGAGAAACTCGCAATTAAGGAATATCTAGCTATAAGGGCATAATCATATCAACATCGTAAACAAGGTTATGAGGAGTAGTACTTGTACTTGTATGAATACTAGTTCGATGGGCCGATAAAGCATATAACGATTGAGTATGCAAATCCTTACCATGTTTATTAATAGGTTTATGAAGGATTTTCTCAATTGTCTTATTAGAGTTGTTAGCTTAACCGTTTGATTGAGGATGATAAGGAGTAGAGAAACAATGTTCAATGTGAAATTTCTCGAGGAGCTTCTTCACATCTTTGTTCTTAAATGGCATACCATAATTAGAAACCAAACCAAACTAAGAAATGATATGATCAAGGATGAATTGCCATATTACTTCAAGGGTTGTAGATCAAAGTGCTATAACTTCAAGCCATTTCATAAAGTAATATGTAGCTATGATGATGAAAGTATGTCCTTGAGAAGAAAGAGATATTTTACCAATAAGATCCAAACCCCATAAGAAAAATGGCCAAGGGGCTACTTGATCTCTAAGTTCTTGGGTAAGAGCATCAATCAAATTGTTGTGTTGCTAGCACTAAGGGCACTTTTTGATAAAGGCAAATGAATCTTTCTTCATAGATTGCCAATAGTAACCCATACGAAACAACTTTTGAACCAAAGATTTACCACCAAAGTACCCCATGCAAGCACTTGAATGTGCTTCCTCAATGGCAATATGGATATTTGATTTGTTGAGACCAATATAGTTGGTCATTGGAAAATTGGTGAAAGAACATCACTTTGATAGATGTTTCTATGTAAGCACTACGGGGTGTTCAACGAGATTGTACTAAACTAGGAAGAAAGAAACTAACGGAGGAGACGATTATAGACTCTTCTATAGAGAACATTAGATAGAGAGAAATGATAAATGTGCAACAAGTTTGCAAATTCGAGCTCTAGTGTTTTTAGTTGTAGGATCAAGAAAGGTACCATCATGCAAATATCAAACGATATGTTAGTAGCACTCATCAAGATCCATGTTAAAACAATAAGCAATCTCACTAGAGCTATCAAAAATAGCAAGTGAGGTATGATTATGTATGATGAATTGAAATCAACGGATCGATCTTCAAGGGATATAAGGGAAGCAATGCTTGTCATTACATCCACATGTTGATAATCTTTTTGTGGAATAGGATCAATGGTGTAAGCTAAGGTGAACATAAGATTATGACACGTGTCTTAGTCTCGTGACTTGAAACATGAAGTGATAACTATCCTATGTATACCCTAAGTAAACTTAAGTAACAAGTGTGAATAGGACCTAGGTGATGAACTAGATTGATAAACACCCCTTCCACAACACAACCATGTATATAAAACTAAATTATTGATTGCCCTTGATATACTAACTTTGTTCTTCCAATGATATTGTACAAGTATCCAACAAGTTATCAATCGGTTGCATCCTTAGGTTATAAGACACATATACCCATATGAAAATGTATCTAGTACTATTGTGTATTAGGGTTGACAACTATATATACTTATGATTCATACTTTCACAATATAGTTTCACTCGTTATTCTCTCTAGCAAATGTCTTTGTATACCTATTGGTATCATCACTTGGTATTATTTTGCATTTTTTATTTATTTATATAATAGGCTCTACAAATCACTATGTTGGTAAGGATGACGTTTAGAAATGTTAGCATTTTCATGGTGCTCCCATGGGATGGTACAATAAAATAAATCTCGCAAGTGAAAATTATCACTAAAACAATGTTGAAAATGCCTCTTTTCCTCAACAGAAAGATATAAATAGTTCAAATCAAAGCATGGTGATATCCAACTTGATTTAGATGTTAATTGTAAAGTGAGTTTCCTCACAACCCAGCTAGCTAACATTTTGAGTTGTTGGATACTCTATTCAAAGATTAAAAACCCTTAAATTCATGGGCAAACCACCTCAAGGTATGCTTGTGTAGACTATGCCTCTATATATTACATTCAAGATCTTGGAAAAGTAACTCAACAAAGACATGAAATATTCAAGAAGGTGATAGTAGATACAATAACTCTTCAAACTTTGAAAATATTGAGAACGTCAAGTTTTATCGAAAAAATGTTATCAACACTTTCAAAAATGTCATTGTGCAATTTATTAAGAGCGTGAAATGCAAAAGTTACACTTAATTTTCCTCCATACCAATTTGAATGTTTCATCAATTGTTATCAATTGTTACCACATCATCATGCAAGCAACAAATTAAAAGCTTGGGTACAAAGAAAACTTAAAAACATCTAAATGCAAGGTTACCTTTCATCATTCAGCAATAACTATTTTTATCTTTATTTACATGTACATGTTCCAACCCATGATAGACATCTACTCTAGTCTTACCCATTGGTAGACAAAAGCAAGTCAATTTAAAATCATTCCACAACAAAGATGAGATGAGAGCTATAAGATGGGAACAACTTAAAACAATAGCTAAAAGATATGATTTAGTTTCAAGATATTAAAATGATAACAGAACAAGTATCACCAAAAAAAGAGATTGATGAAGACATCTATCTTCACTAAAAGACATGAGTTCGAAGATAACAAAATGATAAAACAGATTAATGAAAACGTCTATTATATAAGGGTTAAAAAAGAGTGCATACAATAAGTCAAAGTCAGTGTACATAAACATATTATAAAGTAAATATGATGACACTTGGAAATCTTAATTAAAAGACAAGTGCAATGCAAAATAATTTAAATTAATAAATACAAATTCATAAAAAATTTTGCCAATTCACTATAAAAATTCCTAAAACAAATTATGTCAATAAAATAAATAAATATATTTATTATGACTTTAGAAACTCTAATTAAAAAATTCTCTTTAATGGCCATAATTGTTTTTCAACCATCGTTGCCAATACTTTCCTAGATATTTATGTGATCACCATTCTCACATTCAAAACTCTCGGACCAGGTCTCAGTGTAGATTCTCACTTAAAGATTTTTTTTTTTCTTTTAAATAATAAAAACCCCAACTAGCTCCTTATACCAACTAGCCATGTTCCATTTATTGTCTGTTAACCGTCCACCCCTTAATATTTATGTGGATGTAGACAACTACTAGCAAACTCTTTTAGTGCTTTTTGTCCGTGATGGGGATTGATTACTACTAGTGTCTCCAATCATATCCAACCGATCTATCCAAACAAAGTGAAGCTATCTTTAGTCATTATCTCTTTCCTGTTTCCCTTCAAATTAGATGCATTTGCAAACTTCCAAAACCTCATTAGAAAAAGAAAACAATGTAATCATTTCCATAATTATATCAGATGAATACATTGACATCCTGTGGAGAGTGGCAATACTGTTATGAACTGTTCCTCTATGTTTTTGTTATAGTTCACCATGCAAACTAGAAAATTTGCATGGTTTATCTGAATTCCCACTATGCTCTATTCTAGTTTCTGGCTTTTGTTTCACATGTTTTGGGTCAGACTTCTAGATCACTCATAATGACAAGATTTTGTTTGAATTTGTGCACAATTCCTGATACATAAAACATTGGTAACAAAGGAGGATAGAGCAAAGTTGGAATCCAGTGACAACATAAAAAAAGTTGAGCTGTGGAAATCTCAGAACTTAAAGTAACTCTTATAGTATCCATAGGGGGGTACAATGGATTGTGAAAGATTTACATTAAATCAAAGATTTTCCATTGTTTAGATCAACCTTTGCATCTCATAAACCTCTATTCTTAAGTACACATTACATTAGATATTTTCAGAGATGCCATATTACAGTAATTGCCAGTAGAATCTTTCAAATAGATCACTATCTACCTCCTGAAAAAGTGAGAAACTATAGATTTCATAAACTTGGACAGGGCATATGATCAGGATACAGTGTACTTTATAAGATTCTTGCACAAGTGTACTATCAAGTCATAGTTAGCTGATTAAAGCAGCTTTTGCATTAATCAGGGGTTCATAATCAAAGTTCTCTTTTTGAACAACATTCCTTTTGCTTTCCTCATACCTACCAGCTAAGGAATCAAACAACCACCCTGCCCCTAGCCCAGCTGCAAGATCAATGGTATAATGGCCTCTTGTGACCAAAAGTCGCACTGATTGAAGGACATTCAATATATCAAACATAGATGCCATATGGTGTCTCCTCATACGTTTCATGTCTATAGAAGCAATCACTGCAGCTGCCACATGACCTGAGAAGAAGAGGAAAAAGGACACATTCCCAACTGGAAAATCGACTCCCGAACCAAGAAAATCCTGCATCAAATATCCAAAGAAAGCACAGCACAATGCACTGAAAAAGTAAATAATAGACATTCTAGCACATATTTCAATATGGTATCAAATAAGTAGAAGATGGAACTACCAAGGATTCAACCCACAGGCAGCATTAAGTGCATAAGTTGAATATTATCCTAAGAAGTTAGGAACATTTTAACTGTCCATCTAATTGCAATTGCAATGCATTTATGGCAACAAAATACAGGTCAGGGATATCCAACATGATCATATCAATCCATGTTTTCCAACAGCTTTGGATAAAACAGATCCCAGATGGATGAATTCACTCATCAATCTTAAAGACTATATATTGAAAGAGCAGGTACCTGAGGTAGTGGCAGCTGTGTCAAGTAACCCAGAATGCCTCGAGATGGGAACATAAAAAGTGCAGCAATTGTAGGCCTCACTCTCCCCTCCACAAGCCAAGCCCACAGAATATAACCAGTCTGCATTCCCACAAAAATCTGCAGAAAAGATTGTATTAGGTGCTTCTGTCAATCTTAAATTTCTGGCCTTGGATGCATTCGTGCCTGTAAGGTTTGCTTCCCAATTCAGAAGAAAAAAAAAGATATATAGAAAAGAGGAAGCAACACCAAACAACAAATCATGCTACTACTCGAATTGCATTTGAGCTCATGCTATCTACTAACACAATCCTAAGTCCTAACAATTGAACAGCCATAGTACATAATATGAATCTGAATCAAAGATGTACTGATCAGTTAACAAATATGGATGAATTAAACTGCCATAGTGTGTATAAAATATGAAGTAGAGGTGGATTTAACTATGGAAAATAAATCATTTCTATGTTGTCGTATGATGCTTGTGTAAGAAGAGTCCACAATTAGTCCCGCAGCAATTCTGGCGTGATTTGGTTTGGCATACAAAGTTACAAACTTCACACTTCTCGTTTTGTAATCTTACATTGGCGAGCCAGATCCAACCAAACAATCTAAAAGAAACCAAATAACCACTTCTTCAAATGTCATCTGGCTTGTCTGAAACCCCCACATTAGCAATAAGGGGCATGCAAATAGGGCCTAGACCATAACCTAACAGACAAACATTAGCGTTGATCTGTTCTTTCAGTTAGAAAGTTTTTGAGAAAACCAGCCTCTTCAGGGCTGCACCTGGCTTGCTCCTTTATCATATCTAACGGGAACCTAATTTCGCAGAAAGCAACCCTAGTAGGTTATATAGAAGCCAAGTCAACTCATTAATTGAACACAGCCTTGTGGAAGTCAAAATTCCTCTTTCCATTCGATTCCATGTGTTTTGGGGTTTTCTTATCTTCAGTCTCTCAAAACATCCTGAGTATTTAGGCAAATCTTTCTTAATTTAATTTTATTTTTATTACTGATATATCCTTTATCTAGCTGCTTGATCTTCAGGTAGTTTCCACTCCAATGTGGAACATTCAAAGGTTTCAATCTTCGATGGCTCTGATGTGGAAAAACTAAAAGGCTAATGGTTCTAAACTCTAGACAACTGTGTTATACACCAGTAATGCAGAGAGCAAGAACATAAAACCTAGTTAATCATGCAAATAAGTTTAGATCAAGCAAACTCCCACAAGCCAAAAATAATGAAGAGAGTATACTGAAAGTAGGGATCCTATAGCACAGGGAAGTGTTGCCTACAATAACACAATGCCTTTTTTCCTTACAAACCACCCAAACGGGAATTTATCCACCTCATGCCTTCCACACATGGCACCATCCAACTCTCTTCCCATAAAATCAATTTTAGATCAAAGTAATCAGATATTTTCTTGTGTCGCTCAAATGTTTTAAACATATGAATTGAAGACAATACGCAGTCATGGGCTCAGTTATAGAACTTTAAACTGGCAGATATGCATCTTGAGAAAATAGCAATTAGCTGAAACTACAGGCCAAGTTCCATCGTTACTGGTCCCAAGTTGATTGGGGGTTTGCAGCCAAAACATAGGCTTCTAGAGTTAGGATTTGGTGTCTTCATCTTTCTGGTCTTCTCAACAGCTTTCTGCCCATATCCAGGAGATTCTAGCTTAATAACAATCCATTGAACAAATTTTTTTATATAAAAATGTTGATGAAATTATAGTCTTTTTAACATCAGGGACAAGAAAAAATAAATGAATAAACAGAGCCCAGATCTCCAAATGACCATGCTGTAGCCTCCTTGTCTAATTATCCTATGTTAGACTGGGTGAATCACTGACTGGAATGATGATTCCTTAGTTGCCATACCCAAACAGACAAGGAGAATGAAATGGAGAAAAGCAAGTTTGGGAACCAATCTAATTATCCTATGTTGGTATGGACACATTTGACTGCAAACAATATCCTAAGTTGCCATGAAAAGGCGAACAATGAAAAAATTTTGCGGGAAGAAACCTAATCTTCTATGTTAGTGTAGGCACATTTCGGATTGAAATGATGATCTTGTGCTGCCATAACCAAATCCGTAACACGAACGGAAAACAAGATAGAAACCATTTTGAAAAGAATAAAACAAGAGAAACAAATTTTGACGGGTTAAAAACACAAGAAGCAACTTTAACAAGAAATCTAAATCCAAAGTATACCGTATTCATAGCTGCCAGCAATGTATTCAAAGCAGGTCTCTGCATAAGCCCATCATGAAGACTCTGTGTCCACACAAAACCCACATCATATGGTGGAGACCCAGAAGAAACCATTATCAAACTGTACTCAACTGCCATAAAAAATAGCAAACAGCACCCTAGCAAAACAGGCAGTGGATGAGCTTTTGCAGCTCCAATCATGTAAGGAATTGACCATCCCATAAATGAAGGATAAACCCCCACTACAGCCAGTTTATCAGTCTTTCCATTAACACCCATTGAGTAGTAATAATCACCCAGTTTTTCCTTTAGCTCTGCTATATACAAAAGGAACAAGTTTTTAAGACTTTCTAGACTCGGATTTCTGCTTATCTTATCAGCATTCACAACTTTTTTCTTCAGGGTCTTCTTCTCCCCTGAAACTCTTCCCCTGTTCCGCATTGGGTTCAAATTATATTTGCTTAGATCTTAAGTTTCGGAGTAATTTGAATTGTCAGTTTTTCCAGCTGGGTTTTTCAAATTAGATGAGGGAAACCGTCAGGCCATTACTTAGTAAACAAATACATTATAAATCAAAACATGATATATATGTGTATAGGGAGTGGAGGGGGGGAGGAGTAATGAATATTAAATTTCTAAAAAGGAAAGAACGTTTTTTTAGTTGCTCGTGGAAGAACACGGGGTATACACTGTCGTTACAAACTATGGTTAGGCTTGTTTTTTCCTTTCTTTGTGATGTTTCTTTTCTCTTTCTCTTCGCCACCTGGTCAGTGCGCGGTCAAGAATGATTTGTCCATGCTAGAGGCGCATGAAAATCTTCACCTACCCATTTGTCTTTTTGAGCTTTCTTTTAACACTTGCAGAAGAAATGTGAAAGGGTTTCTTATGGATCTCATATGGGGAGAGAGTCAAGGCACAAGTGTGAAAGGTTAATACCATTACATTCATGACAAGGGTCAAAATTTGAGTTGAATAAATCTCAAGATCACACATGGAAAGAAAGGTTAATACCAATACATTCATGACATTGTTCAAAATTTGAGTTGAATAAATATCAAGATCACATGGAAAGTAATGGGTTCTAATGGTAAGAATAAGTAGACTTGTAAATGGAATTGGGGTTTAATTGATGAAAAAAATTATTTTTGTATTAATGAAATTGAATGGGTTAATTTATAAAAGAATTTGAGGAATGAAGTAACATGGAAATTTTCTGAGGAAGGTTGGGTGAAGGTTAATTTTGATGGAGCATCACAAGACAATTTAAGATCTTTGGGGGTAGGTTGTGTGGTAAGAGATTGGGAAGGGAGCTTAATTGTCTTTGAATCTAAAAAATTGGTAGAAGGGACTAACAATGAAGGGTCTCCATGTACCTAGGAAAGTGTCCAAGGGGACATAGGGGGTTGAAAATGTTTAAATTTGTGGCCTATGTTTAAAGGCAATTGTAATTTTAAAAAAGGGACACATTTTTCTATCATTTAAAATGCTAAAAGCATAAAAATACACTTCTTGGTGTGGGAAAAAGGAAGGAGAATAGTCATGCACTCATATTTATTGAATGGTTACATAAAAAATGGGAAAAGACACATTTTTAGGCACTCACTTTGAAAAATTGAAAAGACACCTCTTTAGGAGCCCTCTTGGGGATGTTAAAGAGTTTATTATTCAAACTACTCTTTGTCCTACTTGGGGCCTCTTCTCCTCTTGCCCCTCCTTATCTACATCCTTCTCCTTGCTATTTCTCTCCTTCTTAGCCCTACATATTCATATTCCCTCATAGGACATCCTTTGGCAAAATGGGTTGATAAGTAAATCCCTACCACTAATGAATAAACCCATTTGTGACTTCTATATCATCCATATCAAGTGTTAGATGTTCATCCTTGTTGCCTCTATTTGGGTCATTGAGTCCAACATCGACAATAGTGGGACGAAAAAGATCCCTCACCTCGATTGTGCTTTGATGTGATCAAACATATTTGGGAACGGTCGGGGGCACTTGTTGTACTAGGTCAAATCATCTCATGACACACCTATAGTAAAATGGTATGATAATATAATTGTATTGACCGACTAAGAGTTAATCCTGTTGCATATGAACCATCTATCTCACCACACTTATTCATACTCTCATGTGTCTATAGGGTCACCATACGGTGTCTCCACTCTATAGCCGATTATAGGTTTGTCTCTAGAAAACTAAATCATCATATCTTCAATCTCACACAGATGGGTATGCCTATGCCCTCGACACATCTAAGGACATCTTTGTTAGATATCCCACATGTGTCATACACGTGTTGTGCTCAAAGGTCCATATGTACAACAATGTGCATGTCATGAGGCTCACACCCTCATGATACACAAAACAACCAAGATCTTAATATGAATGGGTGAGCATGCTCCATCCCCACACAAAGATATTTTTACTTTGCTCCATCAATTTGACCTTATGACTGAGGCCCCCATGAAGGTGTGTTCCTTGACCATCTATGACCACTCCCATAGCCATAGAAACAATTAGCATCCACCTCAACAAAGGGATGGGCATTGATCCCTTTTAGAGCCATCACACACATATATATGTATTTGTGGTGTCGGTCATGATGATCCAATTGAGTGTGTAACATTGTGCTCTCGATGTTATAACTAGTGGCCAGTCCTCCTTCATAGTCACCCTCTCACCATGAACGAGAAATATCAAGATCTAATCTACATCTACTAATGTAATAGTCATATCCCTTATTGGGAGATGAAAAGTAGATGTATTAGTGTTTCACCTCTCCATGAGTGTCATTAGCATGACTGAGTGGAAACACAACTCAAGAAATATAGTATAGACCCACTCGTTTGAGGAAAATCTACCATGTTGTGCTTGGAGTCTCAACTAGACTCCATAAAAAAAGACAACACAACTCCTTTGAGATGTTCACACATAAAGGGAAAAGACTGAAAACATCAAAATAAAATCCTTATTACTTTACTATAAGCATTCTAAACATTCTAACATTCTTAAAACATATAAAAAATATTTTTTCTAGGAGTGTAGCAATATAGATGGATGAAAACGTGTCATTCAAATACTATCATGTGGGCTAGACACCTATAAGAGAGTTAAAGACTTGTGTGTTGGCTAGATGCTAGTGCACCTACTGGATGCCAATGCACATCATGGAGTCCACCTATGCCTAAAATTAACTAAAAATTATTACTTTACTATAAGCATTCTAAACATTCTAGCATTCATAGAACATATAAAACATATTTTTTTCTAGGATTGCAGCACTATAGATGGATGAAAATGTGTCATTTGGATACTAGCACATGGGCTAGACACATACGAGAGAGTCCTTGTTGGATGCCAACACACAACGTGGAGTCCACCTATGCCTAAAATTAGCTAGAAATGATAAAATAGAAAAAAAAAAATTGCATAACTCTCATCGCATGGTGCCCTACTTTGACCCTTGCTCTTAGCATGTCGATCTTAGGTGGTTGAAAGCCTCATCTATAAGGCATTTTTTCTAGAAGATTAATGTGAAATCTACAAAAATATCCTTGATCAATTATGAAAATGAATAATTAAAATCTAATTTTCTCTATAATATCAAATTTAAATTTTTAGCTAATTTATGACATGGTTAAATTACTCATCTTGTTTTCCCCTTTGAAGAGGTAGCAAAAACATGAGGATACATATATTCACCCTTCTGCATCAAATATTCTTCTAAAAATATTTCTTGTATCATTCTTCTATCCATGATGGTTCCTTTCGATTTTGAGTAGACTAATATGTTTGGGTTTTGCAAGATATTTTTAATGCTAATAATAAAGCCTTTCAAGATCTCATGCCAAATATTGTGGAATCTCACCAAACTCAAACTTGGGGTCATCATTAGCTTGCTTGGTCAATTTTTACTTCCTCTACATCATCCCTTTTCAAAGTAAATATTTTTTGTATGTTTTATTATCTACTTTAGCATAGCTTACTCCTTGGTGTAATCAACTTGCTAAAGAGGGGAAATGTAGTGTCAAATATTACATATTAATTTAATTTCACACTCACATAGTGCACCCATTCATATTTGAGGATTAATGATAAAAATTTATATGTAGTGTAGACACTTAAAATTGACCTTTAATTAAATAAATATGTATTATCTATTTCATTATTTTATTCTAATGATCTCTATTAATTAAATCAATATTTTTCTTTATTTAATTAACTCGTTAGTTTCTTCCCATACGAATTAAATGAATATTTGTATTTATTTAATTAATTCACTAATCCTCCTCTTTCTAATTTAAATAAATATTTATTATTTATTTAATCTCACCTCCTCTTTCCTAAGTTAAATAAATATTTTTATTTATTCTATTTATCTAGCCCTTTATTCTATTAATTAAATGAATACTTTTATTTATTTAATTAATTCATTATCCTCTTCTCTTTAATCTTAGCCCTACAAATTGTTCACATGGATGGTAATCTAAATTTGTAGGCATGTGGCAAGTGTCAACCACCTCCTCATTCACTTCTTTCTCCAAAGTCAACTCACCTCTTAATCTCCTTCCTTCATCTTTACCTACCCTTAAATCTTATTGATTCTCTTTCATCTATGTGATCTCGGTCATTCATCTTTTAACCTCTTAATCTAAACCCTTGATTCTCTTGGAGATTTCTATAAAAGAGGTTTTTTCCTTCCATTTTGATGAATCAAGCAATAATTGGAGTACTTACATTTTGCCAAATCATTCTAGCATGCATCATCACAACCACATCCATTCTTCCTTGAGCTCTTGTCCAAGTGCAACACAAATTTGAGAGCAACATAATTAATGCAAGATCATGGAGGATAGGAGAACAATAGAGACAAGCTTCTTATGCCCATGTGAAGGTATACTTGTATTTATTTCATTATTATTGCATGCGTTTGTAGATCTCTATTTATGTTGTGTTGAATTAGTTTGTAGATCTAAGATTAATGGTTGGATCTCATTAGGGTTTACAAATAGGTTCAACTTCAACATAAACATTTTGGCACGCCCGGTGGGACTTGGATATCTATTGGATCTGTATTTTTGTAGGTTCTCCTAACCCTATAATGCTATTTTGTGCAAAAATTTGGAGACTAGCATTTTGTAGTTGGAGTTGGAGACACAAGCTTACAGTTTGGAAAGATTTGATCATATCTCTCAAATGGATACTAAATTTTCTACAAAAAATTACCTACATTTTTGGATGGAATAAGGAGATCCCAGTCCAAAAATCAGATTTTTCTCATCATTTTTGTGGGACTTGTAATTTTTTTAATGAAAATTAAATTATAGGTGGAAATCAATGATTTTTTTATAAAATCTTATATTTCCAAAAATCTCTTAGAATTATAAAGGGGGTTTTATATTTGTATTTTTAATTTTGAAAAAAATAATTAGCAAAAAAATAAATCTTTGAAAATTAGGGTTTTGCAATGATTTGGTCATATCTCTCAAATAGTTGCGATATTTTCTACAAAAACATTACTACAGGTTGTGAATGGTATAAGGACATTTTAGTCCAAAAATAAAAAAAATTAGGTCAATTTTGAGGGAGTTATAATTTTGTTATGATGTTTCATAAAAAAAATGTTTTGGGTGCAAATCAATTAATTTTTCAGAAAATGTCATGTTTCCATAAATATCTTAGAATTCTAAAGGGGTTATTTTCTTTGTATTTTTAATTTTGACAAAAAATAATTAGTGAAATATTAGATCTTTGAAAATTAGGGATTTTCCTTAAATCTGCTCTCTATGGTTCAAATCATGGATTTTTTCTAAAATTTTTACATTTTCAGAAAGCTCTCAGAATTTTAGTGGGGGTGTCTTTTTTGAATTTTAATTTTTTGAACTCAAAATAATTACAAATAATTCAAATCTTATTGACTAGGTCAAAAAGCAAAAATAATAAAAATGAAATTGTAATCTTGTGATGAACTTATATTTTATTGCATCATAAGATTACTTTGTCATGTCTGGAATGGTTTTATTATCAGTTATAATATCATAATAAATCAACTAATGCAGAACATTTTTTTCTTTGGTTTATCATTTTTGGCATATTTTAACACACATGGATTTGGAGGATGATAAAAGGTTAGCTTGGAGCTCATAATTGGATCAAAGGGTTTCAACACAAAGGGGAAGCATTAAAATCAAGGTGCAATTGTTCTAAATCTTTTTATTTCCATTCTAAAATTGATCATAATCTTTTTCATTTATCATAGATCATTTCTTTCTTTAGATCAACTTGCTTGGTGTGTCTTCCACATATTGAAAATAAGATTAAAATCAATATTTCACATTTCAATTTGTACTTAAAATGAACAAGTGTCTTTTCATCCCATGATCACTCATGTATGATCTCCTCTTGGAACCCACCGGTAACCTTGAGTGGCTAGAAATAAGTGATCTTGTTTTTTATTTTTAGGAGCTCCTCCTAGAGAAGTAATCACTTTAGTGGACAACCTCAACTCTCGTGTTCTGGCAGAGTATAAACAGTGAGAGTGAATTAAAAAACATGCCTCTTGGAAGTGAAATATTGTCAATCTATGCTAAGCCTCTAAAAACATTATACCTTAGAGAAGTGAAGGTGGAGAGTGGGTTACCCTCTCCTCCTTACTATTTGGCAACATTTCTCTTCCATTTCATAGATTTAGGCCTCATGTACCCTTGTGGTATATAGAGGATACCCCTAGTTGACCTTGTAAAGTCTATAGTTGAACATTTTAGCCATCATTTCTTATGTATGCAAGAATTGATACTCCCACTTGAGTAGGCTTGTTGGTGTGTTTTATGTGTTTGAATTTTTAGACCACCTTCCCCACTTGAAACCAAAAGGGGAAACATCATCAAAATTGACCATAGGATCTTGTCTTTTGCATTTCTTTCTCATGTTTAATAAAAAATCTAACAAAATCATAAAATAAAAAAGCCATTAAAAAAACCAAGAAAATTCAAACAAACATAATGGATTAGCATTACACATTTCATAGGGAAGGCCAAGAATTTATCCCTCCAATTGATAGATCATATGAGAACATATCATTTACCTCCAAACAACATATAAATCCAACTCACACAGTCTCAAACCTTCAACCAAAACTACATACCTCAACAACAACAAAACACATCCTCCACAAACACATGCAACCCCTACCCAAACTTCATGGATTGGTTTGAAAACATGGTTATGGAAGTTAAATCATCTCTAGAGGCCAAATCCCCAAGTCACACATCAAGATTACATTCCCCAAAATAAAATTCTACCCTATCAATAATCCACATGCACACCTAGCACTTCAAACAACCAAGTCAACACCCAAAGGACATCAAAACCTATGGTTCAATCATGGCAAAAATTCACACCTCTTGGTGAACCTATAGATTCTACCTTGCAAAAACTTGTCTCATCCAAGCTAATTATACTTCCTAAGGTTGGACCTTTTGAATCTATAGTCAAACCCTCATGGTGGAACGATAATGAGTTTTGTGAGTATCATTGGAACAATTGACACAACACTAGCAATTGCAACAAGCTTAAAAACCTTATCTAGGACCTTATTGATCAAGGTGACATTACTATTGAAGAAAATATTAATAATTCACCTAATGAGGAATTAGGCATGTGCCAAGATATATTTTCCAAGCATGATCAAAATCACCTACCTATGTTAGCAAAGATGCTTCCCAAATGAAATTTTCCATCTCTCCCACCATTTCCTCATCTCCTAAAGCTTTACAACAAAAATCCCAACCATCTCCTTCAAAACAATGAATCCAACGATGCCACCTTTCACATTTATTCTCAAGGGATAACCACTATATAAATCCAAGATAATCTGATGAGTAAAAAAATCTAGAGTCAATGCCACCACGTAGTCCATCTCCAATCAAAACCACTCAAGAGAGACCCATTTAAGATCCATTCCTATCATGCCAAGAATCCCATATGCATATCCAAACTCATACCCCATGTCAAATGGATAATCCAAAGTATGAAGAAACAAGTCATAAAATGAATCAAGATCAAGATCCCAAAGATTTTCCATCCCATCCAATTTTTGATGAAGACCCCATCTCCCTATAATCTCACGATGATCCCACAATCCCTTTTTATTCCCTCCATGATGACCCCCTTTCTATCTCAAGAGAAACTTATACTTCCAAGTCCCACTCATAATCCACTTACTAAGCAAGATCATGATATCCCTTCCATCCTCTCCAATGATCCTATTGAAAATTAAGAGCAAAAAACCCTTTCCACTCAATCCAATGATCCCCTTTCACGTCAAGATCAAAGTATCCCTTCATCTCCTTATCATAATCCTCCATATCTTCCTCAAGAACCTATAATCCCTCCTAATCCCCCTAATGATCCAAATGCTCCTCAAGATCCCATCACCTCTACCCAAGATCAACTATAATTTGTCTAATATGGATTGTTACATGCTTAAAAAAAGGCTTGATGTCTTAGATGAGATGTATCCCGAAATCAAACATTTCCTATCATTTGTCTTATATGGGTTGTTACATGCTCAAAAATAGACTTGATGTTTCCTGAAACCAAAAAATTTCTATGGTTTGTCTTATATGGGTTGTTACATGCTCAAAACAAGACTTGATGTCTTAGATGAGATGATTCATTTCCCAAAATCAGAGATTTTCTATCATTTGTCTTATATGGGTTGTTGCATGATTGAAACCAGACTTGATGTCTTGGACTAGATGTTTCATTTCCTAAAACCGGAAATTTTCTATCATTTGTCTTATATGATTTGGTACATGCTCAAAACCAGACTTGATGTCTTAGTTGAGATGTTTCATTTCCCAAAACCAAAAATTTTCTATCATTTGTATTATATGGGTTATTACATGCTCAAAACTGGTCTTAGATGAGATGTTTCATTTCTTGAAACTGGACATTTTCTATCATGTGTCTCATATATGTTGTTGCATGCTCAAAACCAGACAAGATGCTTCATTCTTGAAACCAGACAAGTATCATAATAGGATGAATTGATTAGCATGACAAAACTTGCTAGAGCTTTTGACTCTCTTTAAACCATATCACAAGATGGGTTTACTAGCATAACACAACTTTCTAGACCTTTTAAATTTCCTTGTATCGTACCACAAGATGAGTTGACTAGCATAACATAACTTGCTAGACCTTTTGAATCTTCCTTTCCCTTTCAGATGGATCACACAAAATGACACAATTTGTTGTCCCATAGAATTCGTGCTTTCATGGATCACCTAGCATAACACAATTTGCTAGCCGTGGAATCCATGTTTCTTTTCTCCTTTCCCCATGAACACATAGCATAACACACCTTGCTAGTTGTTGGATTATGATTTCTTGTCTTATCACTTGATGTATGTTTTTTCTCTTTCCATGTGACCACTTGTGCTCTTGCAATATCATTCTAAGAATGATATTAGCATTTGAGACATTTTGATTATCGAGGTCCTTTCAACTAGTGGACTTAGAGCCTTAGCTTTTAGGACTAGCCCCTTTTTATGTGTCTTTTATCTTTGTTTGTCTTTTTTTTTTCATTTGTTGTTTTTGCTTTGATTTGTGTGTCCTTGTATTTGATTGTGAAAGTTAAGATCCTAAGCTTGGGGGTTTGTTCCCTCAAATTTAGTGATGTATCTCTTTGTAATCTTGCTCCAAGCAACTCTCTCTCTCTCTCTCTCTCTCTCTCTCTCTCTCTCTCTCTCTCTCTCTCTCTCTCTCTCTCTCTCTCTCTCCTTTACTATTTTTTATTAAGGAAAATCAGGTTTTAAGGGACCCAAAACCCGCTTGCCGATCTCCTTTACTGTTAGTATGAGCATAAGTTCATACTTCCATAGAATTGGGGGCTAAACATAGTGTCATGAATTATAACCCCTTACATTTTTACACTATTTTTTGTGCCCTTGCCTTATTGTGTTCCCTCCTAGCTCACTTCAAAGTGTATTTATGGCCTTTATACTACAAAATTGAACTCATCTAATTATATGGTGATCTAAATCTCTGTCCTAGGATTGAATGCACCAAATTCGCACTTGATTCACTCTATTTTTGGTGGATAGGGTTGTTTGGCTGCCTTTGTCCCCCAAATTTGGGCCCAATTTTAGATATGTCAATGCCTAATTTGTGCTACCTAGTTCTCAATTCTGATACTTCACTATGACCATTGCAAGTTGACCTAATTTACGAAATACCTTGAAAACCCTATATAAGATCATCCTTTCAATTCATTTTCACATACACGATCCATCACTCCATTCATGAAATATCACATCACATCCAATAAGCATTAAGGCGATATTTCATCCCATTATATCCTTCAAGAATTATTCAAGATCTAAGCATTATGGAGAAAAAAGTTGCAACAATCTTCATGCAAGCATATTTTCATGATTGATTCATTTATGTCTTGTCATGTTGTTGGATTGACACTTGTGATCACATTCAAAGAGAATTACATCATCAACCACTACAAGCTTGAGGTATAACATTCAACATTATACTTGAGAGCTTTCCTTTCAATTTATTAATTTCATTCAAGGGTTAATTCCGACTTGGGGTTTGACCTAGGTTGACTTAGGCAAAACGCTATCAACATATATAGGCAAAACTCTAGCAACACCATTTTCCTCCTTTGTAAGTGCAAGTGACGAGATCTTGAGACAACATATATAGATTCAAAAAAAGAAGACAAAGACACATAGAATGATCTTCTGCAGAGACAAAAAGGTGAGGACAAGGTCGTCCAAGTACTATTGTCTGACACTTTTTCAAAGAAAGATTGAGAACAACATCTTGATCCCAAAAAATATATGCTGTCCAACATTTGAATTCCTAGATAGTGACATCCAAGCACCATTGTTGCACATTTCTGAGTCTAGATTTTAGACACGAATTCCTCTCTACTTCCCAATTCCAAATCTGTACCTTATGTCTGTATATTTGATTTTGAACTGTTTATGTATGCTGATTATTGTCAATTTTGCATTCTTAACCCTAGATCTTACATTCAATTTACCTCATTTTCATAATTCATTTTCAACTCAATTAAAAGATTGTGGAATCTAATATGCATTCAACCCTCTTCCACAAAGGATTAGAATTGAATCTATTGATCTCATTCCCCTTTAATGTAATAGATTGGAAGTGGGTCAATTCCTTGTTTACATAGCTAAACTATTGAATGCTCATTTTTATACCATTACAGGAGCATCTGCCAAACGCTAGAGGTACAGATAAAAGAACAATTTGAATGTGAAAAGGCATAGAAGAATTAGGGTGAAGGTGAAAAACCAATTACCAAGGAAGAGGGAAATAATGCTTACAGTTTTAGAGTGATTGGAAAACAGAAAACCAAACGCCACCAAGGATAGAAGAAAATGATCTATAGAGAGAAGTGTATGGCAGAAATGGAAGTGGATGGGCAATTTGAGCATAAGAAGAGTTTAATTAAAATGTGTGACTTAACTCACCAAGAAGGGCACACAAAAGAGAGCATGAGCAGAGGATCAAAGAGACCTCGTCGAATGAAGAAAATAGAGAAGTTGGAAGGGCTCATGGAACAAAGTGAAAGTGAAGTTTGTATGAAGATCAAAGTGCACAGGTAAAACATAATCCCATTAAATTGTGGATTAATAAAAAAAAGAGAGGCGACACATTAAAGAAAAAGAAAAAAAGTTGAGAATAGATTGGAAATTTAGGGATAAGAAAGTGAGATGAGTGTGTTGAGAATTAGAAGGAGAGTGAAGGTGCACAGGTTCAAGTGGGGGAGAAAATAAAATATGCACAGAGAGCAGGGGAAAGAAAGATGGAAGTATAGAGCAGATTGGTGAGTAAATGAAAAATATTAAAGGTGCATTGAGAGCCTGTGCAAAGGATGTATATTGGAATTCATCAATTATAATTTAAATCTTACATTAGTATATTAGTATTTTAAAGAGTTTGTTATGCGTACGTTTTGTATGTTTTGTATCATTGTGTAGCGTCCTAAAATTGTGACACTTGCAATTTCGACCGCATTTGGGTCTTCACGATGGCGATGCAACACGAAACCTGAATGGAGACCCCGAAACTTGTCCACAACATCAAAAACTGCATTTTTTCCAGCACCCTGCCTGATCCCTCCTTGCACCCTGCTGTCCCGGGAGGTGGGACCAGAGCGCCCAGTGCCCTGGTCCCTGGCCCTATTTTGGGCCCGGTCTCCTATGGGGCTTCGGGTCTTTAAGTTTGCAAATTGGAAAATAACACTTCCTGGTCGGCCCAAGGTTGGAAAAATCAGGCTATCAACCCTAATTGACAAGTATATAAACTACATTTTCCTCTCCCATTGGGGGTAGATGAAAAAGGAGAAAGGACATATGTGTACAAGACATGGAAACGATATTCAAGCATTCAAGCATTCAAGCATTCCTTCAAGCAATTGATCATTCTAAGTCTCCATTCAAGGCTAAGTGTTGCATTCAAGACAAGGATTCAACCATTGAAGAGGAGATCACATATCACATACCACATACAACATACAACAACATCTACACCTTCGCATGTAAGAATACAAACATTCTTACAACAAGGTACTAGTACTTGTTTTACAATCATTTACATTTACAACATTTCTCATTTCTTGGTTAATTCCAAAACTGGGGTTTGACCTAAGGGCAAACCCCTAATCCCTAACCCCCCAATCGTCTTCGCTTTTCTGTGTGTAGGTTGCAGGTACGCGGCTGTAATTGAAGATCTGGAATCCTTGTGCAGAGACGAACAGATCCACCTTCGTTTCGCGGATTTTTCGGAGGACCGTGTGCACGCCGGGCGCCATCGTCCCGTCAACTTTCGCTCAAATTTGCAGAACAGCACCGTCCCGACATTTTACTGCTAATTCCAGGTCCGCAGCTTCATCCCATATCCCTATCTCTGTTTATAAGCGAATCTTTCCTACTTTACATGCATTCCTAGTTCAATCATTCTTTCCACATTTCTTTACAAAAGAGGGTATCCTTGATGTCTTAACCCTTGAAACTCATTTAGAATCCAATCTTGCATTGCGTGGGATTGGATCTTGTGGGTTTCAACCCCTCTTTTGAATGTAAAGTCTCTCCTAAGTGAAAACCATCAACCCTAGTGACTCTCCCTTCTCTCTCCTCGGAGTTGGGGAGGGGAGAACAACTAGGGTTCGATTTTTCCACTTTACACATTGAATGATTAAATGAAATGGGATTTTTGTTGTTGTTTGGAAAGAGTTTGTGTTTGTACTTGTGGGATTTGGATTTATCTTCAATCTTTCTACATCATCATATAAGGGAAGCAAAATAACAACTAATCATAAGTTGGAACCATCACAAGACAACACACACGATATAAATAAATTCAATAGATATAAAACATAGTAGAAATACATAATTTCATTAGTTATTTTCACATGTACACACGAATTTACGCATTCTAATATATCTTTGAACAATGTCAAAAACACATGCAAATACACTGAATACAAAATTTTCATCATAAAACATATTTTCACTCATCCACATCATAGGGATAACAACACATGGTTCACACTAATAGTCCATGGGGACTCCATGGCCACATAATAGTATGAAGTAACCAAGTAACCAAGAACCAATCCCAAATAACCAAGATCAAAGAATTAATTGGAAGAATGCTCTCAATGCCACAAACACATGAATTTATAGACTAAATATTAGTCTTTTTTGTTTAAGGGGATTAGCTTCCAAGAGAAATCTTCCAAAGAGAACATACATTACTTGGAACATAAATGGATTATGATTATCCCACACTAGTCCAAATTTACTTCTATCTTCAAAAGTTCCTAATGCCTACTTCCTTATATACACTTTGTCAAAAGTCACTCTTTAAAGACATGACAAGAAGAGAATTGCAACACTAGACTAGCACTTGCAAATAGAAATAATCTAGCTTAACCGCTACAATTTAAAAAATGTCAAAAGAAACGAAATTTTAATTCCTATAATGAGACAAATAAATTCTATCAATTTCAACAATAAATCAAGTGTAACCACAAGAGTGATGTGAAAATGAACATGCTAAAGATTTTCGGCTAAACTACTTTTAGAGAAGATAAAATAGTATTGTTGGCCCTTACAAGAAAGATGAAAAGGATCACCAATAATCAAAATAAATTTTCACAAATTTTAAAATCACACATTGTCTAAAAAATCATTACGTTGCTAATAAGGAAGGAGAGTATTCACGATCGAAATAATAAAATTATGGGCACTCCAATATGCTACATGTATGCACTTGAAAAATCAGGGGAAATCATAATTGCAATAGATTAATGCCAAGCAACCACAAAACCTAGCTCTATCATGAAATTCCAAGATACAAACCAATAAGATTATACTACTAAAATCAACAATTAAATTAAACAAAACACAAACACCCCATTGTTCATTGTGAGGATTGGGACTCCTATTGTTCTTCTACCCCTTGTGGGAAATTGTCTATTAGAGTTGTGCAATGAAACCATGCAATATGTTGATAGAAGAATTCAAAGATAGTGGTTGTTGAATAAATAATGTTGATGCAGAATTTATAGATTTTGAAAGGATTGGTTAAACAATTGAGATCGATTTGAAAACAAAATTAATCAATGGTTGAGATTCAATGTGACAAATTGGTGGGAGAGAATTACTCATCTTGACTGGATCTGATTGAGAGATCAATTGGACTGATTAAGGAGTTAACTGATTTGACCGATTAGAAGACTAAATTGATTGAACAACTAGAAAAGTTGATCGGGAGTTGACTAGAAGTCAGTGGCAATTAAGAAATTTGACATGTGGTGTAGGAAATCAAAATGAAATGTCATTTGATTTGAATTTAATTTTTCGAAAATGTGAAATGAAATGAATTCAAATTTAAAGGAAATTTGGTTAATTTGAAATTGGATTAAATACATTTATGAAATTTATTTCAATTGGAGGACATAATTAGATAATTAAATAATTAAAAATAATAATTGAATTATGTGAAAATAAAAATTGAATTTAAATAAACAATAAAGATCATTTAATGAAATTAAATACTCAAGATTAATTAAATAATAATAAAATATTTAATTAATTTAAAGAGGAAAGGGTTGATTGATTAAATGATTTGAATAGAAATTGAATAATTAATTTGTGATGAAAGAGATGAATATTAATTCAAAAGAATACATTAGATTAATTAAATAATTAAAATTATATAATTGACATAGAAGAGTAATTAGTGATATCAATAATGGAACAATTTTGAGTGTCTACACTACCATCCCTAGTCCTTGGGTAGTTATAGTAAAATGGTTTCATCCATCACAATTGACAAAATGTAATGAGGTTTTCTCATGTTTACCTTCCTTACCCCTTGGGTAGTCATGGTGATCATGAGGCACTCGTCTTTATTATATCAATTTAAAGAGGCCAATAGATCACATCAAGAAATTAGTTATAATTAACATGACAACATATATAATAATGTGGAATCATTCCCTAAATAATGTCAAAATATTAGTGTACTTATGACCTTATATTTAAACAATATATGTAGTGCCTTCATATTACCTAGTAACATGCCCATCATATCTATAATGTGGCATCATCTATGTGCATGTGTATGGATATACTCTATCGTAATGCCAATATTATCCAACACATCCTAAAAGTTTACTATAATGTACTAAGAGTAAGAGCAAACATGTAGCAAATAACTAGGACCAAGAGCCAAAACTTATGCTTACACCAACCATGTCCAAAATCGCATGTTGGATGCCGATAGTATCATTAGGACAACAAGGTAAGAGAGGCTAGTGCTATGAACTACTTAATGGCCTAATCAATTAGGATAAATGGTCAATACTTTTGCATAGGAAGGTATGCTAACTAAGGGCCACTCTAGGCTAAGTAGAAACATGACACCATAAGTTCCCAAATCTTCCATAATCATGACTCCACCATACTAGCAATGATGCTCAAAGTCTAATGATGGATACTAAATATCACAAGCCTAAGGATAAACAAATCATGTATGAGGTTTTCATAGCACAACACACTCATAACTAGGCAATCACATCCACAAAGGAAAATAAAACACAATTTCCTTTCCCCTTCATTACTAATTGTTAAATATAACTTTCTTATACAACATCATGCAATACACTTGTAACAAGGCTTTCTAAGAAGTTCACTTAAACGACAATTGGAATTAACCTTTCCAAGATTTTAAATGAAATTCATTTGTAATTTCACATTGTCCAAATGCTTAATTTCGATTGTTTTGTGTGTAAGCTGACCATAATTCTAAACCTACTCTATGTGATGCTTAAACATTGCTATAGGATAGGTCAGTTCATTTTTGTAAGTTTATGTTACCTTCGAATAGACCATAGGGGAGAATGTATCCATTGGACAAAACTACTCATGCAGTGTTGTCCTCCCATTTGAAATTAAATTCCCAATTTCTCCAGTTGACCCTTTTAGAGAATATGATTGTTACCTATTGAGTTTCATACCAAACAATTCAACTTGATGGTCTGTGATCTTGTATTTAAGAAACACCATAAGTTATTAATTTTGATAAAATAGATCAAATTCTACATGCATTACATCATATATAAAATCAAAGTATATAATGATATATGGATCACAAACACTATACATCAACTTATCATCTATGTACCTTCATATATTTATATGACATATCTTCTAACCTTATTCATCATCAATATAAACTAACTAATTTGATGATATAAACTAACTAATTTTCAAATGAAATTCACACATTTCGGTAAAACACTTCTTAACACCATCCATTTATAACCACACCCAAATTAATTTCATAAATTCATAAGAGCTTCAGACAAACTCCACCATCATAACAATACAATCTTCCTCAACAAGTCTATGACATTCAAAACGATGTTGATTCTCTCCAGAGTAAACAATTTGAAGATATGAAGTGAACTAACACACAACAAAAGAGGAGAAATTAATTCCATCTAGATTATGTGTTTTCTTCATCTTTATAGTAAAAAAAATCATGAAGAGACCTTATGTAGTGTCACTCATTTTCTTTGTGATGTTTGCTTTTTATAATAATAAAAAAACATTTCTTCACACATTTTCTTGAGTATTGTTGAGAATATCAATGATGTCTTTTAATATTATTACTTGCAAGAGATTGGGTTAGGTGTTAATGATAGAATTTGGAGTTTTAAGCTATGCAATGTATGAGTTTTTTTCATATTGTTGAATATTTTTTTGAGCTTATGTTGAGAATTGGAGTTTTAATCGAGAAAATTGAACATGAATAAGTAGGTGCAATATGAAGAAATTGACGCTTGTTTTTTTAATTTTATTCAAAAAGAAATCCTCGCCCAAGTGTATTAATTTTTACTATTTTTAATTAATTTATTATTTTTTAGTCTTTTGGAAAATCTTGTAAAGCATGAAAGTACACATTGACACTCATACTTTCATGTTACGTCACTTCAACTTTTGTGGCACATGAATTATTTTTTAATTGCATAAATATTTTAGCCAATTATTTTAGAGATTTTTTTTGGTTTAAATTAATTTTTATTCTTCTTTTTCTTATTAATACGTGGATAAAGCCATACGGTGTGATTCTATCAGTAAATTAAATTGATTATGTTTATGGGTGTAATATAATGATAATGAAGTATATAGAAAGAGTTAAAAAAAATTAAAAAATTGGATGATAAAATATTTTTAAATTAAATATAAAAGAAATAATATAAATACATAATAATAATTATATCGAGAGATGTAAATAGTTTTTTTATATAAATAATTTTAATTATTTATTTATTTTTAATTAAATTTTAGTTTTTTTATGTCTATTCTTTATATATATAAATAATTTTAGTTATCTATTTATTTTTTATTTATTTTTAAATTGTAAATATTTTATTAATAATAAAAAACTATGTTATATTATTTTATCAATATATATATATATTTTGATCGGTAAAAGGCCGAAGCCAGATATTTTATTATTTATTTATGAAATTATACATAACTCCACTCATGCGGGCGCCAGTAGGGAAGAGTGGAGTCGAGAAAACCTCCGGCCTAGCTCGGGACCAAAGTCCGACATATTTCTAGATAAATTCCAGTTTTGATACATGAAAAAAAACCCCAAGCCAGGGTTATCAGGTGGGAAGGTTTTTAATATTTCCTTCCCTTACAAGCCCAGAAAGAAATGTTTTCATTAGCCAAATGCTCCCTCTCCTCTTTAATGTTGTAGTTGTTCTATAGTGATTCAGAGTTGCTCCAAGATTGCCCAAGATCACCTGGTAGCCTGCAATAATAGTTATTCATACACTCGGCAAATTTGTTAGTAACAACCTGTTTGACCTGCAATGTCAGTTGTTCCACAACTTGACAATTATGTTAGTATTATTGCCTGATAAAACCTAAAATTATTTCCAAAGAAAATAGTAAGGGTAAAATCAGTCGTTAGTTTATTGCCTGATAAAACCTAAAATTATTTCCAAAGAATACATATCTCCTAAATTTTTAGAAAATAGTAAATTTTAGAGACAGAATTTTAAGTACCAGATATGCTTAGGATAGAGCAGAGTTGCCAAGAGGTCCTTCTTGCCATAAAACCTCAGTCCTCCGACTCTTGTTTATGCTCCTGGACATTATCCTTAGTAAGGGTAAAATCCAAGCTACAACAACAAGAGTGGGAGAGGGAGATTCATATAAACCATCCTCCCTTGCCCTGAAGTTTTATAGCATAAGGAGTTCACAGTTTGCTAGGTAGCCACGTAAAGTTGGCCAACTTAAAATTGACATAGAGACATTAGAATATAGAAAACATCAACAGATGGCATTAAAACTCCAGCAGATGTCCCTCGAAATAAATCAAAGTGGATACCCAAAGTAGTATGCTATCTAGAATATCTATTTAACTGTTTTAATAGCAAGTTTGTGATGTATATCTATATAGTAGTTGTTCCTACATGTTCCTTTGGTAACAGTAATTTGTAAAATATCATACTAATTAAGTCTTTTTTATTATTTTATCAATATTAAAAAACTATATTATATCAAATTTTATGAGAATGATATAGATAAAAATATCTTTCAAAAAAAATGGATTTTTTTTCCATACACTAATTTGCATTATATATATATATATATATATATATATATATATATATATATATATATATATATATATATATATATATAATTTTATTTTTTTTGATCGGTAATTTTTGTATTATATTGATTTCCAAAAAAGAAATACATTAATCCGAGGCCATACCAGTTTTCAACATCGACCCACAAAACTAACAGTCCTAGTCTACTAAGTAGGGCATTCAAACTAAAAAGAGGAAATAAAACACCAGTACTGTGCATCTCTGCACTAAAATATTACAATCATCCATAAAATATTGTTTTTTTAAAAACCAACAGTATTTGTAAAGCAAAAAAAAAAAGAATTTTTTAAGCACGTTGCCTCTCATTCGGTGTCGCTCCAGTTCGTCTGCTTCTCCTCCTCATCTGCAATGTCTGCCAGTGCTTTTCCTTTTGCTGCTTCGGTCTTCATTTTCGGGATGCAATCCAAATTCCCGAAATCAAGGTCTCCTTCTAGACTTGCTAAAAACTGGACCGCTTGCCCTTCCTCAAATTGATCTCTCAGTTCTCTCCCCACCTCCATACATGCCACCACCTTGAGGGCTTTCAACACTTCATCTGTTCTTATTAGTTTGACACATAGCTTCATGGATTCCCAGCCCATGTGTGCTCGCTCCTGGCATTGCTCCTTTATTCGGTTTTTCGGCCCTAGAACAAAGGGTAATATCTCCTCCTCGACATCTCCTTCCCGAATGCGGATTCTAGTTTTAGGGCTAACCCATTCCAAAATGGAGTCTAGGTTTATCAAATAATCCCCATCAATCAACTTTGTCATCATGAGCTTTATTTTCTCCACCTCTGGTTCGAATTCGCAAGCCCAGACCATAATCAAGGAATAGACCTCCATATTCGTCCTATACCGAAAATGAATGTGCACCAACTCCTCCCCCATCATTAGACGCGCTGCACTCTATAGTTTCTCTTCTTTGTATTTGAAGAGTCCCTGTATTCTTTTATCCGACACCGTCCCCAGAAAAGGAACCAATTTCTTCTCAGTTCTTAGAGTGAAATTTGCCTCCATTGAACCTGCACAAAACTTGTTAACTCCAAACACTATAATGCAAATGACATAAAACTCACATTAATCTAGTTATTTGATAATACTTTTCTCATAAACCAAAATAGTAATTCCTTCGTTGTCATTTGCGACGGGTCATAAATGCATGATCATTGATATGAAGGGAAAAAATATCGCATCAGATTTACTACCCTCCACCATTGTCTTGAACCGATACACTGCACTTGGAAACTGTCTCATTAATTGCATTGTCGTTGATAGAGCGTACTTGTCTTTACGGGCTGCCTTGCGTGCTTGTTGATTATTTCATGCTTCTAGGACTGCATTAACTCCACTTCCACACTCTGCCATCTCCCTTCCACCACTTGGCCAATTGGCTTGTCATGTTACATCCGATGTTGGAGAGGAGGTCCGCCACTACATTGGCACCTCGCCTGACATGGGAGACCTGAAACTCCTCAAAGAGGTTCAGTTTTTCTCGAATGATCTCCACCCAATGGGATAATTTCCATGATGGGGTGTTGCCCTTAGCAATTGCATTGATGATCACTTGTGAGTCTCCTTCCAGGTGTAACTTTGGAATTTTCATGTTTATAGCCAATTCAGTTGCCATTAGTGCTGTCTGTATCTCTACTTCGTTATTTGTTCCATCCTGCAACTGTCGTGCACCCTTGAAGAGGATGTCACCTTTATCATTTCTCGCGACTACTCCCAAATCCTGATGTTCCCGGGTTTCCTCTAGATGCCCCATCAAAGTTTATTTTTATCCACTCCTTAGTTGGTGATTCCCATTTAAACTCCTCTTTTTCTAGAGGGTTATTAACCCGCAGAGACCCATTAATGGGTTTCTTAATGGTTTGAACCAAGGATGTAAGCACTACAGGCAACAAGCCCCACTATTTCTCCAAGGTTCTCCCCAGGGTAAGGGTACTCCATTTTTAACACAGTAGAGACTAACCCGTGGGGGTTTGAACCTAGGTTGTAGGCACTACAGGCAAGAAGCCCCACCATTTCACCAAAGGGTCATCCCCCCAAAATAATGGTTTGAACCAAGGATGTAAGCACTATAGGCAACAAGCCCCACTATTTCTCCAAGGTTCTCCCCAAGGTAAGGGTACTTCATTTTTAACATAGTAGAGACTAATCCGTGGGGGTTTGAACCTATTATTAATGGTTTGAACCAAGGATATAAGCACTACGGGCAACAAGCCCCACTATTTCTCCAAGGTTCTCCCCCGGGTAAGGGTACTCCATTTTTAACACGGTAGAGACTAACCCATGGGGGTTTGAACCTAGGTTGTAGGCACTACAGGCAAGAAGCTCCACCATTTCACCAAAGGGTCATCCCCTAAAATAATGGTTTGAACCAAGGATGTAAGCACTACAGGCAACAAGCCCCAATATTTCTCGAAGGTTCTCCCCAGGGTAAGGGTACTCCATTTTTAACACGATAGAGACTAACCCGTGGGGGTTTGAACCTAGGTTGTAGGCACTACAGGCAAGAAGCCCCACCATTTCACCAAAGGGTCATCCCCAATATATATATATATATATATATATATATATATATATATATAATTTTACTCATCTCTTTATTTTAAATTAAATTTCTCATTTATAAATTGTAAATATTTTATCAATATTAAAAAAACTATGTTGTATTAAAAAAGCATAAGAATGCTATTGAAAAATATCCTTCCAAAAAAAGGATTTTTCTTTAAAATATTAAATAATAAATTGTCTCATAAGATATCCTCCCACTTGCACACTTTTTTGCTTTTAGTTTTTTTAGTTTTAGTTTTGTGCAATATTTCTAATAATGCATTGATTTATGGTATTAAAGTGCCTCTTAGATAGGCATTTATCACTTGCCAATGTGCAAATTTTCTTTGGTGAGGCTTTGGTTGTGTGTTTGTTATGAATGATTATGGTTATGAACGATTTTAGACACTTACGACTTGGTGATTTCTTTGATAGTCCGAGGTGTGGAATTTAAAGCCTATTGTATAATAATATATATTATATTATTGCTTTTTCTTTTGAGATTTAGATCATTTGATTTTGGAGAGGTTTTGATTTCCATGTGTAAGATACTATCCATTAGAAGTAGTTTTTAGTTGACTCTTCCTATTAGGTAAACTTCTTATGGCAGTTTATCTTCTTAGCATTGTTCTTGAAATTGTTCATAATAAAGAAAGGAAGTTAAACATTCATTTTATTCTTATTATGATTGCTCATGTTTTTTATTATCTACCCAAACTAACACATTTGTACCATGCAACTATTGAATTATTTCATTGTATATTATAATCATAATAAGTGTTCAAATACAACTATACAGTCATCAAATTAAGCCTTTGTTAGAAGCTCATAAGTTTAAGCCAACATTACAATCTTGCAAATTTGTAGTGGAGGGCAATATGTATGCATCATGAAGATTGATTTGGATGAATCTAAATAAAAAATATATAATTTGATTTTTTTGTTGGTTTTTATGAACAATGCATGTCCTCAATATACTTTTTTGTATCAATTTTTGCATATTTCTTTTGATATCAAGATTAAGATTTAAGATGGATTATTGTGAATGGTGAAATATTGCTAATTTTTTAGGCTTCCAATTTAACCATGAATCATTTACTATTGAAGATGAAATGCATACATAAAGTTTTTAGAGAGAAGAAAGTGATTTTTATTAATCATTCTATTGGAGGATTCAACAATTATGGCCACTAAACCTTTTCTTAGGGAGGATTCGGTGCCTAAAATTGAACAAGTTGTTTCTGACACTTTCTTTAAGGAAAATGAGCATTCTAATCAAGATCTAGTTTGTAGGGTTGAAAATAGAGTAGAGTATGCTAAGGATAATGATTCATTTAACATTGTGAAGCCTAAGGAAAATTTGTCCCACAAGAAGAATATTTGAGAATTAGTTTTAGACAAATTGAAAGAACATATTAAAGAGAGAAGGAAAGGAAGGAAAGATAATCCCTTAGAATTTCTTGAGACTAGAAATTTAGTAGATTCTGAAGGGATTCCATTTGACTATGATTTAAAGGGTGAAAGAAGACATATGATTTGTTTTAATCCTCTTTTTTAAGATACAAGAATTAATTTGAGTGTCGAAGAAAAAGATGTTCATAAATAGGAGGAAAAAAAGGAAAAATGTTAGTAGAAGCAATAGTTCATAAAAACCTAGGAGGAAAGGAAAAGGGGAGAATATCCCTAATTGTTTTGGTAGGTTATATAAAAATTAGAAAGGATCTTAACCCTCCTCCCATAAATGATGTTGAGTTATATTAGTTAGAACATTAGGGTATTTGAATCCACTAATAGAAAATATGTTTTAAGAGCTCTTCGCAATAGTTCTAAAAATTTGGATTGCTTGTTGGTTTAGGAGGTAAAAGTTGTTGGTTTTCAATTAGACAATACTAACATTTTTTTGGAGGAACTCAATGACTTTCCATATTAATCATGTTAAGGGAAAAGGTGGTATTGTCATCCTTGTTTGTCACAAAGGGGAAATTCTGTCACCAACTTTGGATGCTCACAATGTAATAGATGTTTGTGGGTCTTGTTTGATAGAAATAACAAATTTAGAATTTGCTCGATTTATGCACCTAATGATCATAAGGGAAGAATAGATTTATGAAAATGGGTAGTTTCTAACTTGCTTGAAGTTCCCTAGATCATTGGTGGTGACTTTAATATGTAGGAAAATAAAGTAAATAAAACTGGAGGAACTTCTTGGGCATGGAAAGGTAATGAGCGATTTTATTGGTTTAGGTTAAAGAGAATGTTAAAATTGTTGAATCCTCTTGAAGGGAAGAAAAAGGATAGCGAGAGAATCTAGTATATTTTGTGTAACAACCAAAGTGATGGTAAGAGTATCTATTATAGACTAGATAGGTTCTATGCTTAAAAGGACACAATATGTTTTGACAATAGGGATAACTCAAACTATGTTCAAGTGGAACCCAAAGTATTATTTGATCACTGCCCTATAGAGGCAAGAATAATAGTTAAATCAAGTGGTCATAATTTTTTTTGTAAGAAAAAAAGCTTGTATAAGATTAGTATTGAGGTGTTAAAGTTAATTGATTGTTTGGATGGTATTGCTACTATAAGGAAAATTAACAAAAAAATGGTAGAGTATTGGGATAGGCTAGTTGAGAACCTTAAGGTCATATTGAGCACCATAGGGAAAAAGATATTATTGAGAGAAAAAAGGTGGAATGCTCTCTATAGGAGCTTTTGAAAATAGAATTTGACTATATAATGTCTTGGGGAATGAGGTTTTGGTGTAAAATTTGAAAGACATACAACATAAAATGAGGAAGTTTTAGATAAGGAGAGCACAAGGGGCTAGAGTTAGAGCCAAGGCTAATTGGGTCAAAGATGGAGGGAGATAAGGGTACTAAGTACCTTTTCAATTTGTTACGGGATAAACATGCTCTAAAGTCTTATGTACCAATCAAACTTTAGGACACATGGCTTCATGACAATGAGGACATTAAAAAGACTTTTTTGAACTTTTATAAACAACTTTTCACTATTGAAGATAAAACCAAAGGCTACCTTCAAGCACAAGAATTGTGTAGGAAAATAATTCCTAATAGCGTTATTTAGGAGATAGCTTTGAGTTGGAAAGAATGATTTCAAAGAATGAAATTACTAATGCAATCCTCTCATTTAAAAATGGGAAGTTTCCTAGGGCAAATGGCTTACAAATTGAATTTTACAAGAAAATTTGGAGTGGGTTGTGGGTGATATGTTTGAGTTCTATGAAGAAGTTGTTGAAAAATGATCCTTAGGTAAAAACATTAACAAAAGAATTATTAAGTTTCTAACTAAGGATTATGATAAAATTAACAATAAAAACTGGAGGCATATTACTCTTCTGAATGTGTTTTACAAAATCTTTGCTAAAATGCTTGCATTGAGATTAACTAATATACTTCATGTGATTGTCAATGAAGCCTAAACTAGGTTCACTAAAGGTAGATATAATCTTAGAAATCTAATATCTTGTTGGGAATCTTTGGATTGGGCTAAAAGGAATTTCCAAGATGTTGGTATTCTTCTACTTGATTTTGAAAAGGCATATGATAGAGTGGAATGGTATTTTATGATTACTATTCTAGAAGCAATTAGTTTTGCTAATGCATTTTGTAATATGGTTAAAGTCTTGTTCAAAGATACCAATACTTAGGTAGAATTAATCGATCTATAACTAATCCCTTTCGTTGAGGAAGATTAATCAAGTAGGGTTGTCCCTTAGCTCTTTCCCTATTTGTTATAGCCTCTTAAGATCTTTTTTATGGCCTTAGATCTAGTCTGATTAGTCCAAAATTGCATGGTGTTGTGCTACCAGATTGCTCTTCTCTTGTTAATATTCAATTTGTAGATGACAATGCATTTTCCCAATTTTAATTGAAAACTAGTTTAGAGAACCTTGCAAGGATATTTCAATTCTTTTGCTAAGCCTTTGTGAGAGTTGAGAAATACAACACCACAGGAGCCCAAATGATCTCTGCAAGCTAAAATAAACCTGTTACAAGGAGAAGCAAGGAAGCAATAAAGAAAAACCAAATACACAGAAGAATGCTCAAAAAGATGAGAGCTCAATATTCACCAAAAATGTGATGTAATAATGATACAAAGAAAAGAAATTAACCTCTAATAGGTCAAGAAACCCTAAAAGGGAAAACCTAGGCTTGCACATAATAATTAATAAAAGAATTAATTATTATGCACCTAATGTTAGCTTAAGTGTAAAAGAGATAAAGGGAATTTAAATAATTAAACAAATGTTGTTTAGTTAATCAAGTAAAGACCCGATTACTCTAACACCCCCCCTTAAGCTAGACTTAGGGAGAAGCTAAAACCTAGAACAACTACTGAAAGTAGGAAAGATGGGTCCCGTCAACAAGGCCTGATCAGGTACCCAAATACAATGAAATCTCTATGAAATAGAGAAAAAGGAGAAAACCTAGTGGGAAAAAACTCCTCTCCAAAAAGAGATAAAAGAACATGCTGAAAGAAATAAGAAGGAAGGAAGGCCTCATAAAGACCCCCCAAGGACAACTTCCTTCACCCAAAGCATAGAGCACAACTGAAGATAGCACAGTGATGCAAAAGGTTTCGTGAAGATGTCTGCAACCTGCTCGGCAATGGGAATGTACTCCAGAATGAGAGAACCATCTTGAATCAACTGGCAGATGAAATGCATGTGAAGCTCAATGTGATTCATCCACTAATGCTCTACCGAGTTGCGAGAAATATGAATAGCACCGATTGTCACACCAAAAAATAGTGGGACTATTAGGATGAAAACCAAACTCAGTCATCAACTGTCGAAGCCATAAGATCTCCTGACTGGCGAGCACAGTAGCTCGGTACTCAGCCTCTGTAGATAATAATGCATGAACAACCTGCTTCTCGCAAGACCATGTGATAGGACCAGAGCCAAGACAGAAAACAAAGCTAGAAGTAGACTTCCGATCAGTGACATCACCACCCCAATCTGAGTCAGTGTAGCTAACAATGTGAGGTTCCCCTGATGTGTAGTGAATGCCATGAGAAATAGTGCCCCAAATGTACCGCAAAATACGTTTGGCAGCTTGCTAATGACTCTCATGAGGATCATGGGAGAATCGAGAGACAAGGCCAACCACAAAGGAAAGATCAAGATGAGTGTGCGTCAGGTACAACAAACTGCCAACCAACTGCCTGTTAAGTGTAGAATCTACTAAAGAAGTGGAGCAAGAAGTAATCAAAACAACCCCTGACTAAAAGGGAGTGGGAGCAAGCTTGCAATCAAGCATGCCAAATCATTGAAGCATGTCAAGAGCATACTTCTGCTGGTAAATGCAGATCCCATCGGAAGACTGAATCACCTGAAGACCAAGAAAATAGTGCAGAAGACCGAGATCTGTCATCTCAAATTTATCCATCAGAGCTCACTGAACATGTTGAATCATAGAGGATGAGCTACCTGTGATGAGGAGATCATCAACATATAGCACAAGAATCAGGATCTCACCTTCAAGAAGTTGAATGTACACCATGTGATCGAAATGATAGCAGGTGAAACCAGTGGAGAGCAAGAAAGAGTCCATATTCTCATACCAAGCCAGAGGGGCATGTTTGAGACCATACAATGAATGCCGAAGTTTGCAAACCAAAGAACAATCCTACACAAATCCTTGAGGTTGCTCCATATAGATTTCCTCCTATAGGTCCCCATGCAAGAAAGCACTCTTCACATCCATATGAAAAATGAGCCATCCCCTACAAGCTGCAAAGGAGAGTACAAAGTGAATAGAATTCATCTTGGCGACAAGGGCAAATGTCTCGGAGTAATTAATACCCTCAACCTGCGAGAAACCCTTTGCAATAAGACATGCTTTGTACTTATGAATCAAACCATCAGCAACATACTTAGTGCGATACAACCAGTGACACCAAACCATCTTTCTGCCCTCAGGAAGAGGACAAAGATCCCAAGTATTATTCCTCATCAAAGAAGAATACTCCTCCTCCATAGCACAATCCCACTCAGGGTGTCCTACAGCCTCTGAAAACTTATGAGGATCATCTGAAATGGCATGACTCAAAAGACTAGAACCCACAGTATGAGAACGGGTGTGACGAGTATCTGAAGGATCACCGGCCATAGATCCTGTCACCTCAACATTAAATTGAGCCTACTTGGGCATCTGAGGTGGAGCAAGTGTAGGTGGGGATGGTGGATCATCAACAACATCATCAGAATCATCCTCAAAATAATCCTGAAGAGATGCAGTGGGAGGAGTAGGCAGAGGAGTAGACACTGGAGACAGGGTATCCATTGTGGGAAGGCGCTCATCAAACTGAACATCCCGTCGAAACATGACCTCTCTGGAATCAAGATCAAACAACCTGTAAACCTTAACATCCTCACAATAGCCAACAAAAATGAGGGGTCGGCTCTTCCGCTCCATTGCTTTCCTCAGAGCATTAGGAATAAATGCCCATGCCTCACTGCCAAATACTCGGAAAAAAGAAATATCAGGCTTGTCATGAGACCAAGCCTCCTCAGGAGTCATATGTCGAATCACCTTGTGATGTATCCGATTCTGAATGTAGTTGGCACAATTGATTGCCTCAGCCCAAAAAGACGAATCCATGGACCTGGATTGAATCATACAATTCGCCATCTCCCGTAAAGTTCTGTTCTTTCGCTCAGCGACACCATTCTACTGAGGGGTGTAGGGAACAGTAAACTGATGCTGCAAACCATGCTCAGTGCAAAAATCTTTGAAAGCCTGATTCACATACTCCCCCTATTATCTATACGTATCTACTGAATAGAACAACCAAACTGCTTCTCGACAAATATCTTGAAGATTCAAAATGAATCAAAGACATCAGACTTGTACTTAAGTAAGTACACCCATATGCGTCTGGAGAAGTCATCAATAAAAGTGAGTACATACTTGGCCCCAGAAAAAGAAGGAGTAGGGAATGACATGAGGTCATTGTGAATCAACTCCAAAGGTGCCAAAGCACGAGGGGCTCTTCCCTTCGGAAAGGGATCCCTGTGATGCTTGCCAAGCACACAACCATGACAAACACCATCAGTGCAGGAAATCTGTGGGAGCCCAAGAACAAGTGCCTTTATACTCATCTGCTGAAGATATCTGTAATTGACATGGCCCAAGCGCTCATGCCAAAGCTCACTCACTGAATCTACATGTGCTATAAGAGATGAACCTGCACTCGCTGAGGGCTCAAATCCATCAAATCTGTAAAGATGAGATGCAATATCAACACTCCCTGTAGCCACAACCAAATCAGAGTCATGGAGGTCCCGAATAACCACATCATGTGGCGAGAACTCAACTATCTTACCAGAGCCAGAATGGCAAATCTGATAAATGGATAGGAGGTTCATCGAGATGTCAAGGACAACCAGAACATCCTGCAGAGTACCCTCATCTAAAGAGACATAACCTGAACCCAAGACTGAAAGTTGAACTGAGTCACCCACTGCAATCTGTGAAGTACCACAAGAGGCAAGAGAAGTAACCAATTGTTGAGCATGAATCATATGGTGAGAAGAGCCAAAATCTAAAATCCAAGTGGACCCATAGGTCAAAACTCGAGCAGTGACAACATGACCTTTCCCTGTGGAAGGAGAAGATGCTTGAGGTGAGGAGATGTGATGTTGTTGCATGGCTTCCTCTAAAGCCTCTAAGCGTTTCCAACACCTGGAAACTGGATGTCCTTCCTTGCCACAAAAACTGCAAGTGTCTCCTGATTTCTTCTTAGTCTTGGAGGAAGACTCACCAGACTGTGAAGATTTCCCATGTTTAAGAGGAAATGGTGGTTTAGAATTAGACTTAGGAGGTGGCTTGGAGGAATGCTCACTGCCTACAAAATTCTTCTTTGGCTTTAGTTTCTGCTTTTGCTTCTCCTTAGAGGACTGAGCAACCAATGCTTTGCTCTTGGACCCTGAGAGCGTGTCCAGTTGAGAAAGGTGAGACTGCTCATGAGACAAACGCTCACAAAACACATCAAAGGTAGGCATGGTGAAACGAGCACCCAAGCCATCCATGGTGGAGTAGGAAGCAAATGCAAAAAACTGAAAATGACCATGAAGCTTCGAAAGGATCAAGTGAATGCACTTTGTGCCTGTCTTGATCTTTCCACACCCCTGGAGAACAGATTTGGTAGTCTTGAATTTGTTCAAAAAATCCTCAATGGTGGGGAAGGAATCAGGTGATAGGGAAACCAACTCTGCCTCAATTTGTAATGCCTGGATCTCATTAACCCTCTCGAAGAGAGACTCAAATTTCAACCACATAGCGTGAGGAGTGAGCAACTCATCAAGGTGAAACAAAAGACTGTCGAAAACATGTAAAGAGAGAAAACCCATGGCCTCATCCATCTTGTTTTTGTGCTGAAGAAGTTCATAAGGACGTTGTAACAGAGGTTGAACCTCATCCAAACAAGACCACAACCCTCGTGGTCAGAGAAGCCTCATGATGCAAGGCTTCTAGGTGTGATAGTTGTGTGATGTCAACAACTCAACTGAAGGATCTGCCATGAAACTTTGCACTTGCACCTACTTGTGGTTTTTTTTATTATGTGATCTTTTAGAACAGACAGAAGATGTAGAAGGGTCTATTTGTTTTGAGAGTTTTGGTGTTCTAGATTTCTGATATAAATGACAGAAAGTGAGAAAAAAAACACCCCCCGCAAGAGATAAACCCAAACCTTAGTACATATTGATGAGATGGAAGTAGTGCATAAGCAAAAAAACTTCAAACTGAAATTTCATGTACCTGATGAAAAATATGAGAAACAAGATTAGATATCTTAATAGAACATGTTGAGAAATTTCCAACGCCTATTTATTTTCGAAAAACGGAGTCTATTTGCCCATTCTACAACCCTGGAAGTGCAAAAAGAGACCCCACTTTGACTGGAAAAAGTACAGTCAAACAACAAAATTGGAAAAAATTTCCAACACCACGAGGTTTGTCTTGGAACTAGCTTTCCGATGCCTATTCGTTTTTGAAAAAATGACTCCGTATGCTCAAGATATGATGAAAAAACCAATCCCCCCTAAAAAGGCAAGAGGGAGGCGGTCTGGTGGCAGGTCCGGGTGGAGGTGGGCTGTGGGCGGCGCTCTGGTGGTGGAGTGTTAGAGCTCGGTGGTGGTAGCGAGCGTGCGGCATGACAGTGGCTGGGCGGATGGGACGACGGTGGCCGATGGCGGGGAACAGGGGCTAGAGGCCGACGGGCGGGGCCTACTTTGACAGGGCTGGCGGGGGTCGGACTGTCAGGCCGTGCAAACCCCAAAAAAAGTTTTGTGATTTTTGAAAGATGTTTTTGCCAAAAAACTTTTGAAATTGATGTTTTTTTAATTTTTTTGTAAAAAAATTAAAATTCGGCCTGCATGCCGTAAAAAGGCAAATCATTTTTTGAATTTTTTTCTCAAACTACGTGCCAAGGCCATACGACCTGGTACTGAAGAAAAAATACCCCCAGAGGCTCAGGAGTCAAAAAATGTCAAGTTTTATACGACCATATAGGTTTTTGGCCCTTCTGAGCATGATGGCGAGGTTTGTTTAGGCCCAAAGTGCTAAAAAAAGGCCTATCCCTAAGTGCATAAAAAAACTTCTGAAAAACCTCAAATCTGCTTCCAATGCAAAAAACTCAAAAACAAGAATAGGTAGCCGCAGACCTGAACCTCTGATACCATGTGAGAGTTGAGAAATACAACACCACAGGAGCCCAAATGATCTCTGCAAGCTGAAATAAACCTATTACAAGGAGAAGCAAGGAAGCAATAAAGAAAAACCAAATACACAATAGAATGCTCAAAAAGATGAGAGCTTAATATTCACCAAAAATGTGTAATGTAATAATGATACAAAGAAAAAAAAATTAACCTCTAATAGGTCAAGAAACCCTAAAAGGGAAAACCTAGGCTTGCACATAATAATTAATAAAATAATTATTATGCACCTAATTTTAGCTTAAGTGTAAAAGAGATAAAGGGAACTTAAATAATTAAACAAATGTTGTTTAATTAATCAAGTAAAGACCCAATTACTCTAACAGCCTTTGGATCCAAAATCTCCCAATCTAAATTTATTATGTTGAGTTTGTCTAATCATTCCGCTTCTTGGTTTTCAAAAATTAGGTGGCAGTGGGTTGACCCTAATAATAAATTTAGATACTTAGGCATTCCATTTTCTATTAAGCCTTCTCTAAAGAATATGTGGAATTGGATGTTTGCCAAGATTAAAATTTTTTTATGGTTGGAATAGTAATTATCTTTCACTTGCAAACAAAGGACAACTTTGTCAAAAGACCTTAGCCTCCTATTCTATATATTATGCTTATGTATGGTTTTTTGCAAGCTACAAAGTGAACAATGTTCAAAAATTAATCAAGCAATTTATATGGTTTGATAAGAAAGGAAGTAGCAAGAAACATGTTGTAAAATAAGAATCGTGTTGTCTTAGTAAGGATAATGATGACATGGGACTTAGGGATTTGAAATTCCAAGGTATTTCCTTGGCATCCAAATGGATTTTGAAAGCTATGGTTGGCACTGAACCATGGGAAGTCCTAATAAGAAGGAATATTCAAGATGTGATTCCAAGTGCTAAATAGTGTGTAATGTCCATACTAGTTAGAGATCACTGTCCTGCAAAACAAACTGTTAGAATGCAACAGATATATATGTAACTAATCTAATTTGCAATTAAACTTCAATTATTTAATTAAAACTAATCTCAATTCTTATTTAATAAAAAGGATACAAGTGCAGTACTAGGACATGTCCTTAGGCGGCTGTGATGCTTGCCTTCTTGGAACCCATCTTGGTTCCAAGCCATACTAGGAAATCGATGGATAATTTGATTCATGTCTTGGATGTAACATCTTACATCCAAGCCTACCAAGGAAGACCATCATATATGATCAATTCCTTGCCTTGGATGATGCATCTCATCATACAAGTCTACCACAGAGGACCGGCCAGATCTGTCTCTTCTTGGATGAGATTTTGACACCCAAGCCATAACATATATGCATATAAATACTTAGTATATACTGCCTACCAGGGATTATCATAATCCATGTATTAGGCTAAGGGAATTTCCTCCCAATAGCCTCCATCATATAGCCACATTATTCATATAACATTCTACAATTCATTATCATTTTCAATCCATAATTTAAGCCTACATTTACATATTCCTTAATTCCCATTATTGATCCTACATACATATAAATATTATGCATACATACCTATATTCATTGCTACATACACATAAGATAATATCGCTATCCTACTATAGCTCTGCTAAAGGACTAGGTATATTACTATGTATGACAGAATATTCGGTAATATATATGTGTGTGTGTGGCACACACGTCCACACACATATATACCCCTATGGCCAGTAAATACCTCTTACCTGTTCGCAGTCCGCAACCTGCAGTTGCAGTTCGTAATCTGGAGTTGCCGCTTGTAGTCCTCTCGTCTTCCTCCTTCCGTGGCACTCTCTTGCCATGGACACCTACCTTATACACCGTGGAGGGGAAGGGTTGCGTCCCTCCATGGGTCCCTTTCGTGGGAAGGGGTGTGATGGTGGTCGCAACCCAGGTTGCGACTATTGTCCCACCACTTCCCGCGGGGGGGTGTAACCGGGATGTATTCGCAGTCCCTTATACATCTTAATTGCATTTACATTATTCCCTTGACAATACATTTCTTCATTATTAAATATATTAAATACATTACATGGTTTAATCAATTATTTATAATAACCTTATTTAATATATCAACAATATTTAATGATTTATTTCTTTTTGCAATCTATTAACATTATTTTAATAATTGCTCCTTCATATTATATATTTCTACTGGACCCCATAATATATGCTATTATTATTCGTGTGTTAAATAAAGTGTACATTAGGTGATACAGTAGGGGTCATCACAGTCGCTTCATCTCAATTTTGCTTGTCCTCGAGCATATTTAGGTCTTCCTCTTTCTCCCAAGTAGCATCCTCATTTGGGAGATTCCTCCATTTAATCAGGTATTCAATAATGGTTCAGTTCCTAAGCTCTTTTTTTCGCGTATCCAGAATGACCTCAGGGTACAAAGTGAGTTTCCCTTCATCATCTAGGGGAGGTAGTTCACTGCATGGCACCAAGTGTTGCTCGAGAACCTTTTTAAGTCGGGAGACATGAAACACATTATGTATTTTACTGTCTTTGGGGAGCTCTATTTCATAAGATACTTCCCCAATCCTTCGAATTACTTTGTAGGGTCCATAGAACCGGGGTTTCAACTTTTCAACCCCATTCTTCTTGAGGGAAGATTGTTTATATGGTTGTAGCCTTAAAAACACTAGATCTCCGGCCTCGAACGACCTTTCTGTACGCTTCTTGTCTGCATAGATCTTTTATTGATTTTGGGTTTGTTGTAAATTCTCTTTCAAGGTCTTCATGATGTCCATACTCTGTTGAACAAAATATTGTGCTCTTGGTACTTTACTTTCTTGGGTTATTAACTCCCCAAAGCTTGTGGCCTCATAGCCATACAAGGCTTGGAAAGGACTCATCCCTATTGACATGTGGTGTGTCGTGTTGTAACAATGTTCTCCTAGGTGTAGCCACTTAGCCCAAGCAGTCTGTTGCCCCATAACATAATTTCTTAGGTAGCCCTCTATCCATTTGTTCACTATTTTAGTTTGCCCATCGGTTTGAGGATGGTAACTAATACTAGGGGTCAAGACTGTTCCTGCCATTCTGAAGAGTTCCTGTCAGAATTGGCTAATAAACTTGCTATCTCTGTCACTGACAATATTTTGAGGGAGTCTGTGGAGTTTGAAAATTTCCTTGAAGAATAGATCTGCTATTTGGTGGGCTTTGTATTCTTTGGAAACTGCCAGGAAATGGGCATACTTCGTGAGTCTGTCTACTACCACAAAAATGCTATCCTTTCCTTGTGCGCTTGGCAACCCTGTTATGAAATCCATAGAGATGCTCTCCCATTTTTGATTGGGAATAGGTAATGGTTGAAGTAAACCAACTGGGTGGATGAGTTCAGTTTTATTGTGTTGACAGGTTAGGCACTCTTGTACATATTTTTGGACATCTCTTTTTTGGTCTTTCCATGCATACTTTTCCCTAATGTGTTTATAAGTTTTATAGTATCCTTGATTTCCTGCCAGGGGTTTATCATGGAATTATTTTAGGATGTTGCTTTTGAATCTGGTCTGAGGGGTCAAGTATACCCTTCCCTTGTACAAGATGAGATCTCCCCTAACTTTAAAATCTTCATTGGGAGGGTTTCCCTTCAAAATTTCCCTTGCTTGTGGATCTAGGTCATATTCATTAAGGATTTCTTCCTTCCAGTCCTTTGAAATGCTGGTGAGGGTATTGAGGTGGGCTCTTCGGGATAACGCATTTGCTGCCTCGTTATTTACCCCTTTTACATATTCTATATCAAGTCATAGGCTTGTATTTTGCTCACCCATTTTTGTTTCCTATCATTAAGATCCTTTTGGCTCAAGAAGAAGCGTAGGCTGTTATGATCGGTTTTCACACTAAACTTTCCAGAGACAAGGTATTGGCGAAATTTGGCCAAGGCATGCATTATGGCTAGCATTTCTTTGTCATAAATAGAGTAGTGTCTTTCTGCTTCGGTAAGTTTACGACTCTCAAAGGCTAGGGGGTGTTTCTTTTGCATGAGGACTGCCCCTATTCCCTCCCTGGATGCATCACATTGTAGTTCAAAAGGTATAGAGAAGTCGGGAATGGTCAATACTGGACATGAGCTCATGGTTATTTTAAGTTGTTCAAAAGCCTTTTGGGCTTGGTCATTCCATGTGAAAGCCCCTTTTTTAGTTAGGTCAGTAAGGGGTGCTGCAATCTTGGAGAACCCTTTTACAAAATGTCTATAGTAGTTGCATAGTTGCACAAATCCCCTTAATTGTGTTAAGGTTCTAGGGGTGGGCCATTCCTTGTTGGCCTTGATCTTTTCTTTATCAACACTTACTCCGGCCTCACTAATTTTGTGTCCTAGGTAGATGATTTCTTTCATCCCAAATTCGCACTTGGAGACTTTGGCATATAATGATTCAGACTCAAGGATATTTAATACCTCCTCAATGTGCCAGAGATGTTCCTCCCATGTCTTGCTGTAAATAAGTATATCATCAAAGAATATTAGAAGAAATTCCCTAAGATTGTTGCCTAAACATATGATTCATGCATGACTGGAAGGTGGTCGAGGCATTTGTGAAACCAAATGGTAGGACCAAAAACTCGAAATTCACATAGTGACATCTGAATGTTGTTTTGGGAATATCCTCTTCCCTCATTCTAATTTGATGGTATCCTGACCTTAGATCATTTTTTGAGAAATATCTTGCTCCGTGTAGTTCATCCATTAATTCGTCAATTCTCAGAATGAGGTATCGGTTTTTTATAGGCTTTTTATTCAAGGCTATGTAATCTATGCACATTCTCATCGTTCTGTCTTTCTTCTTGACCAATACCACTGATGAAGCAAAGGGGTTGCTGCTTGGTTGGATGTGCCCCATTTCTAATAACTCTTTTATGGTTTTTTCAATCTCCTCTTTGAATTTGTGGGGGTGGCAATAAGGAGTGGTAATGACGGGTTTTGCTCCTTCTAATTCAATGGAGTGTTCAAATCCCCTTTATGGGGGTAAGCCCGGGGGGATGTCTCCAAAGACTTTTTTGTGTCTCCTAAGGATGGGTTGTATATCACTATGAACGGTTTGACCTTCGGTTGGAGATTTATCCAAGACCATACATTGGGTGACCCACTCTCCTTGATCGTGCCTAAGGATTTTCTCCATTTTGTTACATGATACTATCTTTGGAGAGCCATCGAGAATTCCTTTTAATGTTATCTCCTTCCCTTCACGTTAGAAGCAATCTCCCGATTTGGACTGTCCATGGTGAACCGACCCAATGAGTTTACCCATGGCATCCCCAAAATGATGTCATTCTCTAAGTTCACCACAAAGAAGTTCCTCTTAATTGTAAGTCCCCCCAGGGTGACTTCCAATTGAGGTATAATTTTAGTGCACCTGTTTATGACTCTGTTGCCCATGATCACTTCAAATCCTTCAAACTCTTGAGTTTTTAACCTTCTCTTTGCTGCTAAGTGTTTGCTAATGAAATCATGTGAGGCTCCTGTGCCTACCAAAGCGATTACTTTCTGTCCTTTGATTATCCCTTTGAGTTTGAAGCATCTATTCTCACTTCCTTGAGTGATGACTACCAAGGTACCAGGCTCGTTGCTTTCAAACCTGACCCTTTTATAGGGTCTTTCCTCATCCCATATTTCTTCTGTGTTATTTAAATGTCCTCTTTTACATTCATGGCCTTTTCCCCCATGGGGCCTTGCATTTGAAACATAACTCTTTCTCCATGAGTTCCTCTCTCTCTCCTTACATCGGTGATTCAAACTCCCAGGCTTCTTGCAAAAGTGGCAGGCCCTCTCCCGGTGGTCCCTCTGGGGTTCCTCATTCCTATGTGGTGTTTTGGCTGAGATGTTCTTGGGGGCACTAAATTCAACCATCCTAGTTTTCTTAATGGCCTCTACTAAATTTTGTAGTTCCAAGGGTTTTACAAAAATTTTAATAGTCTTTTAAGCCTTCTAAAAACATGTAAGTAAGCCTTCTCTGGGATAGGTCGGGGACCATCACTGATAGGTTTTGGAATTGGTCGATATAGTCTTCAATGGTTCCTAATTGCTTAAGGTGTGTTAACTCTTGGAAGTACCATTCTGAGTCTTTCTGGTTAAACCGGCTGATGAGTATTTGAGTAAACTCATTATAGGTGGAGACATTTTTGTGACCTAGGGTAATGAGACCGTTATGCCACCAATTATGGGTTGCTCCAGTTAAATGGAGTATGGCAAATTTTATAGCATCTCCTTCGGTGATGGGGTTGTATGAAAGGTATGTATCTAGTTTTTGGACCCAAGCTTGGGCGATATCCTTTCCTGGCCCATCAAAGTATGGTAGGGACATTTTGTTAACTTTATCTTTGAGGTCTTTACCCATAGGCTTTCTCCTTCTACCTTCATTAGTCTTGGACACACAGAAATCCCTGAAGGAAACCACCCTCTGAACTTCTGGCTCTAATCTAGCATAAATTTTGGCGATTTCTTCCACCCCAAGTGTGGCTTGCTCCTCTTCATCTCCCACATGTTCTTCTCCAGGAAGAAATTCGGGAATTGTTTGTCTAGAACTTTGAGGAGATCGTTCGTTATCGGTGTGATTAGAGTGTGTCTCTCTTATAGGGTTTGGAATATCTCTGTTGTTGTTGTTTGTACTTTGGAGGATTAATTGGCTCATTCTTTCGAATTTCTCATTGGTTTATTCCATGAAAGTCTGAAGTTGTTTGGCTAATTGATCGGCCATTGCTTTTGTGCCTTTCTTTCTCTAATATGTGATCATAAACTAAGACTCCTTCCCACAGGTTGGCAGGATTATGCTCAGATACCACTGTAATGTCCCTACTAGTTAGAGATCACTGTCCTGCAAAACAAACTGTTAGAATGAAACAAATATATATGTAACTAATCTAATTTGCAATTAAATTTCAATTATTTAATTAAAACTAATCTCAATTCTTATTTAATAAAAAGGATACGAGTGTAGTACTGGGACATGTCCTTAGGCAGTTGTGATGCTCGCATTCTTGGAACCCATCTTCTTTCTAAGCCATACCAGGAAATCGATGGATAATTTGATTCATGTCTTGGATGTAACATCTTACATCCAAGCCTACCAAGGAAGACCATCATATATGATTAATTCCTTGCCTTGGATGATGCATCTCAGCATCCAAGTCTGCTAGAGAGGACTGGCCAGATCCGTCTCTTCTTGGATGAGCTTTTGACACCCAAGCCATAACATATATGCATATAAATACTCAGTATATACTGCCTACTAGGGATTATCATAATCCCTGAATTAGGCTAAGGGAATTTCCTCCCAATAGCCTCCATCATATAGCCACATTATTCATATAACATTCTACAATTCATTATCATTTTTCAATCCATAATTTAAGCCTACATTTACATATTCCTTAATTCCCATTATTGATCCTACATACATATAAATATTTTGCATACATACCTATATTCATTGCTACATACACATAAGATAATATTGCTATCCTACTATAGCTTTGCTAAAGGACTGGGTATATTACTATGTATGACAAAATATTCGGTAATATAGATGTGTGTGTGTGGCACACACATCCACACACATATATACCCATGTGGCCAGTAAATACCTCTTACCTGTTCGCAGTCCGTAGCCCGTAGTTGCAGTTCGTAGCCCGCAGTTGCCACTTGCAGTCCTCCCATCTTCCTCCTTTTGTGGCACTCTCTTGCCGTGGACGCCTACCTTATACCCCATGGAGGGGAAGGGTTACGTCCCTCCACGGGTCCCTTCCATGGGAAGAGGTGTGACGATGGTCGCAGCCCAGGCTGCGACTACCGTCCCACCACTTCCAGCGGGGGGGTGTAACCAGAATGTATTCGCAGTCCCTTATACATCTTAATTGCATTTACATTATTCCCTTGACAACACATTTCTTCATTATTAAATATATTAAATACATTACATGGTTTAATCAATTATTTATAATAACCTTATTTAATATATCAACAATATTTAATGATTTATTTCTTTTTGCAATATATTAACATTATTAAATCTATTAACATTATTTTAATAATTGCTCCTTCATATTATATATTTCTAATGGACCCCATAATATATGCTATTATTATTCGTGTATTAAATAAAGTGTACATTAGGTGATACAGTAGGGGTCATCACATAGTGGAAGAATATATATTTGTTTAAAGCTAGCTTTCTTGTATCTATGAACTAATCCGTAGCTGTTTTTTGTTTCTATCCGATGTATAGCTTGATTGGGGCTACCTAAGGTGACTAACCTTGTCATTTCTTATAAGTAGACTACATCTTTTTGATAATCAAATATCAATTTTAAATAAAAAATAAATTTCTAAAATGACTCCAAAACTTATTTAAAATTAGATTTATAATATTTAATATAATTATCTTATATAAAGTATTTGAATACATAAATATTTTATTAATCAATTAATACCAAATAATTTATAATTCAAATACACTAAAAAAATTCTAATTGAGAAGCTTTCTAAAATAAAAATATTATGAACCTCTAATATTATAATTTGAACTACATGACCATCACTATCTCATACATACATACATACATACATACATGCATACATTAAATTGTAATTTGATGTGCAATGAGTTAGGATCTTTAAATAAAGCCTTATAAGCTTTGAAATGACAATAGCTTGTATACCTAAGAAACAAACAAAGGAAAACTAACTTTTCGTCTTGTTCATTTTATAAATTCATCATCACAATTCTCTTTAAAAAAATAAAATAAAAATTAGAATTGCCTACATGCTTGACACTAGCATCAATGTTCTCTAAATTTCTTTCGAACATATTCCTAATTTTAATAAAAAAACATGTAATATTGATGTGTTTGATACATAATTATTTTTCCTTTCAAATCTCAGTCTAAATTTTTTATTATTATTTTAAATCATTATGTTAGTTAAATTTAATTTATAGTTTAAATTTTATTATTGTATCAATTTTTTTGTTATTATAAATTAATAAATATTTTTATAATTATATTGACAAATAATCATAAAATTATACTATTTTTAAAAGAGGGGTTGCGACATGGTTCTTCGATGATAATTTTTTCATAAATTGTGTTCAAAATGTCTTTGTTGTCACTTTTACATAAGCATGAATCAATTACAAACATTTTCTCGTTTCTTTCCTTAAACATTTTTTTGGGGAATGGATGAGCTTTTAGCATACATCTTTAGTTATATACTTTCCTGAGAGAGGGTGTTCAATTGGGAAGACATTATATCGATTCACAAAAGGAGGATTGTTATTTGATACAAATGGACCTCATCAATATTTAGTGTTGTTTATCTTCATTGAGAGGAAGGAATGTAGTCCTTCCCCCTTTTGGTAGGATTCAATTTTTAATCGCGAAGATCCATCATTTTCACCCACATAAATTGTGTTTAAAAAATGGTATAGTCAATAATTATACTTGGTTTATGCTCATTTAGTTTAGATAATATATCAATTATCGCTAGATATTTTAGATGTTCTAAGATATGTATTATCTCTAATTGTTTTATGAGAATCTTGCTATTCAAGGAAATTGAGTTGCCCATATCATGTATTTTGTAGTGATCAATTATTGATGAGTAATATTGTGCTATGTTGATTCAATTTTTTTTTCTTTGCACGTCTTTTCTTGCACTAGATAGTTATTTGCTTTAAATAAAAATTGTTCATAGGCTAGATTTATTTCACTTATGGCATAAATCTTACATCTCATGACATCATTGCATGCAATTAAGGACAAGTAGGAAAATTTGACACATGCCATCACAACATGCAATTACGGAAAAGTAGAAAACATGTCATAAATCCAATGCATCGAAATCAAAGGTAAAGCAATACACACACAATATTTGACTAGCAAACATACAAAAAATAATCAACACCATATAGGAATCAAGATAACTTACATATTTACTAGCCAATTAAGTGGCCAAATGAGCTTAAATAGAAAATTCCTTTCATTAGCAAAATCAACATTGCAATCTTTAGTGACCAAACATTGATTGTTAACTCGTTCAATTTCTCAATTTTATCCTGCAGTCTCACTTGTCAATTTTGTGTTCATCCATAAATAATTCTTCAAGGTTTATAACTCTTTTTCATTCAAGTTGCTTCTAATATCTTTCATGAGGCCAAAATAGGCTGGCTTAACCTCTTTTCTATAAACCAAAATCATAGATACCTACACCAAAATAGAAAATAGTGTGAGTTCCCAAAGTGAACCAATAAATATTTACTTTTCCCTTAGAAGACCTTTTCATTCCTAGCATTTCAAGTACGCCATAAAACCTCATTAGTCAATACAGACAAAATCTATAATTCTTCAAGGTTTGCAACTCTTTTTCATTCAAGTTGCTTCTAATATCTTTCATGAGGCCAAAATAAGCCAACTTATTCAACATTTCTTATCTCAACATGCCTATTAATTTTTCATCCATGATATGACTTCCCTTGAGTCCACTCTTACCCTCTAACCCTAAACTTTACCCTTATCCTAATTCTAACCCTAACCCTTACTAAATCTCCAATTCTAATACTAAATTTACTTAATTGTACTTGTATCTCTAAATTTACTTCTAACTCTATAGCTAGTCCTTACACTAACTCTATTTCTAACCCTAAGCTCCATCATTATCTTAATCCAATGCTTAATAACCTTCATCCTAACCCTAGTTCCAATTGTACCCTGACTATAACTTTATCCCTAATTGTAATCATAATGCCAATTCTAACACTAACCCTAATTCTAATCCTAACTCTAATATTGTAAATGGAATCCAAATTTTAATCTAGCCCAACCCTATCCCTACGTATAACCTCAATTCTAACACCAGTCATAATTGTAGTTATAACCTTGATTGTAACCATAAGCCTAATTGTAGTTGTAGAAATAATTATAACCCTAATTTTAGTCTAACCCTAAAGTTACCCTAATTCTATCCCACTTGCAACCCTAATTTTAATTATAACTCTAATTTTATTTTGATACAATAATAATACTGTTAATCCTAATTCTAATTGTAAATAATTATATTGCTCACAAACATAATTGTTAATTATTATTATTGTAAACTTATAGTATTTAAATCAAATTTATGCAAAAATAATTATTACCTTAATTTAAATTCTAACTCTAGTTCAACCCTAATCTCAATTCTTATTAACATAAATAATAAAACTACTCTTAAACAAAATTGTTTATTATCATTCCTAACATTTCAGGTACGCCATAAAACCTCATTAGTCGACACAGACAAAATCTATTAAGCTCTTTAGGAAAAATACAAACATAGCCAAAAAGAATTCCATACCAAGTGAAATATTTCTAGCATCCCAACCAAAATTGTTACCCAAAAATGAAGATCACATCTGAAAAGCATAGGAAGATTAAAAAAAAGTGCTAAAAAATCTCAGTTTTATCACAAACAGAACAAACACTAACAAGAATGCCTAAAGAAGTTTACTATTAACAGCAAGCTTCTTAAGAATGAGGAGCCATCTAAAACAAGTTTTTTTTAGGTTCAAAATGAAGACCACAAAATGCTTAACACACTAGACCAGGTATACACCAACCACGAGATTCGAATTATCATTAAGTTTGTTAGTCAGCTAGCATTCCATACATCTTTTTAACAGTCATTTTGTCAAAAACAGTACCATCCTTCCATGAAATATTACTCAGAATCTCAATGTCGAATTTTACAGCGAAAATTCACACCATGTACAGCCCTTTTCAAAACAAAGAATGTTCTTATTTTAGTATTTTTTTCTGCCAAATTCATTTTTCAACAAAACTCACTCTTTCAATGACCCATTCTGAAAAATATCTTTACAATCTTTAATACTTTTCGAAGCCCACTACCTAGCAAAACACCCTTCAGTGGGTAGCAAGCACCTTATTTTTTCTTTCGAAATTCCACCAAATGGATCTATAGGCTATAAAAACATTCTCTTCCCTGGAAAAAGATTCTTTGTTATTAATAAAACGATTCACTCTCCCAGGCTCTCCAAATGCTGCCAAAAACGTTTGACCCAAATGCTTTCACAGATTACCAAATAAAACATCATGAGGGTGTAAAGTAGCCCAGTTTCGTAACTTTTTTTGGCCTAGATGGACAGTGTAAGTAATAGCATAACTTCTCTTACAAAATACAGAAGGAAGTTGAAGAATACCATCCCCATATAGAAAATTTGAGTATCAAGATATTGAAAGTAAACTTAATTATGAAAAAGTCAAATGAAAACTCTCATAAGCGGTGAAGCAAGGATATAGTGGTATACTTTGCAAAGCACTTGTATTAAGAGGGCATCTCTAAGAGCAATGCTTGATAATGATTAGCTATGTACTTTGAAACAAGTAAGCTTGGGAAAAAGCTCCAAAAGTTCACTTTTTGATCGCCTCTGCAGAAAATAGAGGAAATCAGTGCTTAGAAGATCTTTAAATTAGAAACTTCTTAACGTAAGAAAACATGTTACTAAGGCAAATTGAATACTAGCATACCAAAAAGATAAATGCTAATGTGCAGTCAAATACCTTTATGTTAATGCAACCATTGACATCCAATGTTGTCAATTTATCTGAACAGAACTTGGAAAAAGTTTCCAGGCTTGAATCACTTACTCCCAAAATTCCAAACAAGCTACAAAATAGACAAGCACAAATTTTACTATATATCAGCCTCTTTCCTCTAAAGGGATTAAAAAGGCATCTTGTAATTAAACATTAGCTGATTCAGCTGTATAACTGTACCTAAGAAACTCTAGGAATGGGCAATTCCGAGCAATTGATTTGACACCAACATCAGTAACACAGACACACCTGTGGCAACAATAGTTAGCCTCAAAATATTTCAAGCACTTGCAAGTAAAATTTCAACCACTGGCACTCAAGGAGACAGAGATTACAGATTATGGAAATGTTTTACAGCATTACCATGTTAAATTTAGTGATACCAGCTTCCTGCATTTGGCTATTGATAGAAGACCTTGATCGGACAAGTACTGACACAATACAAAACACAAGATATTTAAATATTGAGTTTTATACATGTGCGTTTTGAACAGATATAAAATTAGGCTAAAATATTATACCAATCAATCAAGATGTGAGCAAATATAGAAAACTGATTTCCACACACACCTCAGCAACATATACAATATTCAAATAACTAATAAGTAAAGCGAGATACCTGAGCACCGCACAGATCCAAGATCCTCAATTCACTAAGATTTGACATCTTTTCATAAGATTTGTCAGTAAAACTGCAAGAGGGGATTGTCATAAAAATAAGAATGTATTGAAACCAAGGACCACAATCTAATCATGTTGACAAGTTATAGGACATCAGTGAACCTTGAATCAGCATAGAGGTTCAGATCCTCAATGCTTCGACAATTGTCTAACAGCTGCATCAAGCCATCATCAGTCAGCTTCACACACCTGTGCCAAGAAGAGAATACATGAGAGATCCTTGAAACCATCATAGAAACACAGAAAGAGAGTCAGCAAATATATATTGGAATAAATGTAATAGAAAGTATTGATGTTTTTGAAGGCTTTAAGAGCTTTGGTATCCAAACTATCCCTAGAAGTCAAAATAAACATGTTGATAACTTGCAACAATTAGTGCTCACTTTGACATACCAGCACATGTTGCAAACAAGAAATGCATATCAGTATTGTCCTAAGACTTGTCCCTGAAAATAATCAGGTAAATTGTTAAGTATTTGATAGTAATCAAAAGATTGTTAATTTCCTGCAGAAAGAGGTAGATTTTTCTGCTCAAAATTCAATCTATGCTGCAAGACCAATATGGAGATCATCATGTAGCTCAACACCAACAAATTGCCTAAGGGTCTCATCACCCTAGAAGGCATATTTAACTCTGATGACCAGCTGAAAGATAAGAAGATGAACCTAGCTGCAAATAAAGGGGATTACAAACCCATTTTTGTGGCTGAGGGATAATCCTTTAACTTGGGAAAGGTATGCTGTAAGTCCGAACAACAAACTTTTGTTAAGCTTTGTCAAAGATAATGATGATATAGTTGCATGGACCTATGAAGATCTGACGAAATTTGACCCAAACCTAGCCCAGCATACTATTGAGTTAAACCCAAATACAAAGCATGTTCAGCAGAAGCAAAGGCTTGTGAACCCAAAAATCAAGCCCTTAATGAGAAAAGAATTGACCAAACTCATCGCAGCTAACATTATTTTTCCCATTAAGCATTCCTCGTGGGTAGCCAATCTTGTTCCTGTGAGGAAAAGGGATGGGGAGATTAGATTGTGCGTAGACTTTAGAGACCTCAACAGAGCCTCTCTTAGGGACCATTACCCCCCTACCTTCCATTGAACAAATTCTACAGAAAGTGGTTTGGAAAGGTTCACCTTCTTGGATGGTTACTCAAGCTACAATCAAATTCTAGTTAGGAATATGACCAACATAAAACATTATTCACTACTAAGTGGGGTACATATGCTTAATGTAAAATACCTTTTGGATTAACCAGTGCTAATGCTACATTCTAGAGGAAAATGGACATAGCTTTCAAAGGCATGATAGCAAAGTTTGTGCTCATCCACCATGTAGACATTGCTATTTTTTTGAAACACGTAGATGATCGTTTTGACCATCTTGAACAAGTATTCAAGACACACAAGGAGTATGGTGTATGCATGAACCCTACTAAATATTTGTTTGCCATGGACCAAGGTAAGCTACTGGGACACAATATCTAAAGAGGGTCTAATCTTGTCCATTCCCCTTCCGAACCATAAGAAAGGACTACAAAGCTTCCCTAGAAGAATCAATTTTATGAGGAGGTTCATCCCTAACCTTGCCACCACGGTAAAACCTCTTACCTCTATGCTAAAGAAGAGCATGGCATTCAACTTGACCAAGGAGGGGAAGGATTGTTTTGAGGCCATCAAACAAGTGATTTCTCAGGGCTCTACTCTAGCTGATCCAAATTACAATAAGGATTTCATCCTCTATACCCTTGGAAAAGAATCAAGTATATCAGCTGTCCTAACACAACTGAATAGTGATAATTTGGAGCAGCTCATTGTCTTTTTAAGTGAAGGGTTTAAAGACTATAAACTTAAATATAGCTATGTGGAAAAACAGGTCCTTGCTATTGTTAAAGCACTAAAAAAGTTGAGACATATCCTACCCGACAATAGGATTGAGCTGATGGTCCCTCATGCTAGCATTAAATAACTCCTTTGAGCAAGAATAACAATGAGAAGAGAGTTGGGTTGATCACAAAGGTCATGGAATATGATAGAGAGATCAAGATCACCAATTTTGTGAGAGGCAAGGGACTATGTGATTAGCTTGGCTTAGCATTTGAAGCTCCTACAGAAGCTAATCATGTGCTATAGAAGGACCAACCAGCCAACATTGACACTCAAAATAGCTGGTTGAATGATATGACTACGCTGGAGGGTAGATATCCTCCAGGTCTAGATAAAACTAAAAGAAGAGACTTCAGACTGCAATCCATCCTCTATGTCCTAGTGGATAATATACTTTTTAGAAAAGACCTCAACGGAAAGTTGTTAAAACTTAAGATGCATTAGACAAAATCAGGTTAGCAAATTATTGGAAGAAATCCATGATTACTCTTGAAGACCTTTAAAATGAGGCACATGATAATGATTGATACTAAGATAACGAAGGCTGACTATCATTGGCTGACCCTATTTAACGATGCTCACAGATGGGTGAAGACCTGTAAAAAATGTGTTTTATTTTTTGGAAAGCAAGGGTTAGCTGCCCTCCTTCATCCCTGTTGTGACCTAATATCATCCCATCCTAGATGGCGACCCCCTAGTTTTTAGGCCCTATTGGTCGTTTTGTTTTGGTTTTTGGGGTCTCTTGGTAGCAATCTCGTCAGTCTCTCTGCTCTGCAAGTGTTTGGGGGTCTTATTGATCAAGTCTGCTTTTCGTTTGAGTGAATTTGGTGAAGTTTAGGGCTTGTTTTATCAGTTTTAGGGTTTTCGCCTTCAGTCCTAGATTTTAGGGGTTTCTGTTAGGGTTTTGGAAAAAACTGAGCATAGAACTAGAACCAGGACCCTTCGAGGAACCTCCCAATAAAATTTGAGCGAAATCGGAGCAACTTTCTATTTTTGGAAAGTTCCTATTTTTAGGGATTTTACTGTGTCCTGGAATGTCTTCATTTTGCCAAAAATCAAACTTACTATTTTTAGTAAGTTTCTATTTATAGTAAGTCATCCTGCGTCCTGTTTTGGGGTCTAACACTGATGTTTTGAAAAGTTCCTATTCTTGGAAAGTTGAAGATTGAGCATTCACGACTATTTCTAAATCCGGAAAGTCAGAAAGTAGATAGAGTGAGCTAAAAATGGCTAAGTGTTGGCATCCATTCCTGAAGTGGAAAGCTCGGAAAATCATCCAAGTCCGAGAAATTCACCATCAACCCTGAAGTGGCATCCTGAATTTGGAAGCGTCAATATTCTCTAAGTCTGGATGTAGGAGGGTCAAATTCCACCTTGGGGTGATTTTGGCGCCCAAGATCAGGTATGGGCATCAAATTAGGGCATCATGGAATGCATCAAAATGTGAGAATTTCTTCACAAATGCAAAATAGCGCCCAGGAAGAAGGTGGGGGCGCTAAAATTGAGTAGTCTTGGAATTCACAAAAAAAAAAAACACCAAAATTCCCTGCCAAGTGGAAATTTGTGCCCCAAGCCAAGGATGGACGCCAAAATGGAATGCTCAAGGAAAATGAACAAATGATGAATTCCTCCCTGATGAAGAAATTGTGCCCAACATATGTCTAGGGCGCTAAAGGAGATTCCATGGAGAGTGTGGAAAGTGCAAGATTCCATGACATAGGCCAAAATGCGCCCAAAGTGTTAGGAGGGCGCCAAAGTAAAGGGTGCCTCGGAAATAATGAAAACTTTAAAATTCCTTGACCAAGTGCAAAATGCGCCCTAGCACTTAGGAGGGTGCCAAATGAGGCAAGACATGGAAAAGTTGAAAATGCTCAAAATCCTTGTCAAGGTGAGTTTAGCGCCCTAGGTCAGATGTGGGCGCTAAACTAAGGTCCTCATGGAAAAACTTGAAGTTGATGAATTCCATGGCCAAGAGGATTCAACGCCCATAGGAGAGTCAAGGCGCCAAATAGAGGTAGGAATGGAAAATATGAAAAAAGATGAATTCCTTGCCTTGTGGAGAATTGCACCCTAGGGAAGAATCAGGCTCTAAAACTCCATTGTCACGGAGAATCAAAGAAAATCAAAATTCCATGATATAATGAAATCCACAGAGATGAGCTTCAAAACGACTAAGGCATGGAAGAAGTGCAAAATTATGAAATTCCACCATGCAAAGTGAATTCCACACCCAAGCCGGAAAACTAAGGAAATTGTCTGAGGCATGAAAATCCAAGGGTTAGGAAAGGAAAGGAAAGGAAAAGCAAGAAATCCCCTCAATAAAAATTTTGAAATTTCCATTTTTAGGCATCAAATCTCGCCAGAATCTGAAAATTTTTCCAGATTTGAACTCGTGAGAGATTTCTCTCTCTACTGGACCTAGGTTCTAAATTTTAGGAAAATCCCTAAAAAATAGGAAATCGTCAAAAGGAGTGGAAAATTCCCTCCGAAGCAAGAAAAGTCAAGCCAAGTGGACAAATGAGGCGAATCTTGAAAGAATCTTCCAATTTCCCTCCGAAATTTAAAAAATGGGAAGTAATGAGTTGGCAAGGAATATTCTAAGTATGACGCATGATTTAACGCATTAAGAGAAGTTTCCAAATTTGAATTCAATTACAAGGGAAATTCCATTTGCATGCCGTGGTGAATGGGAAAGTATGACGCATAATGAATGCAATTGCCAAATTAGATGCTTCCCAACTTAGCAACACAAAAAGGAAATTCTATATAAGCGTGAGGATGCATTTCATTTCTCACGTGCAAGATTTAAGAAAGAAGAGTTGGAGAGAAGGAGAGCCAAATTTAGAAAAAAAAATTCATCATTTTCAAGAAGCTTTTACAAGATGGCAAAATCAAGCAAGGTGGCTACCATCACCAGACAAGCACAGATAAAGCCAGAGCTAAAGGGGTTCCTTCCAAAATCTAAGATGGTGTCCAGGTGGTAGGAGATCAACGATACAAATTTGGGAACCTTCAACTTGACAACTTTCAGGATTAGAATGTTCGGAACAACAGGACACAGGCCATCTCCTACGACTACCAAGATAGTCAGAAGTGGAATTGTTGCCTTTAGAATTCCTTCACATCACTCGATGACTTACCAAACCATGAATGGCGCAAAGACTATATATGATGCAGATCCTGATAGATGTGCGGAAACCATCAACAAACATTGGTTGTTGAAGCCTAGACCGCACATCTCCAAAATGCTGAAGATGCTCACTATCTTCGAATTCAAGTAGGAATATGTGGACCTAATAATGATGTTGAGCAGAATAATGGGGTGTTCACATACCATCAACTTCAAGCCATGGATGTTCTTCTACATCGGCGAGGTTATGAATTCCAATGGGTTGGCGGATTGGGCTAGATTAATCAGCCACTACGTTCATGAGCAGCTAAAGGATTTGAAAGAAAAGAAGTCCCAGTCTTTCTACATGAGCTCCTACGTAATTTACATGCTTGCAAGGATGGCAGGCTTTGATGGTTTGCCTGGAAAGGGAGTTATGGGCTGCGGACCAGCACAACTGAAAGTTCATGAGAATTATCCTCAGCTGCACCTCCAAAATACTGATTCTTTCAAGCTGGCGAATGACACTCTCACTATGTACTTGACAAGACTCATGCAAAATGAGCTCCACACCAGAGTGTCACCTAGGCTAGGGCATTGGTTCAGCAATTCGGAGCTACGTTCTTGCAATTTCCAAAATTCACATATATTAGGACACAGGGCTTCGCCTTTCAGCCATACAAACTGCCACGGTATCCATCTAACAAGCTGATAATGTTAGAACTTATGAGGCAGTTGACAACTTATGATCAAATTTAGAAGAAGAAAAAGAAGTTGTCTCTTGCATTCCCCAGGGCTTCGCCTTTCAGCCATACAAACTGCCACGGTATCCATCTGACAAGCTGATAATGTTAGAACTTATGAGGCAGTTGACAACTTATGATCAAATTTAGAAGAAGAAAAAGAAGTTGTCTCTTGCATTCCCCAGGGCTTCGCCTTTCAGCCATACAAACTGCCATGGTATCCATCTGACAAGCTGATAATGTTAGAACTTATGAGGCAGTTGACAACTTATGATCAAATTTAGAAGAAGAAAAAGAAGTTGTCTCTTGCATTCCCCAAGGCTTCGCCTTTCAGCCATACAAACTGCCACGGTATCCATCTGACAAGCTGATAATGTTAGAACTTATGAGGCAGTTGACAACTTATGATCAAATTTAGAAGAAGAAAAAGAAGTCGTCTCTTGCATTCCCAATTGTCCTTGGAGACTATGTGGAGGTATGCCCGAACTTGGTAGTAGCTGAGAAGGCAGATGAAGAATTAGCATTTTATCGCTTAGCATATTACACCACCAGGTCTCACTATGATCCATATCACAAAATCAGGAAGGTTGTTGGAGTGAAATTCTTACACAAGTTTCACCTAGAAGACCACTGGGAAGATGCAAGGGACGACTTTGATGTCAAAAGAAAGATGTTTTCCAGGCTGCCCTTGCAAATAATCACAATAGGTGAAGTGATGCAGGTGTCGGATTAGGTGAAGGAAGATTCGGACTTGGTGCAACTAGAATTCGAAAAAGTGAAAGATCAACCTATACAGCTTCCAAATTGATCAGAGCTGGAAATTGATGACCTAGATATTTTGGCTAGACCGGTTCTAAAATTTACTAAACATTGGGTTGATCAACATATAAGAAGTTTGAAAGAGGGAAATGTCCGCTTGACTTTCCAACTGATGGGAAATCTTGATTCCCATAGCAAGACTACGAGAGGATCTTCACAGGCCCAAGGTGAAGGAGAAGTTCGGTTTGATAAAGGAAAGAGCGCTCCAAAGAGGCCGAGGACGACAAGGAAGAAGGATGTTCAGCAGGAAACCCAACAGGAGGCCCATCAAGAAGTTCAACAGGAAATACAGCAGGAAGAACCACCACAAAAGAGAGCGTGGATGCAGTCACCAGCAAGTTCTTCTAGTGTACATGAGTTAGATATGTTTCCACAGGAAAATCCAGTAAATCCACCTCCAAGCGATATCCTAGACAGTGCTCTAGCACAAGATATTCTCAGCGTCAGTGCTTCGCATAGACCAAGTCAGCCAAGAAGTCAAGAATAGGAAATTCCTCCTCATCAAGAAGAAACTCGTTAGGATAGTTTCGTGGAGGCCATCCTTGGGGAAATGGAGGAAGTATCGCAGGAGCAAGAGAAGATGGAAATTCACAGTCACTCCATTCCCGCTCTTGATTGGCTGATGGATAGATTAAGAAAGGAGCCGGAAAAGGAAATCGATCCAGCATGAGAGTTATAGGAATTGTTAAAAAGAATGGATCAGCCGGTAGAAAAGAAGGCTCCCCGAAAAATTCTCCAAGGTCGTGAGGGATGATCTAGGGCGTGCTTCTACCGGGCAGGTAATGTAATGTCCCGACTTTGAAATAGAATTTAATAATAAATGATAATAATAAAATTAAAACATTAAAAACTAAATTAAAATATTAAATAATATAATTAAATATGATTAATTAAAATTTAATAAAGTTAATGAAAAGTCAGAAGACATGAAAGAAAAAGTTGCGACTCCCTCAACAATGAGATATAAAAGGGAGAAAAGAACCTCATTTGAGAGGGGGGATAATTTGGAAATGAGAAGTGCAGATCTGATTTAAATAATAAGTGCACATCTGATTATGGAAGGTTGTGTCCCTTTCAAAGGGTAGAAATAATGAAGAGTTGCACTCTTTCAAAGGGTGCTAATGGTGAAAGGGTGTGTCTCTTGCCAAAGGGCATACATGATGAAGAGGTGTGACCTCTCCCTCAAATTGAGAGATATAAAGGGAAGGAATCAAAAGCATCTAGTGACATCACCATTGATCAGATCAGATCAGAATTGTTATTAAGTTACAGGCAGTAACATTTGTGTTCTTGGTGGTATGCATGGGGATAGTGCTAACAGTGATAGCCACGTTGGAAGCAAAAACTGTGGAAGGAGTAGAGCGTACCCAGCATATCCAGGATACACCACCGGCAAGTGAACGGTAAGTGGTTTGCCCTAAACCGTAGGAAACACTTCATGAATAATGCCATGGAATTCGAATCATACCGCAAGATAAATTAAAGCAGAATAGCCAGTAAATAATAGAGATACATTCTAAATCAATATATCAGAGATGCATTTAGAATCAATGTTGCATAGATACATTCAGAATTAGCATAATAGAGATGCACTCAGAATTGTAACGACACTTCTAGAGACAGAGATACAATCAGGATTATAATATAATAGTGATATATTAGTGATGTTAAATAACAATTACCATAAGATTGTAGAGATACACTCAGAATTAAAATAGAGGAAATAGAGATTGCTTCAGAGGTAATTTACAGAGCTAGGGATCATTGAGGCATTTCAGAGCAGAATTATATTTAAGTCCCTGATAATGTCTACGACGATTGCTCCCTTTAAAGGAGCCATAGAGACCAGAGGGCAAAATTGAATGCCAAGATTCCAAGAGGAATCCAGAGAGAGATTCATAGGGAATCTCTTAGAGACAATATATATATATTGTAGAGGTTAACCATATGCATATGTTAGAAATAGAGAAGCTTGAGCAGGGGTGGGATCTCTGCCAAGCTTTGAGAACATTAATGATTTCACTCATTAATAGAGATCCCAAATAGAGACCTTAGGAGGACGACATCCTGGGTTGCTCCTAACTGAGAAATATTTCTCAATAGAAGGTTGGGTCAATCCAGGTAAGGTCCAACTGAGTATTGTATCCTTTTTTATAGATAACAATAAATCAGTTAACATTATTTGTTAAATATGTAGAATAACATATAGCATTCTTTCTTGTATAATTGCACAAATAAATATATATGTTTAATTATCTTTCATATTGTTTGTATACTAACGTTTGTTTGCAGGACTTGAACGCCAAATAATCCAATCCCCAACTGGGAACATTATAGGTAATTGGAGACTTCGAAGGATCTTTCTTGGCCATGACAGAAAAGATACAGAAACAAAGGCAAAATGTAAAAGGCTGAAGGAAGAAAATAGGGCCTTATGTGAACATATTAGAAGTCTCAAGCGACCGCTCAGAGAAGCAGATCCCTCATTCATTCCTCCTTCCTCTCTCCCTAAGGAAGTTGTTGACAACACCGAAGTAATTAGAGAAATGGCCCAGAGTTCCGGGGAGTGGGTGGAAGATGTATTTACTGCGGCTGGAAAGTTCATCGAAGATTTGGCTCATCTTCATACCAGATTTGTGGCCCTTCTAAACAGATTGGAGATAGTGGAAGGTTTGTGGGAAGATGTTCACATTTATCAAGACTTAACCATTTCGTGACTTAGGGCTCTAATGAAGATTCCAAAGCAAACACTAATTGATGGGAAAGTAATTCAAGAGAATGATATTTATGACTTTTCCCGATGATTCTACGTTGTTTGCTCCGGAAGAAATACCTTTGAGAAATTCAACATGGAGTCCTTAGCTTTGAAAGACTCGATTAGAAGGGTGTAGGAGGAAATTATCAACGGAATTGAAGCACTGTTCGCAAAAAGGCTAAGTGAGGATGGAGTGATGGTGAATTCCTTGAAATCCCAATTGCACGAATTCTGCTTCATAGGTTCGTTTACTAAGGAACATTTTGCAAATGTTTCCTCATTTTCCAGCACAATGAAGAAAACGTAGGAAATGATGGTGGAGTGGGAGAACTTCTTTTCCAAGAGCGAGGAAGAAATCACCTTGATGGAGTTTGACATTGAAAGCATGCCAAGTGTCTCCGTAGGAGAGCTGGAAGCTGTCATCGGTAAATTCATTGCGTATGCGATTAATGAACGGGGTAATGGTCGTCCATTCTTGGACGAGAATCTTTTGACTGAGTAGTGGCGACACATTTACTGCTGGGATATTTTGACTTAGTGATGGCCTGGTCAATGCATGTTGAATGCATGAAGAATCTTCTTTGCATGCAGCTGCCATATTAATGATTTTATGACAAATTCTTTTTGCATGTGGCCATCGCATGAAGAATGATGGGCATTTATGGTTGCATGAGGACTATCCATGGTATTTTGGGCAAAGTGGATGTAATGGGGAGCATTTAATGCACAAATGGATGCCATTTTTGGGTTTATTTGAATTTATTGTATATGGGCTTAGTGGGCATTAATTATGGATTCCCACCTTGTTGCATCTTGAGTGGAGAATCTTTTAGGGACAAACCCTAATTAGGGTTTGCATGTTTTCATGACCCAAGGCCTATATAAAGGGGTGACCCCCTCATTTGTAAAGGGAGGAGAGATTGTTTCTGAGATTGTCGCATTAAGATTGTTGAAGTAGCCAACTTAATATATTGTTCGATTTTGATGGTGTATTCTTGTTCTATTTTAGCAATCCGCATGGTCTTGCTCTCTTCAATTAGAATAGATTTTTCTTTATGTTGTTAGAAGAACTGGATTTGATAGGATTATTTGTTGCAGAGTCCAAGCTCATACTTTTTGTGTGCAGTTAATTGTTACATACTTTGCAAAGTTAGCCTGAGCCTATTATATGTGTGTGTTTAACTTCAATTATCAATGAAGATTGTTTGGCTTGATGGTCTTTGTTGATGATTTGAAAAACCTTTACACACCCTCTGAAGATTGCACCGCCTTCGCGTACTTGTGCTCTGTTGGCGAAGCAAAGCATGGTTGACTTTGCATGAGTGTTCTCGTCTCCTCGTTCTTAGGTCTAGATTAGACTTAGCATAGTTTCTCAACCCTATCCTATTTACTTTTCTACATATCTTAACTCAAAAAATTCAAAAAATAGAGCTTTCATTGCAAATCATTCACGTAGAAATCCTTGAACCCGCAAGTTTGTTAAGATCTTCTATGAGCATACGTAAGGCCCCTTGGGTTAACAACAAACCCATCAACTAACTGATTCATGTCCACGTGCTAAAGGAACCTTGAGATTAGTCGTTTGATCTTTCTTTGCAATCTTAGCATACGGTCTAATTTTCAACAAGAGAGAGTGAAGTGACTGTTGGAAACTTTATTCTGTGTTCGGCGTAGTCCTAAAAAACACGTCAACAATCCCATTCAGGCAAATAAGCCATTTACACAATGGGTGTTGGATTTTATTGGTATGATAAATCCACCATCTAGTGTCATAAATGAAATTCAGCAACTATAGATTATTTCACCAAGTGGACTGATGCCATTGAGGTTTCATTTTTGGAATTCCTTGATGGAATTATGACTAGGTTTTGTGCCCCTTCCACCATCATCTTCAATAATGCCAAATCATTTGTTAGCACCCAAATCAATGATTAGGTAGTTAAGCATGGTATATACTTAAAAACCTCATCAGCATGTTATCCTCAAGGTAATGCCTTAGTTGAGTAATCCATTAGAAACCTCGTCAGGATAATCAAAAGGACCATATAAGACAATCAAAGGTCTTGGCAAAGTAAATTGAAGACAGCCCTTTGGTCCAATAGAATCACTCCCAAGAGAGCTATTGGCAATTCCCCTTTCATGTTGGATTATGAAAGGGAAGAAAGGCTACCCTAATAACTAGAGTTTCCTTCTCTTGAGTGAGCACAAAAGTTGGAATCAGCAAAAAACAATGCCATGATAGTGAGGTTGGGTGAGCTAATGGAGTTAGAAGAAGCCAAGAACAAGGTTATGCATGCCGTTGAGACTCACCAAGGATAACTAAAGAGAAGTTTTGACAAGAAAGTTGACAATGGAGTATTCCACAAGAGAGACTTGGTACTGAACTACAATGCAAATAGAGCCAAAGTAGGAAGGCATACCAAATTTGATGCCATTTAGGGTGGGCCATATGTCATCACCAATTGTAAGGAAGCCAATGTATCCCATCTCTCAAGGCTGAATGGTGAATCTCTTCCATTCTCAATTAATGGGATTCATCTTGAACCTTGTTTCTAGAGGGGTTTGTGAAAAGTCATGTACGCATTAGCTTAGTTGTTTCTTTTCTAATGGTGTTCCTACACTCTACATTCTCCTTGAGGGAATTGATCTAGGTGTTTGTGTTTTCCTCCAAGTGCAAGCTTGCACATGTTGTGTCTCGTGTGTTTTGAGGCAGGCCAATGGTTGTGTTGATGTGTATTTTGTACATGACCAAACGCAGAATAAAATACCTAAAGGGTACCTTATCCTCTCTTGAATAAAGTCTCCGAATGCTGAAGATGTCGCGAAAAGGATCAATCAGGGTGACTTCAAGGTTCTTTTCTGTAGGATCTCTACGTGTGGATAAGCTCTCTGTGGTATGACGTGATTTTGCTGGAATCACAAGGGGACTTACACTTGATGACTAAACATCTGATTTGCTGGAATCACGAGTCCTATTTACTAACTAGAAGACAAACAAATGGCAAAAGATGCAAGGTTCAGGAAGTCTACTCTACTACCTAGAATGCGAGAAGATGGATGAATGACTAGGTGGAGTCCTATTGGGTTGGGTCTCACCATCAGGCTGAACAATTCAACACCAACTCAATGCGATCTTCTAAGGGATGCTTCCAATATGTTCAAATCGTACACCATCTGACACTGATCACCATTCAAGATAATGCATGAAACAATAGACGTGTAACGACTTAAGATTAAGCTCATTTTATTCCAGTTGACCACGCAAGGCGCACTTACCATCAGCAAGAGGCTAGTGGTTTGGATTAGACGGATTCCACATAGGTGCATTCAACAATTTCCTTCATTCGATCTAATCATCTACCATCTAGAATTGAAGATTCAACAAGAAACCATGCATATTGCAAGAAACGACACACTTCACCATTACTTCAATGAAAATGGAGTTTATTTACAATCAATGGCAACAATTTCTTGCCTTGTCCTCCTATTCTACTCTAATTGCTATTCTATCTACTGACTATTCACTAACTACTTTCTATTCGCCTTTACAAATGAAGAGTCGAGGCTTATATAGTGCCCTTAATACAATTCAATGGCTAAGATCAATTTGAGATCAATGGCCAAGATTCTACAATGAAAACCCTAATTAGGGTTTGTTACAACAAACTCAATTCTGACCAATGAAATAATTGTATTAATTGGACACATGTCTTCTCTGGAAAATTCGACCAATGGATAGCTGGGGTAGGTACATCGAAGTTTGTGCCACCTTTAATGAGTCAGGTACATTGAATCTGGACATGCTGAGGTGGACCAACCCGACTGGAGGAGTGATGACTAGGATGCCAATTGTCTGATACTTGCAACTTGATAGATATCCAATTCGATGATGTTGAGAAGCTAGCTTTAATTAATTCATCTGGAACTATCTGCTTCTTCAACAAACCCTTGCTCTGACTTCTTTTGTCTTTGATGTGCAGGATAATGATGTACCTCGCCATGGAATGCTGGATTGGAAGAGGTTATTCCTGACGATGCTTGACCAAAGAAGGCCGTCCTTGTCGATGTTAGACGGGAGGAGGTCGTCCTTGTCCTGACTTGATCTTCTTTGATGAGGGTCCGCCAAGTAGTTGATCTTCCGACTCCGGGGTCACCATTTGATGCCTACACAAAAGATTAAAGTTAGTCTTTGAGCATCAAACCTTAAAGCATAGAATTTAGGACCTTTCAAGGGTATAACTTAAGATATTAATTTGAAAAAGACATGATAAATCAAGAATTATACATTTTCAAATTAATAATGAATGGAAATTGGATTTTCAAGACTTAGACTTTACAAAATTGTTATGAAATCACAATAAGTCTTGAATAAGAACTTCAAAAAAATGATTCTTCATACCTCCTCCTTTGAAAGCCTAACTATAAAACCTTGAAAAATGATGAAAGAAGACCGGATTTTGATGGACAAGGCTTAGATTATAGTCCTCCCTTGGATGAATTATGCCTCCATTAGCCTTCAAAATGAATTTCACCTTCTTTAGTCTCCACACTTAGCAAAATTTCGCCTTCAAACACCTTCCAAAATCTGGAAATTATCCTCCAGCTTGCTCAATTTTGCACCTCCAAATATGCTCTTCAAGTTCGCATGAGAGATAATGCAAGAATGATTTGAATTTGCTAAAGAACATCTCCCATTATATAGAGCGCTCACCTCTTGTATCCCCAAGGCCGACTTGCTAATAAAGGGGTAAAAAATAAATAAAACCTTGAAAAAAAGGTGGGCCGACTTGCCAAATAAAGGCAAAATAATGCCTTGAGTGCTCATTAACAAATTTTAATTCAAAAAATTAATTTTAGATGCCTCCAAGATGTCCCTTTTGATTATTTCAAGGTCAAAAATTAATTTATTAAATGCAAAATGCTTTTAAATTAATGCGAATTTAAATTTAATTTTCCAAATGTCTCAAATTTAGCAATTTTGGTGATTTAGTGCAAACTGGAGAATATCAATTTTTGATCAAGGCCTCAATGAAGCTTGCTAATGATTTCGCCATGGACCCTCTCCAAGGGTCAGGAGCGATTTTCCAAATTTAGCCTTGAATATTTCATACCTTGACTCTAAAATCTCCTGGAGGGTGAATTCACATCTAGTTAAGGTCTTGCATTTCAAGTTTTGGTATTCTGCATGAGGAATTTAGGTGGAAATGTGGATTTCGCCCTGGACCCTCTGGAAGGGTTAGGAGCGATTTTCTCATTTTAGGCTATAATCCACCTTAGCTTGATTGTTGAACTCTCCCAACGCAATTTCCAAGATCCATTTCCTTGCACCACTGAGTTATTTCATCAAAATCTTGAAGGAAATAATGCTTTTAGAGGAATTTCGCCCTAGACCCTTTGGAAGGGTCAGGAGCGACTTTCATAATTTGGCTCAAAATTGACATTTTTCAAAGTTCAAAATCTCTTCAAGGCATCTCAAATAGGTCTTCTCACTGAATTCCAGACTTAGTTCTATACAACTTAGGAGAAAAAGTGTGATTTTGGTGTTTTTTGCCCTGGACCCTCTCCAAGGGTCAGGAGCGACTTTTTCTCCTTAGGCTTACTCCTTCATCAACTTCTCTCGAATCTTTCATTCATCGCTAGGTAATGTCCTTCCTCATCCACTCATTCAAACTTGTTTTGTTTCTGCAGGGCAAAGTGGAGGTTTTTCAAATTTTCGCCCTGGGCCTTCTGCAAGGGTCAGGAGCGACTTTTCTTCTCCTAGCCTAGAATCATCAAGTTTTGAAGCAAACCACTACTCATCATGGTCTTAAAGGCCATTTCTACCTTAGTGCATCCTTGCCTTAGCAAAACTTCAAAGAAATAGGTAGATTTTGTGATTTTCGCCCTGGGCCTTCTGCAAGGGTCAGGAGCGACTTTTGAATTTTGAACACATTCCTTCTTTCTTTTATCTTCAAATCACTTCTAAGGCATAACATATCACGTCCTTCTCCCATCCAAGCCATGAAAACCAAAATCTCATCTTGAAGTGCAAGAAAATAGGAGGATTTAGAAATTTCGCCCTGAGCCTTCTGCAAGGGTCAGGAGCGACTTTCATAATTGCCTTCAAAACTTTTACTCTCAACAATCCTTTTTCACTTCAAGGTAATTCAAACATCATTTCAACCCTATTCCTTGGCTTAGCTTCACTCAAACTTTGGAGGAAAAGTCATGTTTTAGGATTTTCGCCCTGGGCCCTCTGGAAGGGTCAAGAGCGAAATTGCCTTCCTTGTCCAAAATTCTTCATTTTGCATGTTTCCAAGTCTTCAAATGTATCAAATGACGTCCAATCTTCATTCCCAAAGACCCTGAACACAAAAAAGTTAGCCAAAATTAGTGACGAATAAGCTTAAACAAGATTTTCGCTCTGGACCCTCTGGAAGGGTCAGGAGTGAAATCTTTACTCCAGGCTGAACTGCTCAATTTTTAAGTTTCAAACCACTTCACAAGGCAAAATTAGATCATTTTCAAGGCCAGGAACAAGGTTTCAAGCTCAAACAAGGTGGCAAATGAAGTTTATGATGAATTTCGCTCTGGACCCTTGGGAAGGGTCAGGAGCGAAATTCCTCTTCCAGGCTAGAATCCATCATTTTTTCAAGGTTTTCAAACATTTCCAATTTTCCCTTCAAAATGCCTTGCAAGTCAAAATTTGGTCAAATAAGGCAAGAAATGAGTCCTAGATTGATTTTCGCTCTGGACCCTCTGGAAGGGTCAGGAGCGAAATTCGCTTTGGACCCTCTGGAAGGGTCAGGAGCGAAATTTGACTTTTTGAACTCTCCGTCAGGATCATTTTATGGAATATAACATTTAAGTATAAGTTCTTATACTTTAAGTTATATTCCATATATACTTTCAGGATGTTTGAGAGTGGTTTCAGACCTCCAGGAGTTATATTGCAAAATCTAGTTGTTGGAGGATTCTTTAGTTTTCCAGACTTAGTCAAATTTCAGGTATAGGACATTCCAGACTTAGCCAAATTTTAGGATCAGGACTTTCAAACTTCATCACTCACCAATTTGACCTAACTCAAGCAGAACCTGCTATCCAGATGATCCCCTCGGTGACACTCAAAAGCTAAAGGTTAATAGAAAAAACCCTAAAAGACCTAGAAAACAAACCCTAGAAAGCAAAAAGCAGGGGTCCCCATTTTCAATGGGGCGATGTGTGAAATGGTCACAACAGGTTGCAATTCCCCTTGTGACTCTATGCCCAATGAAATGATAAGGCCCCTTAAATCCCATGATTAGTAGGAAATCATCCCATAGAGGTCGCCAGAAATGTTGCCACTTTGTGTCTCCCCCCTTGTTTCCCATCAATTATAACCAATACAAGAAACCACATCATATTCATAGATTATCAATACTACACAAAAATATGAATATGATGTGGTTTCTTGTATGTCCACCCAAAGCCATTTCTACACCAAGCCCAAGAGTGGATGTCTACCACAGCCCTCTTCCTTGGCAGCTTGTATCTTCTTTCCCCATCAATGTCTCATCTCCCTAAAGACACTTGCCATCTTGTGGAATTTGGGTGGGGGCCGTAAGTGGGTTACTTGGCTCTCTACGTTAGTGCCCTCTGGTCCTAGGAGCCATTACGGTCAACTCTAGAATGGCCTACTTACTTAGCCTTGTATACCCCTTTTTCTTATACCCCAGGCCCTTCCTACAAGGTGGGTTTCAGACAATCAGGCATTTACATATTAGTCATCATAGGCAGCATTGATATTTATATTTGGCAATCAAACACATCTTATAAATGCTCAAGTATAATTCATATTGCATAAGCAACATATATTTATCTAATGATTATAAATAACAAGGATATAAACGTAATAGATATACCACCGAGTATTAGTTTGATAACAAGATCTGAGATACTTGGGGATCTTCTGTAACCCGAGTTGATATTTGTTTCCTCCTTGCTTTCTGCTCAACCTTTGGAACTAACTCTTCCTGCAATTCGATCTGATTGCTGTTTTGTGATATTCGATGCTGATATTTCTGATGATGATTTTGATGATTGCTGATGATGATTTGATGATGAATGATTCTCAAGAGATTGTTGCTTGGTGATTCAAAGATGCCGATGTTCCTTCCAAATGGTTGCTTGGCTTAAGTATTTATTTCTGTATTGTCTGCTGCTTATTGGATTGAGTGCAGACTGGATCTAATGAGTTCCGATCCTTGTTTTCCCCTTTTAGACCTTCTTATAACATCTTTATGCATCTGTTGTGGTACTCAGGATCTTTGCCTTTAGGAGAGATTGATATATATGAATCTGCCTTCTTACCTTCTCTTTTCCTCTGCTTTCAGTCTGCTCTAGATGGAGGAGATATATCTGAATTTTCCACCCCCTTTTGAACCCTCCAACTTTCCTTACTTAAATACCCCATCGCACCTTTTCATGGAGAGGCATGATTCTCCCAAGGGAATCAGCCTTTTCATGTGTTTTATTTTACTTTAGAGCACTTCACAAAGGATTCACCATTTCATGGAGAGTCGGCTCATATAATGTCTTTTCAACCCATATGATATTTTATTTTCTTCCATAATCGGCCTTAACAATACATAATTAAATTTATTTAATCATCCATATAAATCTGTGATTAGTTTGCTGCAACTAGGGTTTTATCACTGCTGTGATTATAGTTTTACCACTGCTGCGACTAGGGTTTGTTATTGCTGTGATGGTTTAAGATGGGGCATGACATGGATATAGTGTCAAGAATGTTTTCTCATGTCTCCAGCTCAGTGTTTGAGATACACGTGTCTACATATGATTGGTTGTGCTCGAAGCTAGGGTTTCCAGCCCAGTCATGTACCCTATCTTCTTCTTGCATCTAGCAGTTGAACAAAAGCATTCTTTTGTGCTCATTGTAAGGGGAATTCCCTAGTTTCTGTAGCAGATACATGTATTTTCTGCATTTTTTGCAACTGTAAATAGGCTCTATGCCTCCAAATGAATGAAACTATCATTTTTCACCTCTTCTCCTTTTGATGTGTTGTGTAACCTTCATTACCTCCAATTTTGGATGAATAATTTGTTCTTTCTATGTTTGTGTTATGTTAACTTGTTTGTGTTATTAGAGGAAGTCTGCCCTCTCTAAAGATCTGACCTTCATTTACAATGTCCCACACCTTGAGGTTAATTCCATTGTGTGACTGGAATGCTTGACCTAGTTCCCATAGTGTGCATTTCCATGTGACAACTTTGCAAATCTCCTAATCCTAGAGGAAGCAAAATTAATCAAATGGGTATCATTAAGTCCTTTAAGCCACAAACATTGGTGAGAAGTGAGCCAAAGTTACAGAAAGAATCAGGTAATCTTGAAAAGAAGAAAAAAAACGAGCTACGCAAAGTTTCTAGATACTCTCCCTCTAAAGGGGAATCATCTAAGAAGTCTAAGTGTGCATATTGCAAGAAAATAGGGTATGATAAACATTAATGTTATTCAAAATACCTTGATTTGTTGAAGCATCTTCTTAAGAAGAATCAAATAAATTTGTCTTCAACAATGTCAGGAGGTTCATATTCTTCTTCTTCATCAAAATCAAAAAGATATAAAGGGCGAGCTCTTGTTGCAGTTGTAAATTTTGAGCCAGAGAGGTGGATGCTTGATTTTGGAGCTTCTCATCATATGACTTCATCACAAAGAATGATCTCTTAATTTGAGTCTTGTTCATCACCACACCTCTTGGTGGCTAACAACAAATATAAGCACGATTATGGGAAGGGACCTATTGACATGGATGATGTAGCATTTAATGATGTTCTTTTTGTTCTTTCATTATCAACCAATATCACTTCTATCCATTAAATCACACATAATGGAGCAGGAAGGAGTGTTCATTTCACACTAGACTCTGTCATCATTCGAGATCTGCATAGCAAAGATATAGTTGTTGTCAAGGAGGTTGATTATCAATCTCAATCTACACCACATTTTTCTCCTATTGTTTCATCGGTTAATGTACACACTATGGCATCTAGTGTGGACACTTTGGAGGAGATTCAGTATGATCATTTGAATCTTGGAGTTCATTCATCTATTGATATTCTAGAGAAATGCACTGATATTCCATCTCCTTCATCTATTGCTGCTTCTGATGATAATTGCGTTGCTAAAGTTATGGCTTCTTGTGATTGAATCCGGAAAGCCATACATTGTCTTCCAAATATGGCTACTTGGAATGATCATTTGACAAACATTGCAGGTTTCTTTGTAGAGCCCCACATTTCAGATTTGGGGAACACCATTAATTGCATTCATCTTCTCTTTGATGGAGATGATTCTTTTTCAGTTATTTTGAGGCAACATTCAAACACTCTTGTTCATTCACCACATGATCATTCCTCACAGTTTGACACAAGAATTGATACTTTTGAGCAGCATTTGAAGGGGACATCATTAAATTCAGAGAAGATATCTTTGTCTGTGGATTATGTTCTACATTTGTTTCTAGGACATTTTGTATTGTAATCTTCATCAATGTAGCCTAGAATGCCTGATTTGATTGTGGAGGATTTTAGCATCAACATGGAGACAGTTGAGCAAGATTTAGCGACATCACCCATCATCTTCCTTTCAAAAAAGGGAAAACATCTTACATGCAATCTTGGTTTTGTTTCTTCTTGAGGTGAGGAACGTTGCTTGGTGAGATTGGATCATCTTCAACATTTAGTTTTGAGCATCAACCATCATTTTAGGAGACTACACATTGAGGGGCTCCTGTATGGTCTGTTGTGACCTTTCACACATTGCCCCATTGCAAATGGGGACCCCCACTTTTTCACTTTTTTGGGTAGATGTTTTTCTTAGGTTGTCTTAGTTTAGCAATAATTTCCTAGTGTTTGCCTATGCTTATGAGAGGGTGTCATGTCAAAATGCAAAAGGGTGTTAAAATTGCAAGGAAATGATCCTAAGTGGCAAGTTGTCTTAGCTTGTCAGTTTATTTTTCTAAGTGTTAAGTTTCAATTTGCCTTAAATTCGAGCGAAAAATGATGAAAATGTTGCAAACTAATGCAAATTTTGTGTGAACATGCTAAAAGTACCTATAGGAGTCATTTTTCCACTCCCAAGAGGTGAGATGAACCCAAAAATGCACAAAGTCCTGACGGACTTAGATTTTCCATCCTTGAAAACTTGGGAAAATTCACAAAGTCCTGATGGAAATAGAATTTCCACTGCATAAATTGATGAAATTGGGTAAGTTTGGACTTTAAAAGCAGAAAATCAACAGTCCCAATGAAAAACGTTTTTCCACTGAGCAGTTGAGGTAAAATCAATCAGTCCCGATGGAGGTCGTTTTTCCCCTCCATCTTGAGCACCAAATTACCTATTTTGAGTTTGGGACATGTGTTTGGAATGTTTAGTCCTGATGAGGGTCATTTTTCCACTTGGAAAGAAAGTTTTCAAGGCAAAAAATACATTAGTCCCTATAACCCATGTTTTTCCACTCCTGGGACTTAGTTAATAGAGGAATGAAGATGTTCAGATGGAAAGTCCCAATGACCTTGGATTTTCCACTCAGGACAGCAATGAGTTCATAAGGATTAAGAGCCCCGACGGAGGTCGGATTTCCACTCCAAGGACTTAGCTTACAAGGAGGTAAAGTGGGTGGAATGTGGAGAGTCCCGATGACCTTGGATTTTCTACTCAGGACAAAGCAATGAGTTCATAAGGATAAACAGTCCCGATGGAGGTCAGATTTCCACTCCAAGGACTTAGCTTACAAGGAGGTAAAGTGGGTGGAATGTGGAGACTCCCGATGACCACGGAATTTCCACCTTAAATATTAAAAGTCCCTATGGACTTTGATTTTCCACTTCAAGCAATATTTTATCCCACATGCATCACGATGTTGTAGGAAGTGGAGGAAAAGTGAATAAACTTGCAAGTGGGTGAATGAGTGAAAGTAATACAAGTACTGATTAATTCCTAAGACCATCGAATCTCCACTCAAGGACAAATCAAGAAAAATTTTACAAGGAATGAAGTGTCCCAATGGACCTCGATTGTCCACCAAGCTGATATGACATTTATCCCACATTCATTGTGAAGTGGAACAAAATGAGGTAAGAATGAATAACATGCAAGTGGGTGAGCAAAAGCAATGTAAGTGTTTCAAGGATAAATTTGTCCCTATGCATATCGTTTTTCCCTACCTTGCTGGTTTAACATTTTATTTCTCCCACATTCGTTGTGCGGTGAAAACAAGAGGTGAAATGCTGAATAAAAACACAAGCCAGCAAGCAATATAATATCATTAAGTCTCTGATTCAAGGTTGGGCAAGCTGGAAAAGAGGAGGATTAGGATCGCCTAAGGTGATAGGCATTAATAGCGCCACCATTGGAGGTATTTGCAGCATTATCAAAGGCGCCATTGCTGGCTGAGAACACCATTACCAGCCATCATCTCAGACTGAAACACACCATTGCCAACCAAGTGTATACAAATTGCATGAATCACATGAATTGCACCATGAAAGGGATGATCTTCAGCTGATTTCTGAGACATTTTCACACATATTTTCGGACTTTTTATACTCAGAAAACAGACTTGGACAGCGAACTGGGTTGCAACATATTCAATTTTCTGAGTTGAGAGGGCATTTTCAGACTTACAAACTAAAATCAGACCTTTCTTAAGTCTGAAAATCAGGTTTTCTTAAGGCAAAATTTCCAGATTTTGATCCAATCATTTCAATTTTCCAAAATTATGTTTCATAGCTTCAATTTTCTGATTTTAAATCATTTAAAAATCAAAACCTAAGTTAATTCTGGAAAATTAATTGTTCAAATTACCTATCACAATCTGGGATTAAAGTTGGCAGCAAAACCTCCCTATGAGGTTCAATTTTCCACTCAAGAATAACAATCAACTTACCCATTGGGAATGAGGACAAAAGTGAAGAACAAGGGAGAGTCTTGATGAAGTTTGATTTTCCAATCAAAGGAGGAAGTTTGCAAGTAAAAAACATAAGAGTCCCAATGACCATGGAATTTCCACCAAAAAAAAAGATGCAAGTGTCCTGATGAGGTTTGAATCTCCACTCCATCAAAAGACGATAAAATCAACACAAAATTTTCAAGGAGAATGAGTCCCGATGAGGGTCAGATTTCCACTTGAGGGCAGAATTACAAAGGAAGAGCATAAGTCATGAGGAATGAGGAGTCCCTATGGAGATCGAATCTCCACTCCAAGGGTAAGGTATCAAAATGAAGTGAAATTTGCTAAGAGCAAGGAGACCCTATGACCTTTGAATTTCCATCATGAGAAAATGATCATGAAAACAGTGATGAATCTCAAGGACTAAATTAGTCCCTACAAGGATTGATTTCCCACCAAGGTTGAAACAAGATCTATCCCATAGGAGTTTGATTCAATATTTGTTTGTATTGTAGGTCTGCTACAAGGAAGGGAAGCACGATGATCAAGGCTTGAGGTGAAAGAGGATGCAACCTGCAGGGATACCAAGGGCTCAACACTTCAAAGCAACAAATGATGAAGGATCAACTCCAAGAGGACAAGCAAGTGAAATGCAAGAATGAAGAAACTTAAACAATGCTATGAGGAGGAATCAAGGTTCAAATTCAAGAAAAGATAAAGGCATGATTTGGAGAAAGGACTCTACAAGCATTTTTCAAGGACAACATCACAAATACAAATGGGGAAGATCAACATTTCAAGGATGGGAAGAGGATTTCAAAAAAGCAAAGATGAGGACTAGTTCAAACATGAAGGAAGCTTCACTATGATAGTGAACAAATGAGGGAAAGACAAATCCAAGACATGATCACAAGGAATTCCAAACATCCTGAAGAATTTTCAAGGCAAATTGATTAAGTCTACAAGGCAAGCTAAGGTGGCATCCTAGTCACCATTCGTTCAATCAAAGGGTACCAAGTCAGCATTCATTCAAGGATGGAACAAGTGACGTGGTGCTACATCAAACATTATTTATCTTACCTATCATCATCTCTCATTGGCCAATGTAATGGTGGTTGTAACAAACCCTAATTAGGGTTTTATCTTGTAATCTTGGCCATTGATCTTGAATCAATCCGAGTCATTCATTGTAATGAGACCTCTATATAAGGCTTAGTGCTCTCATTTGAAAAGGCTAATGTTAGAAGAGTAGAAGAATAGTTGCTAAGGCAATTAGGAATTAGAAGTTAGAGTAGAAGTAGATTAGGAAAGAAGGTAAAGATTGTTGCCAAGATCTTGTTGCAAGAGACATATTGTTTTTTCATTGAAGTTATGGTGAATTTCGTACGTTGATTCAACATGTTGCATGGTCTCTACTTCTCATTTGTTTTAATGTTGGTTAATTGAATGAAAGATTTTGTGGATGATTAATGGTGAAATTCGTATATCCATACTACTAGCAGTTTGTTGATTGTAAACTTGCCTTGTGTGGTGAACTTGAATCCTTATTCAAGCTTAACTTCAATTGCTATTCACACCTTGATATGCAATGCCTTGATGGTGTCTATGTTGTTGATGGTAATTTGAACATCATATATTTACCTTAAAAGATCGCACTATCTTTGTGGAGTTGTTCATTGATGTCAAAGCAAAGTGTAGTAGAGTCTCACCTAATCATTCACTACTTCTTACATTCCTCGGATTAGACTAGCTTCCTAAACCCTTCCCCTTTTGTCCTTTTTTTCATTCAAGTTAGTTTAGGAGAGGAAGCATCACAAGATTGCAATATCAGATGACCAAGTTCTAGCAACATTCAAGCATTCATGTACAACGTAAATCCCCTTGGATTACTAGCAAACACATTCCCAATTGAGCTTATCCACGAGTCAAGACCTAACATTAGGAACCTTGGAGTCATCCCATTTGATCACATAGTTCAACATCTGGGAGGATTTTGTTCAAGAGAGGGTAGAATACTTTGGTATTTTATTCTGTGTTCAAGGTGTCTAAAAAACACATCAACATGGTCCCTCTTCTTTTATCTTATGGGGGCAAAGGAGGACATGTGGTTTTGTTCTTCTCATTCTTCAATGCGAGCATTTTGTTTTTTCTCTCTTTTGGGGAGGAGTTTAATCCCATCGGGTTTTCTCATTTTCTCTATTTTTGAAAGATTGCATTTGTAGATGGATACCTGATATGGCCTAGTAGCCAGGACCAATCATCATCTTTACATTTGTGTACTCCCTTAGTTGCACTTAAAGGGGGTGTTGGTGTGAAAGGGGTGTTTTACTTAGCTGGTTCATCACCTAGGACCTATTCACACTTGTTATTTAAGTTTACCAAGGTATACATAGCATAGTTATCACTTTATGTATCAAGTCATAAGATTAAAACAAATCATAATCTTATGCATTCCTCTATTCACCTTAGCCTATATAAGCAGGGGGTTCCCTTTGCAATCTCATTCAATCAATTCAATCTAGTTTGATCTATCATTTGTATCCTTTGTTAGAAGCATTTATTCTCTCATATTTGACCTCTCTTTGTACTTTCGCAGAAGTTCCGAGCACTTTGGTGGCTACAATCTTCAGCCAAATCTTGCATGGTATAGAACATTCTATACAAACTCTTACTCTTTGCTCCATTTCACTAATGATATTAGTGAAAAAATCAACAAATTTTAATTGCAATATACTTGAATTTTAATTTTAAAATAATATACTTAAATTTTAATAATTATAACATAATACTTGAAATGGAGGGAACAACGTTTGCAGGGGGGAATTTGAATCCGAGAAATGGAGGGAACAATAATGCTGGGTCCTCTGGCACTGAATCCACTGCAGCTCGAGGACAAACAACTGATGATGAGGATGGAAGACAGGATGGGGACCCATGAACATGGGACCCTCCTCCTGATTCTGAAAAATTAGAAAACATGCAAGATTCTTGCCCCAAGGCGGTGCAGGTTGATTCAGGAACTACCAAGGAGGGGTGAATACCTGAATAGCCTCTTCGCTAGACATGCCTCTGGTAAACCAACTGGTAAATCTTCTCTCCCCTTTGTGAAGGATATATCAGACAATAGAATAGGTAAACTTGCGATTGAGGGTCCTGATTTGGTTATTGACCATAGCATTTCTTTAATGACTCTTTCTTTGGTGGGAAAATTTGTCGGACCCCGACCTAATATTGAGGATGTTAGATCCTTTGTTAAAAGAAAATGGAGAATGAAAGGACAGGCTGAAGTTTCTGCCCTGCCATAGGGTTTTTTTGTGTTTTCTTTTTCATGCGGGGAAGATTTGGAAGCAATTCTAAGTGGAGGCCCCTGGATGTTTGGTAAATCATCTCTTTCTATTAGAAAATGGACCCCTAACATGGAACTTAATGATTCCTTTTTTGAATCTGCTCCGGTGTGGGTTAGATTGCTTGGACTACCATTGGAGTACTGGGTGGAGGATGTTTTCTCAGGAATTGCTAATTCCTTTGGGGAGCTTATTGCGATAGACCCAATGACTGCAGCTCGCAAGAGACTAGTGTATGCACGCATCTGCGTCAACATTTCACAGAATATGGATCTCCCAAGTACCATTGATATAAATTCCAAACTTGGGTTATGGGAACAAGCCATTGAATTTGAATCTCTCCCTTTTGTGTGCTTTTCTTACAAAAAAGCAGGTCACTAGGCTAAGGCTTGTCCCAGCAACCCTAAAAGACCTATGATTAAAGAAAAAAATATTAATAAGCCGGTATGGAAAGAAAAAAATAACAAAGTCTGCAATAAGGCAGAAGAAAAAAGTGGAAATCTGATTTCAGTAAATCAAGAAAATGAATCCAATGACTTAACTAAAGACCCTACTATGAAGGGGAACAAGAAGAATGAAACTAAGGAGTTTGAGATCAAAATAGGTAATACCTTTGAAGCCCTTCAGTTGCAAAAAAAGGAGAATGAAATCAGTACAGAGACCCTTGAGGATGGTGAGATTGAGGATATCACTGACTCTCATCATGAGGAACGATATGAACCCATGTCAGAGATAGAAGAACCCTGTTTAGGGAAAGAGCTTCAAGAACAGGAAATAGAAATGAGAAGGAGCAACAAGTTTGGATCGCCACAAGCAAACTTAAATGCTTTATTCCAGAACATAGAAGTAAATATGACCACTTCACCCCGGAAAAGAGAAAAGCTTTGGAGTAACATACAAGATGAATCCAGGGCAGATGATGAATCTAGGGCAGAACAACAAGAAGAAAACACGATAGAAAATGAAAAGAAAATTAAGACCAAGAAGACAGGAGGTCCTAATGGAGTAAAAACCAGAACCAGGTCTAAGGCAGATTTTGGGGCATCAAGATCCCCACCAGGGAGCAAAACCATGAAATGGCACAGGGACCAAGAGAGTAAACAAAACATAGCTGATGGAAGGCAGAGAACTATCAAGGAGTCCTGCCCCTAGGTTTCAAAATGAAAGTAATATCATGGAACATCAGAGGCCTAAACGGTCTCAATAAACAAGATATATTAAGGAATCTTATTCGAGATCAAAATCCGGATATTATCCTGATTCAGGAAACTAAAATGAGCAAAGAGAAAGTGGAGAAACTTAAGTTTTTTAAAAATGGGGGAGTCTGTGGCAGTAGCTCAAATGGCACCTCTGGAGGAGTTGCTATATTCTGGAATAAAAGCACAACCTCTGGAGATATGATGGATGAGGATGGCCATATTCTATCCTTAAAAGCTAGAAATATTTTTGATGAAAAGGAATTTGTTATAACTAATATCTATGCCCCTAATTCCAAACATGCTAGAAGTAAATTTTGGGAAAAAGTTCAGCAAAAAAAGAAAAAATTCTCTATGAATATTTGGATCGTAATGGGAGATTTCAATACTCCTCTGCAAGATAGAGAAAAATTTGGAGGTAGTCAAGCTCAACCTGAAAGCAGATCCGACCTGATGGACTTTATCAATGACAATGCTCTCATTGATTTGGATCTCAGTGGAGCCTCCTACACTTGGTCAAACCGAAGAGATGGTGATGATCTTATCCAAGTAAGACTTGATAGAGCTCTTCTCTCTAATGTTTGGATTCTTTCTCATAGTTGTTCCCTTTCTGTTATTAATAGAATTGGATCAGATCATTATCCCATTTCCTTTGTTGCTGAGAACTCTAAGCAAAATCAGAGATTCCCTTTTCGCTTCGAAAAGATGTGGATATCCCACCCCAATCTTGAAAAGTCCATTGCTGAATGGTGGAATCTTGATATTAATGGAACAGCCATGTATAAAGTTGCCAAAAAACTTAAATATGTCAAAACCAACATTAAGACTTGGAACAAGAAGGTCTTTGGTGATATTTTTGATTCAAAGAAAAAGTTAAAGGAGGAACTGGACCAGATTCAAATCTCCATCCAGAAAGAGGGCTACAAAAAGTATTCCAAAGCCATGGAAGATAAGGTCCTTGACAACATTCATACCATAATTTCTAGGGAAGAAATATATTGGAGACAGAGATCCAGGGCTATATGGCTGAAGGAAGGGGACAGAAACACTAAGTTTTTCCATATGACTTCCTAAAACATAAGGCAGCAAATAGAATCACAAAGTTAACTGTTGAGAACAACACTCTGATTAATAAGGATGAAATCAGGGATGAAGCTGTTAGATTCTTCAAGCAGCTCTTATCTAGTAATGAGGATCTTGATCAGACCCATCAACTCAATCTGGTTAACAATATTCCTAATATTATAAACTCTTTTCAGAATAAGACCCTTGCTGCCATCCCGTCTGCTAAAGAAATCAAAAAAGCTATCTTCTCCTTTCAAGGGGATAAAGCTTCGGGCCCTGATGGATTCCCTATGTTTTTCTATCAAGAATTTTGGAATATTGTGGTGAAGGATACGGTTAATGCGGTGAAAGAAATCTTTTGGATCCAGAAGAATCCTTAAGGAATTGAATTCCACTTTTATTGCCTTAATCCCCAAAGAATCCTTAAGGAATTGAATTCCACTTTTATTGCCTTAATCCCCAAAGTTGCTGGGGCAGATTCTATGGGAAAATTTAGGCCTATTAGTTTATGCAACTCTTTCTATAAAATAATATCCAAAGTGATGACGACTAGAATGTTGGCGATTCTTCCCTTCATCATATCTGAAAAGCAAAAAGGCTTTGTTCCTGGTAGACAAATTCTTGATTCAATCATTCTTGTTCATGAGAACATTCACTCTCTCAGCGCTGCAAAGAAAGAAGGTTTTTTGATAAAGTTGGATTTGGCAAAGGCTTATGATAGAGTTGAATGGGATGTTCTATTTAAAATCATGGGGGCTTTTGGTTTTGATGATAAGGTTATCAAAATAATCAGAGAACTAATCACTATTCCTATGTTCTCTATTTTGGTTAATGGATCTCCTACAAATTTTTTTAAAAACTCTAGAGGGCCAAGACAAGGAGACCCCATATCTCCTATCCTTTTTACCATTATGGCTGAAAGTATGAGTAGAATGATTCATAAATTGAAACAAAGCAAAACTATCAAAGGTCTTCAACCTTCTTCTGCCAATGTGTTTTGCACTCATCAACAGTTTGTTGATGATACTATCATCATGGGATATTCTTCAGTCAAGGAGGTGGAAGCCTTCAAAACTGCTCTCAACTCCTATGCTTTGGCAACTGGTCAACTAGTTAACTGGGACAAATCAGCTATGTACTTTCTCAATACTCCAGTCATAAGACAACAAAGAATAGCCAATATTATTGGTTGTAAAGTGGAATTGCTGCCTTCTACCTACCTGGGTCTTCCTTTAGGGATGGCTCCCCCAAATTCTTTCTGGAATATGATCATTGATAAAATTAATAAGAGACTTGCAGGATGGAAAGGCTCAATGTTATCTCAGGCTAGGAAAATGCAGCTCCTCCAAGCAACTCTTCAAAATCTCCCTGTTTATGCCCTCAGTTTGTTTGGTATTCCGGCTAAAATTGCTGAAACTATGGAAAGAATTCAGAAGAGATTCTTATGGTCAAGAGTTGAAGAAAAGAAGAGAATACCTTTGATTGCATGGGACAAGGTGTGTAGACCAAAGAACACAGGAGGGTTGGGGATTAAAATTATTAAAACTTTTAACAAAGCTCTTCTTGCCAAGCAATTATGGAGAGCATATGACACTAAGAAAGACTGGAGTCAAATTTGGTTTGACAAATACATTAAGAATTAGACTATCCAAGGGATCCTCAATGATGAAGATATCCTGGTTGGATCCTTCATCTGGAATAGTGTAACCAAAGCCATAAAAGTTGCAAAAGCTAGAGCTGGATGGGTCCTTGGAAAAGGTGACAGAATAAGGTTTTGGGAAGACCCCTGGATGAAGAATGAAGCCCTATTTGATCAAAACAACAATCAAGTTATTGAAGAATGTAAAAGGAGGTTTGGGCTGATGGTTTGTGACTATTGGAAGGAGAATAGATGGGTCAAACTTGAGGACATCCATCCTGGTTTTTCTTCTATTCAGAAAGAGTTGCTGTCCTTTTCCCCTAACAACAACTATGATGATGTTTTCCTCTGGAAAAGTGACCCTAAAGGTGAATTCACAGTTTCTTCTGCCTATAAAAACACTTTTTCTCAAATCCGCAATCCTTTTTGGAGTAAAGTATGGAATAGCATCTTGATCCCTAAAGTCAACATGTTCTTTTGGCTTGCTTCTCATAATAGTATCCTTACTATTGATAATTTAATTCGAAGGGGCTTCAAATTCCCTAACAGATGTGAGCTCTGTCAGAAGGAGGGGGAATCAGTTGATCACCTATTTTTTCATTGTTCCTTCACTAGGGAAATCTGGTGTAAAATGTGGGAAAAATGGAAAATTAATTGGGTCATGAACAAAAGCATTAAGGATATAATATGGCAATGGAATTATCCTACCAAATGTCAAATTATTAAAAACCTGTGGTCCTTGACCCTCCCCATGATATGCTGGGGCATTTGGAAAGAAAGGAATAACAGCATATTTAGGGAAGAAAAGTGTAACATTTAGGTTGTCTTTGAAAAAATATGCAAGGCTATAAAGGAGAACATCAACATCCCTCACAAGAATAATCAGCAATGGGCTATTATAAATATGAATGATATGGAAAAAGACATTATTACTGAATGGAACCTGATTCATAAGGTCTACAGAGTGGATAACAAGAAGAAGAGAGATAACATTGTTTGGAGGTTCCCTGATTATGACTGGATAAAGGTTAATTTTGATGGGGCCGCCAAAGGGAACCCTGGAAAGGCTGTTGGAGGTGGAGTTATCAGAAATGCTCAAGGAAGGTGTATTGCTGCTTTTGCTTCCCCTTTTGGAACCCACAACAACCATGTGGCTGAAGCTATGGCCATGCTTAAGAGCCTCCAGTTAGCCCAAGAATTCAAATTTAAAAAAATCTGGCTTGAAGGGGACTCCTTAAATATTATACAAGCCCTCAAAGGTATTAGTTCAGTCTCCTGGAATATTGCCAATATTATTAAAAATGCTAAAACTATCCTTAATAACTATGTTAGCATTATTTTAACCCATACTTTTAGAGAGGGTAACAAGGTAGCGGATATCCTTGCTAATGAAGGGGTTAATTTGGAAAAGGGGGTCAAATATATAGGGGAAGATCACATCAAGTGGGAGATTAAGGAACAATAATATTTTGATCGCCTTAATGGAGCAAGCAAATATTATGATTGAATTCTGGGGAACAAGTACCAATGACAGATTTTGGGGGCGGATGAACTGTCAGTCGATGAGTGTTTCTCGGCATCATAACCAAGAACACGTGTGCGAGAGGTAATTGTAATAATAGCCACGTTCGTATGAACATGAGTGGCAATCTCAAAATTGTGAAAGACTCTCTTCAAGGAGAAACCAGAAACACAGAGTTTTACTTGCCGGCCGAGAGTTGTAACAGAGGTGATTGTGACTTGGAAAGCAGAATGGGAGGCAACCTTAACAGGAATGAACCGTCCGGTTGTGAGCACTAGAAGAGCGAAAGAAAGGTGTGGAGAAGGCTCCACCGACACGGGTTCACGGATTATATGGAGAAGCTCCATGGTAGTAGAAGCTCTGTATCTCAGGGGTTTGCAAAAAGATGGAGCAATAACAGGGCTACCCTGTTTGGGGAAATCTGGCACATCAATGAAAGTCTGATCTTGAAGGTAACAGGGCTCAAGATGGAGGGGACCAAATTCTATTGGGATAGAAAGTACGCCGCTGAGGCCTTCAAAAACTTCCCTAAGATGAAGGACGAGAAGAGCAACCTAGAGAAGAAGGACAATATATCATACTTCACCCCCCAACAGGTAAAACCTTTCTGGCAAAAAATTCTTAGGGCTTTAATGGAATATTTAACTGTGGATGGTAGGTTTACAAAAATTTACAATTATCACTTCGCCATCCTGAACCACTTCCACCATGGGGTGAAAATATCTTTGCCCTTCTATTTAGCCTCTTCTCTTAACGAGAGCATGGCCGACCATATTAAAAAACCCAGTTCCTACCCTCTAGCGCACCAAGGTCTCATTCTGCTGATTTATGAATATATGAAGGATAAGACTAGGGCAACAAAGGATGACCCTTTAATTCTCAATGCTCAGATTTCTGAGAAAAGCATAGACTCTGATTCGACTGGGGAGACCAGAACCCCTACCCATAAAAAAAGGAAGGTTGATATTGTGCAAGAAGAAAAGGATGTGCTTTGTGAGGAAGAAGAGGGAATGAATAATGAAGAAGTTTCTGAAATGGAGATCAATAAGGAGGAGAATTACGGGGAAGGAGAAGAAGGGGGCAATTCTGAGAAAGAGGCTCTGAAGCCTAAGGAAGGTGAAAACCCTAATGCGGAAGAGACAGAATAGAGCAAGGATTCTGCGGAAACCACTCTGGATACCGCCCGCAATTGCACCCTTGAGTTCTTCAATTTTCAGAAGTGGGTGGTGGAAAACATTACCAGCATGCAGGGTAAACAGAGGGAGTTGGAAGTTAAGATCAACAAGCTGATCAACATGTCTGACTCTGGGAAGCAGCATTAGGAGATGGAGAATAGTGAAGCGGAGGAAGAAATGGAAATGGAAGACTGGCTGGAGAAAGACTTGATTAAAGGCGACTTGAAACATCTGGAGGACGTCATTAAAATACTAAAGGAACAGTTGGAGGAGGATAAGGACAATGTCAATGCCCGGATGGCTAGAAACGAGAAAGCCCTGAAAAGCCTTATGGATCATAGCCTCTAGGTTCTAAAAGTCTCCTCCCAGAACATGAACGCGCTGGTGAATCATCTGGAAAAGAAAACCTAGGAGAAGAACCTGGTTGTTATTGAAGATGCTCCTACTTCCAACCTAAGCCACTAGACCCTGTTGTGACGTTTTCACACATCGCCCCATTGCAAATGGGGACCCATGTTTTTTGCTCGTTCTCGCTTTGCTTTTTAGGGTTTTGGTTTGAATCCAGTCGGTTTTGGGAGCTTTTTGATTTTCCTTTTCTAGAATGCAAATTTTGAATGCAATGAATTCGCCAGAATGGTCTAATTTTCAATTGGAATGTTGATGCAGAGCTTAAATTTGTCTAAGTGTTGAAGATGAAATGTGAATTTTTGTCCAATTGAATATTTTTGACCAAATTTTGACATTTTTGATTTTTGATCCTAGGCATTTCAAATGATTTGTTTTCGCCTTGTGAAGTGTTAAAATGTGTAAAATCATGTTATTTTGGCCTGTAGGAGCAAAATCGCTCCTGTCCCTCAGTGAAGGACGGGAGCTCGTTCTCAAATATTTTACTATTCCTGCAGGGTCAAGATGAATTACGAATTGGAAGTGATGGAGAAAGGCAAGATCTTTCCATTGAATATAAATTGAAGATTTTCATGAACACAGAAATGCCTCCAGGGGAAAAATCGCTCCTGTCCCTCAGTGAAGGACCGGAGCTACAAATCCAATTTTGCTTTGTCCTTGCAGGATTTTAACGTCTTGACGATGTGAAAAGGTCCAAAGAGGTATATTTTATCAAATGAATATAACTTGAAGTGCTGTCGGGGAGATCAACAGGATAACAAGTCCGGCTTGAGTAAGGTCCTGATCCTGAAATTTGGCTAAGTCTGGAATGTCCTGATCCTGAATTTGACTAAGTTTGGAAACTGACAAACCTCCAAAAACTAGATTTTGCAATATAACTCCTGGAGGTCTGAAACCACTCTCAAACATCCTGAAAGTATATATGGAATATAACTTAAAGTCACTTATACTTAAATGTTATATTCCATAAAAATTATCCTGATAGAGAGTGCGAAAAGTCAAATTTCGCTCGTGTCCTTCTCCAAGGGTCCAGAGCGAAAAGTGCTCCTGTCCCTCTCCAAGGGACCAAGGCGAATCGCTCGTGTCCCTCACCAAGGGACCAGAGCGAAAATGCTTAGTTGAGCCATTCCTGACCTTGTTTGGACGAATCGAGACATCAAAGGCATGGTGAAGGACGAAATGAGCATGATAGAGCATCCAGACTTGATCAAAAACAATGAAATGATGAAGTTTTTGCCTAGAGGGTCAAATTCGCTCCTGTCCCTCACTAAAGGACCAGAGCGAAATTCTTCACAAGGTACGATCTCGGCAAAGATCAAGCAAGTTTTATGTTTGAAGGCAAGAAAGAGGGCAAGTTGAACCTATTGAAGATAAATTGAAGATTGCCAAACATCAACAAGCGACCCAAATGTCCTAGTTCGCTCCTGTCCCTCAGGAAGGGACCAGAGCGATTTTTGTCTTAGACAAATTTCTTGCCAAGTTACAGTGAATTCCAAGGCATAGATGAATGAAAGGAGGTACAACGGATCCGTTGAAGATAATTTGCGAAGATGATAAAGTGTGATGAAGCCCACAAGAGCAAAATCGCTCTTGTCCCTCTCCAAGGGACCAGGGCGATATGATAAGTATGATGTCGTTCCTTTAAGTTCAAGACACTCCAAGTTCGAATACAAGGTGGTGAAGACATTTTAAGGCGTCCTAATCAAGCGCAAAGTATCAAAGGTTGCTAACATTGAAGAATTTACACCAAGATTCCCAGTTCGCTCCTGTCCCTCAGGGAGGGACCAGAGCGAAATTTGCATAAAGGCTCTAAATTTTGAAAATTGATCACGTTCCAAGTGTCCAAGGGAATCAAAAGGACATTCAATCGCAAGGATAAGTCAATCAAGTTCGAAGATCCCAAGGAAAATGGCAAATTCAACGTGGAGATGGAGATTTTGGACGTAAAAAATGCAAGAATTATGATCAAATTGATGGATCGCTCCTGTCCCCCAGTCAGGGACCAGGGCGATGAGGTATGTATCCTTCATCTTCAAAATTTGGCGCTCAAACACATTTTTTGAATTTATTTAAATGCTAGAAAAAAATCGATATTTAATTAAAAGCATTTAAATAGCGCATGGTATGTATTTATTAATTATTTTTGCCTTTGTAAAAAATCGAAATTTATTAATTAAAAATAAAGGCATTTAATAATTAATTATTAATTTAATAAAAATCAAAAGGGAGCGCTTGGTATTTTAGAGGTCGGCCTTTATTATTTATTTAAAAATCGTTTTAATTGCTATATTTTGCAAAAAGTCGGCCTAAGGTCAATATGAAGGTGAGCGCCTATAAAGGAAGGTGTTTATTTCATTTTCACATCATCATTTATCATCTCTCATATGCAACTTGGAGAAGGCAAAAGAGGAGCGAATTCAATCAAAGGTGGTGCGAAACTACTATCCAAAGGAGAGGCGAACTTGAAGTTTCAAGTTAGGCGAACTTGCCAAGGACATTGAAGAACACATCAAAGATTCCAAGGGTGGCGAATTAATAAAGAGGACGTTCATTATCCTTCAAGATCAAGTCAAAGGCTTCAAATTTTGATTTTTGCCTAGGCAAATTCCTCATTTTGCATTCTAGAGTTAGCTCTCTAGTGAGGTATGGCGATATGGATTTATTGTTTTGATTTTGATTGTTGATCGTCATAGCTTAGATTTTGAAATTTTGGAATTTTGTTTTGCCTTAGCTCAGTCTTTTTTAGGAAATGATTAATAAAGGACTTATCATTAAGTTTCCTAAAATTTGCTCTCTAATTTATGTTATTTATTGCAAAATCATGGTACTAATTTTGAAATGTTGTGTAGGCATCAAATGGAGATCTCATCAAGGAAAATCAAGCCGGATCAAGGACGGTCTTCGCCGGGACGATCAAGCCAGGACAGGGGCGACCTCTCTCAATCCAGCGTTCCAAGGCGAGGTACATCATCATCTTGCAAATCAAGGACAAAAGGAGTTAGGACAAGAGTTAATTAAAGATAGCCTCTCAACAACATCCAAATTGAATATCTAGCAAGCTACAAGTGTTAAATGAGGTGGCGTCCTAGTCATCATTTCTCCAATCAGTGAGGTCCACCTCAGCATGTCCAGATTCAATGTACTTAACTCATGGAAGGTGGCACAAACTCCGATGTACCTACCCCGGCTATCCATTGGTCGATTTTTCTAGAGGGGACATGTGTCCAAGCAATACAATTTTATCATTGGTCAAGCATTAAATGTTATGTAATGGTTGTATCAAACCCTAATTGGGGTTTTCATTGTAAAATCTTGGCCATTGATCTTGAATTGATCTAAGCCATCAAATTGTATTGTGGGCACTATATAAGCCCAGGCATTTCATTTGTAAAAGCAATAAATTAGCAATTGTTAGAGATAGTATGTAAATAGTTGAAAAGTAGTTAGTAGATAGAGAATAGAATAGGAGGACAAGGCAAGAAATTGTTGCCATTGATTGTAAACAAACTCCATTTTCATTGAAGTAATGGTGAAATATGTCGTTTTCTTGCAATTTGCATGGTTTCTTGTGGAGTCTTCAATCTTAGATGGTAGATAATTAGATGAATGGAGGAAATGCGATTGATTAATGGTGGAATTCGTACATCCATACTACTAGCAGTTTGTTGATTGCAAACTTGCCTTGCGTAGTCAACTGGATCATTCAACCTAAGCTCAATTTCAATTTGTTGCCTCTTCATTGATATGCATCAACTTGGATGGTATCTATGCCTGCGGTGATGATTTGAACATCATAAAGATTCCCTTAGAAGATCGCACTAGTCTTGTGTAGATGTTCCATTGATGTCAAAACAAGACCTAGTTAGAGTTTCATCAAAAATCAATCATTGCTCCTACATTCTTAGTATTAGGATTAGATCCTCTCTTCACCCCCATCCTTTTTCCATTTTTTTAATCTAAGTTAGTAAGAGCTTGTGTTCTAGCAAAGTAGATCGGAAATTCAATCACCAAATGTAAGTCCCCTTGTGATTCCAGCAAATCACATCATACCACTGGAGCTTGTCCACATGTAGAGACCCTACCAAAAGGAACCTTGGAGTCATCCTAACTGATCCTTCATGCGAATCTTCAGTAGTTAGAGGCTTTATTCAAGAGAGGATAAGATGCCCTTAGGTATTTTATTCTGTGTATGATGGTGTACAAAATACACGTCAACAGACCCCTAGGCGCAGAACCAGGCAGACTACGGCGGAGAAGGAAATGAAGATGAAAGAAAGCCAGACTGCTCAGGAAAATACTGATTTGAGGGAAGCGGCAAATGCAATGATGCTTTTGGTACAGGATGCAGAAGAAACCATGAAGAATTTCTAAATTTTGTTTTTTGCTGGGCTTGGGGCCAACTTCTTGTTGGCCTTTTGCTGTCCTTTCCTATGTTGTTGGTCTTTTTGCTGGTGTTTTGCCGCTGTTGTATTTTGTTGCTTTCTTGAATATCTTTCTTATGTATCTGGGTTTCGGGTCCCTTAAAACCTGTTTTTAATTAATCAAAAACATAATACAATATTTTTACTACTAAATATTTATAATACAATATTTATAAATAAAATATAATATTTTAAATTTAATAAATATCTTTATGAAGAAAATATAATATTTTAAATTTAATAAATATCTTTATGAATTAATTTTTATTTTTAATCTGCAACACTATATATATTATGATTTTTATATATTTTTTGTATGGAGGAAGCCAACTACAAAAACAATTGGTGGATCCACGTAACAAACCCCAAGACATCAACCCAAATTGGTAATTTAGGAAAAAAGTCTTCCATCTTCTAAATACATATACTTTATCACTTTGGCCATAATACAATACTCTCTCAGAGGTTTACTACTTCATTTTATCAAATCTTGATAAAGATACAAAGAACAAAGCCTAATGAGGCACCTAAGGTTGGCAGTTATTGTTGAAAAATGTCATACTGACATTAGCAATTGGCCAAGAACATGAAGGGAAGAGAATATTTCCTACCATTTGTTAGTAAATAGATTTGTCACTAGATCGATTCACCAAATCCGACCTAGTTAGCTTGAAGAGCAGTGACAAACGTTCCAACAGTTGGAGAGATCATTATAAAATAACAATCTTTCTCTGTGTTTGAGAGGGGCAGCTCCCTCATATGAGAGGGGTATTTATGGTTTTTAAGTACTTTTGACTTGAAAGTACAAAAAGGGAAAAGACAAAAATAAGGAAAATGGATAACAAAAACCCTGATAGTAGACATACAAATACCAAATAGGACTTACAAATGATAATAGACTATAGTGGGGCTTACGCTCAAAATAAGTTTTGTTAAGTTCTTTCAAAATTCCGTGATCAAAATAGAAGAGATGGAGATATGATCTGAAAGTTGTATTTTATCTGCTATAGCATGTTTTAAAGATGCACCACACTTATCAATTTTGGTGTGTACATCCTCCTCAATGTAAGCATGCTATATAAGTGGATGAGGGGTTACGTAGTGATGAGATATGTCTTCCCACGTGGGAAGACACATCTCTTCCCTACGTACCTCTCACCACAGTATATAAACTAGTCACCGTTTATTTACTCGATCGGAAGGAGTGCAACTTGTTTGGGAATCGCTTTATCACCCGATACCATGAACGGTGTAACCGTTGGTTCAAACGCGATAAGTTAACTTTGGTTTTATTTATCATTAGTTAACGTTAACATATTAGTATATGTAATCAAATTAATATATATATATCGGAAGCATGAAATAGTACGACCGACATTACAAAATTAACACTCCCTCTTAACTAGGGAGGACACATTTCATGTTAGAGAAAACATCACAATTCATCCATTGATTGTGAAGAGAGGAGATATCACACCATAGTGATACTCAAAGATATGGTTCAACAATGAATATCAAGTTTCATGATACTCACCATAACTCATAGTTATCAAGTAAGGTATGTGCACTGGCATCAAGTCACATGATGCCTACCATACTGATAATGATTTCATGGCATGTCCACGAATATTATGTTCATAATATTCACCATGAAGATCTCTATCATAATTATGGTTTATTTAATGATATCAACCAACAGATATCTACCATAATGTCTCAAAGATATATATGCTATCATGACATGTCCACAGATATCCAGTCACATGATATACATCAAGATAGTTAAATTGATAATTGTAAAATCGTCACCTTACAATATTAATTTGAAACAAGTGTTCATTATTGAAAAGTACTCACCCTTCAATAATGTTCACAGAAGGCCCATGCAGTCATGGAGTCACACACATGACAAATAAAAGAGTTTACACACTAAACATCTTTAAATATATTAGTATATCAGAATAAATGAGACTCTATCTCAAAATTAAATAACATTTTCAACCATACCAAGTTTAACTCTAAAGTGTTCAATCTTGATCCTAGAGAGAGGCTTGGTAAGAATGTCTGCAATCTGATCACCTGTACTAATATAATTCAGTCGGATCACATTCCTTTCCACCATATCTCGAACATAGTGATAAGGAATCTCAATGTGTTTATGTAAATGTTATTGCAATTTCAATTTAATGAACAAGTTATATGTTAGATAGTGTATTTTCTATTTTTGTATTATTACTATGACAATAATAATATCGTCTTTCTTTTCTGCAGGTCTGAAGGATGAACATGTATCGATTCCAATGTCATTCCTTTTCTTTTGAATGATGTATATATAGCAAGGCAGTCACGATCAAGTGGCACCTTGATCGAATAGGCCTTTTAGACATGTCCGACCAAGATGTCACTTGGTCGTGACTGTCTATCAATATAACTAATCGGTGCCATTTGTATATGTTAACAGATCGATAAACATACCTGATAATGAATCAGTGTTAAAGCAGATTATAATGGATCGATATAAGCATACCCGATAATGAATCGGTGTTAAAGCAGATTATAATGGATCGATATAAACAATAACAATAACTAATAGCATTATATGCTATCGGGTTAATACCCCGATAGTATATTAATGCCGATTCATAAATGAATCGACATTAATATGCTATCGGGTTACTAGACCGATAGCATTTAGATCGACGCTTAACTATGTTAAGCAGGTCGTCGATCTAATCCATCTTTATCCAATATCAATATCATAATCAAGATCAAAGTTACAGTCTGATAAACATATTCAGTTTGGAAAGCATAAATCCGATAATCTAATAGCATAGATTAGTAAACCAAAATAGAATAGAGGAGATTAACGAGTTAGGGAAATCTTATCTTGCAAAAGCTACTAATGCATTAACACTCCCTCTTAGCTTTCGAAGATAGATAAAGTAACCTGCATCACATTTCTTTTTCCATAATGTTAGTCTCCAAGAATATATATCATCTATACATATGATATGAAGTATCATCAGAACATAATATAAAAATATAAAGTATCACTCTAAGCATGTGACATAGAGTATCACCTAACCATGTGATATAAAAGATTCATCATTTCATTATGACAAGATATCACCTAAACACGTGATATCAGTATTGCCTAAACACAAAATACTAAAGATAAACATATGAGGATGGTTAGATTCTCATCTTATCCAGGTTGTGATATGTGCACAAACATTTCTTACAAATATTTTATCACAACATCATCATGGCACATCAATGACATACCAAAGATCCAACATGATAACTAGTTTAGAGAATCATAAGATCGTCACCTTATGATGTTGAGAGATTGTCACCTCTTAGATATGAACATAGGGGGTGAAACCCAGATTGTCCCAACATGACAAAAGAAGTTTACACATTAAACATCTTATTTACAAAGTAGATTACCTTTCTATCATACCTAAACCTTTTCTGAAGTGATCAACCTTCACTCTGGAAAGTGGTTTGGTCAGAATATCTGCAGTCTGATCTCCTGTGCTAACATATTCCAGTTTGATCACATTTTTGTCTACCATGTCTCGCACATAATGGTATGGAATCTCAATATACTTGGATCTGTCATGAAATACTGGATTTATACAAAGCTTTATGCAGCTCTGGTTGTCACAATGGATGACAATGGATTTCATAGGTTCACCAAATAGTCCCACAAGCAACTTCCTAAGCCATACTGCTTCTCGAGCAGCCATGGAAGCTGCAATGTACTCGGCTTCGGTGGAACTCTGAGCTACAAAAGACTGTTTTCTGCTGATCCAAGATATCATGGCTGATCCTAAACTGAAGCAACACCCTTAAGTGCTTTTCCTGTCAATCACACTCCCAGCCCAATCTGAGTCTGTAAATCCGTGTAGGTCTAGATTGACTTTCTCATATTTGAGACCAAGGTTTAGAGTACCTTGTAAGTATCTCATAATGTGTTTCACTGCAATCAAGTGAATTTCCTTAGGCTCACACATAAACTGACTTAAGGCATTGACAGCATAACAGATATCTGGCCTTGTATTCACCAGATACATCAGGGACCCAATCATCTGTCTGTAGAGTGTAGGATCAGTGGATTGTGACTTTGCTACTGCTTCCCTAAGTTTATGTAAATTTGTTTCCATGGGAGACGTCATAGGTCTGCAGTTATGCATTCCGAATCTCTTCAAAATGTCCAAGGTATACTTTCCTGGGTTTAGTATAATATTGTCAGAATTCTGCCATACTTCCAATCCTAGGAAGTAATGAAGGAGTCCTAAGTCCATATCAAATTCTTTGGATAGATCATTCTTGCATTGATCTATAAGATGATCATTTTCTGTGATTGATAAGTCATCAACATATAAAATCAACATTAGCATATCATCTTTATTTCTTTTGTAGTAGAGATTAGGATCTGCATCATTTTTATAGAAGCCTAGTCCTGAGAGATAGGTGTCAATTCTTTCATACTAGGCCCTGGGGGCTTGTTTAAGCCCATAGAGAGCTTTCTTGAGTCTGCACAAATGAGACTCTGCATCATAAATTTCAAACCCTTCAGGTTGCTCTAGGTAGACTTCTTCTGAGATCTCACCATTTAGAAATGCTGTCTTAACATCCATTTGGTGTACCTTCCATCCTTTTGTTGCTACAATGGCTAATACAGCTCTCACTAATGTATACCTGGCAACGGGCGCAAAGGTTTCTTCATAGTCTATTCCCTCCCTTTGTGAGAATCCTCTGGCTACAAATCTTCTCAATACTGCCGTCTGCAGCATGTTTGATTTTGAATAACCATTTAGATGAAACCACAAATTTCTTGGTTGGCCTAGGAACAATCTCCCAAACATCATTTTTCATAATGGATTGATACTCTTCAGACATGGCATCCTTCTTGATGTTTAAGTGCATCTAATACATTGTTTGGTTCAGATTTAGAGAGATCATTCATAAGAGCAACATAGCTAGTGAATTTATTTGGTCTTTTGCTTTCCCTGAAGGTTCCTAAAGGAGCAACAAACTTCTGAGCTTCTGCTACAGTCTTGGTGGCCCATAGAGGTCTTTTCTTGAGGTTTTCTCTAGGTGTGTTTGAAGTTTCACCTATGGTTTCCTCAAGATTCTCCCTCTGAGGCTCAGGAGTGGGGTCTTCTTCTATGTTAGGAGTGGGGATATAGATTTCAGGCTCTATTGTACTTAGGGCTCTTTTGAAGGCTAAGTCTTCTTCAAAGATTACATCCCTACTAAGTTCAATATTTCTCTGACCATGTAGATATATTCTATAGGCTTTGGATGTTTCGCTTTATCCTACAAGTATTCCCCTTTTTCCAAAAGGTTCTAGTTTTAGTATTTTCTCTTTAGGTACATGTATATAGACAGGACACCCAAATATCCTAAGGTGGCTGATATCTGGCTTTAGTTTGGTAAATACTTCCTCAGGAGTTTTATCTTCAAGATGTGAGTGAGGACATCTGTTTTGGATATACACAGCAGTGTTAGTTGCTTCTGCCCAAAGATTGATATTTAGATTCTGATCAAGAATCATGGCTTTGGCAGCTTCTACAATTGTCCTATTTTTCCTCTCAGCTACCACATTTTGTTGAGGATTATAAGGTATTGCTAGCTCCCTCTTAATCCTTGAGTTTTTACAAAAATCTCTAAATAATTCTGATGTGTATTCCCCCCCATTATCAGTCCTTAGGGTTTTGATTTTATTACCTAAGTAGTTCTCTGTCAATGATTTAAACTCTTTAAACCTACTAAGGATCTCTTCTGATTCTTTACACTTCAAAAAGTAGATCCAAGTTTTCCTAGAGTAGTCATCAACAAATATTACATAATACAAACATCCTCCTAGAGAGGGAGCGGACATAGGTCCACATACATCAGAATGAACTAACTCTAATACTTTGCTTGTTTTCCTAGTACTATTATGGAAGGCACCCTTGATATTTTTACCTAGGGCACATCCCTTGCATGCCTCTGAATGATATTGCTGCAACTTAGGTAAACCTGTGACAATGTTTCCCATAGATGACATGGCTCTATAATTCAAGTGGCCTAGTCTTCTATGCCAGACCTCATTTGCATTTGTTGCTTCGTGAATCAGGGCTAGGTTGGGCTTTGTGCACAGCTCATACAAATAGCCTCATCTTTGACCAATGACTTTAGCTTTCTTGATGGAAGAATTTTTCGGCCAAGCCAACACCTTGTTCTCCATGAAAGTTACTCTGTATCCGTTATCTTCTAGGGCTGATATGGAGACTAGATTTCTCTTGATGCCGGGGACATACAGTACTCCTTCGAGTTGCAATGATATGCCTGTCTTCAGTTTGATGGTGTAGGAACCAATTCCTCTAACTGGATGTGAGGAATCATCTCCGATGGTTACTTTCTCTTCATTATCCTCTGTCATGGAGTCTAGCACTTTTCTAAACCCTGTAATGTGTCTGGATGAACCACTGTCGATCACCCAGGAGTGACTTATTTGATGCATGGCTTGTAAGTGCTAAGTAGAGGACATAGTTCTGGGAGTTTAATTTTCTTTTAGATTTTCTTGCTCTGGCAAATGTGGCTTGTTTGGCTCTCTCTGGACATTTTGCAACAAAGTGCCCGAACTTATCGCACCTATAGCATTGAATATGTGATAGGTCTCTCTTTGAAGTGTTCTTGCCTTGATGACCCTTCCTCTTCCTAAATTGCTTCTTCTTGGTTGTCTTATTTGTGTTAGTATTTAGGACTTGAAAGTCTTCATCTATGTTCTTTTGTTTTATTCCCATCTTGTTCAATCTTGATTCTTCTTGGAGACAATCATCCCTTAATCTTTCAAACTTAGGATATTTGGACCTTGCACTGATGCCTTGGACGAATGTACTCCATCCACTAGGCAACCCATCTAGAGCAATGAGTGTTAACTCTTTGCTTTGGATCTTGTAATCCAGAGTTGCTAGTTCATCTCTTAGAGTTGATATCCGCATAAAGTAGGCGTTGATTGTCTCCCCCTTGTTCATGGTGATATGATTTATTTCTCGTTTTAATGCCAGAGTTCGACTTGCATTCGATATTTCAAATGCGCTTTCAAGTGCTTTGAACATTTTATAGGCTGTCTGATGTTTTCTTATGATGGGCATTATGTTGTTTCTCACCCCATCAACTATTATTTTGATGGCTTTTTCATTTCCTTCAATCCATGTGGTTTTGTCAGGTTCATTTTCAGGTTGATCATTTTTAGTTTGAACAAATAAATCCACTTTGTTTTCCTTTAAGATCATCTAAATTCTGAACTTCCAAGCTGAAAAATCATCGCCACCTCCAAGTCTGTCTTCGAATCTGATAGCATTGGCCCTTGGAGAAATGTGATGTAGTATATAACCTTGTTCTTAAATTATTCACAAAATTGAATAGCCTCAAGTTCGATCAACTTGGCTCTGATACCATGTAAATGTTATTGCAATTTCAATTTAATGAACAAGTTATATGTTAGATAGTATATTTTCTATTTTTGTATTATTACTATGACAATAATAATATCGTCTTTCTTTTCTGCAGGTCTGAAGGATGAACATGTATCGATTTCAATGTCATTCCTTTACTTTTGAATGATGTATATATAGCAAGGCAGTCACGATCAAGTGGCACCTTGATCGGACAGGTCTTTTAGACATGTCCGACCAAGATGTCACTTGGTCGTGACTGTCTATCGATATAACTAATCGGTGCCATTTGTATATGTTAATAGATCGATAAACATACCCGATAATGAATCGGTGTTAAAGCAGATTATAATGGATCGATATAAACATATCTGATAATGAATCGGTGTTAAAGTAGATTATAATGGATCGATATAAACAATAACAATAACTAATAGCATTATATGCTATCGGGTTAATACCCCGATAGTATATTAATGCCGATTCATAAATGAATCGACATTAATATGCTATCGGGTTACTAGCCTGATAGCATTTAGATCGACGCTTAACTATGTTAAGCAAGTTGTCGATCTAATCCATCTTTATCCAATATCAATATCATAATCAAGATCAAAGTTACAGTCTGATAAACATATTCAGTTTGGAAAGCATAAATCAAATAATCTAATAGCATAGATTAGTAAACCAAAACAGAATAGAGGAGATTAATGAGTTAGGGAAATCTTATCTTGCAGAAGCTACTAATGCATTAACAGTTTAGACTTGTCATGACAAACTCGATTCATTGAAAGCTTGATGCAACTCTGATTGTCACAGTAGACGACAGTAGGATTTAAGGGCTGACCGAACAGTCCTACAAGCAATTTCTGGAGCCATACAACTTCTCTTGCTCCCATCGAGGCTGCAATGTATTCAGCTTCTGTAGAACTCTGAGCAACTGAAGACTGTTTTCTACATATCCATGAGATCATTCCTGGTCCTAAACTGAAGCAACATCCGGATGTGCTTTTCCTGTCAACTATGCTTCCAGCCCAATCGGAATCAGTGAATCCATGTACGTCAAGTTCTACATGTTTATATTTCAAACCAAAACCAATAGTTCCTCGAAGATATCTCAGAATATGCTTTGCAGCAACAAGATGTATTTCCCTGGGTTCACACATGAACTGACTTGGTGCATTTACAGCATAACATATATCAAGTCTTGTGTTTACCAAATACATCAGAGATCCAATAATCTGTCTGTAGAGTGTAGGATATGCAAACTCTGATTCTGCAGCTGTTTCCTTTAGCTTGTGCAGATTTGTTTCCATAGGTGTGGTCATGGATCTACAATCCAACATTCTAAATCTCTTGAGTATATCAATGGTGTATTTTCCTTGATTAAGGATTATACCATCTACCTGCTGCCAAACTTCCAATCCAAGGAGGTAGTGAAGAATTCCTTAATCTTTCATATCAAACTCAGAGGCTAATTCTTTCTTACATCGAGAAATAAAATTATCCTCTCCTGTGATTAGTAGATCATCGACATAAAGAATAAGAATTAATAATTCACCATTGATTACCTTGTAGTAGAGATTTGGATCTGCTTCATTCTTGAAAAACCCTAATTCCAAGAGATAGTGATCAATTCTTTCATACCATGCTCTGGGGGCCTATTTCAGTCCATAAAGAGTTTTCTTTAATCCACAAACATGTGATTTAGCCTTATGAATCACAAAACCTTCAGGTTGCTCCAAATAAACTTCTTCAATCTTACCATTCAGAAAAGCAGTCTTGACATCCATTTGATGGACTTTCCATCCTTTAGATGCTGCAATAGCCAAAACTGCTTGGATAGAAGTGTATCTGGCAACAGGAGCAAATGTCTCTTCATAGTCAATACCTTCTTTCTGTGAGAAGCCTCTAGCAACAAACCTTGCTTTGTGCTTCTCAATGCTGCCATCTGCTGCATGTTTGATTTTGAAGAGCCATTTAGAAGATACCACAAATTTGCCTTTAGGCCTAGGCACAATATCCGAGACATCATTTTTCAGAATTGACTGATACTCTTCTGACATAGCATCTTTCCAAACTTGATGCTTGAGCGCATCTACAACACAGGAAGGTTCTGCATCAATGATCTCACTCATCAAGGCAGTATAACTGGAAAATAGGTTAGGTCTCTTACTTTCTCTGAAGGTCCCCTTCGGAGCAACATAATTTTCAGCTTCTTGAAGCATCTTTTTAGCCCAAAGTGGTCTCTTTCTAGTTTCGGTATAATTTTCTTCTAAAGGTAAGCCTTGAACTTCATGCTCAGCATCTTCAGGGATCTCCCTCTGAATCTCAGGGGTGGAATCCTCATCCAAGCTTGTAGGAGGATCTTGGTGTTCTAATTCATTAGAGCTTTTGGGCCTCCTGAATGCTATCTTCCTCAAAGATGACATCTATGCTTAGTTCAATTTGTCTTTGACCAGGTATGTATATTCTGTAGGCTTTAGAGGTTTCATTGTACCCAACAAATACTCCTTTCTTTCTAGAAGGTTCTAACTTTGACCTCTTTTCTTTGCGGACATGAATATAGACTGGACACCCAAAGATCTGGAAATGACTTATGTCAGATTTGTTGCCAGTAAAGGCTTCTTCGAGGGTTTTATTGTCAAGAAGAGAATGAGGACATCTATTTTGAATGTACACAGCTGTCCTAGATGCTTCATCCCAAAATGAGGTTTCTATATTTTGGTCAAACAACATAGCCCTAGCAACTTCTAGTATAGTCCTATTCTTTCTTTCAGCTACCCCATTTTGTTGTGGGTTATAAGGTATAGTTAATTCCCTCTTAATCCCAGCATTTATACAATAATCTTTAAACATATCAGAAGTGTATTCCCCCCCATTGTCTGTTCTTAAGGTTATGATTTTCTTAGTGTTCCACGGGCGTTGGGGACGGGGGGACGGGGGGGCGAGGGGGACGCGTTTCCGGGACGAGGGGACCAAGGGCCTAAATTTGGGGACGGTGGGGGGACGGCGGGGGGACGGTGGCGGGGGGGTGGCGGGGTGGTGGTGCTCATATATATACATATAGTACTTGAAAAACTAGTTTTGAAAAGATGTATAACAGTATAACAGTATAAGAATTAGATTTCAAATGAAACTATAGGAAATACCAAGATTACTTAGATTAGTGATACGTAACTAATTGCTAAAAGTAAATAAAATTTGACAAATGAAATTGTCAAATTGGAGATTTCTCATTTCTATCATATGAATATTGAAAAAGGAAAACGAAAAATATGAATATCTGATGCCATTGCAAAGTTTATAATAATAAAGATGATTACATGATTCATCATTACAATGAGTAGCCAAATACAAATACGTGTAGCAATAGCATTACAAAAGAGACGAGTCAAATACAAAATGACAAAACTGAAAAGTGAAACTGAAAACTCAAACTGTAGCTAATGGAGGCCTCTAATCATCTACGAACTCCTCCTCACTGGAACTGCTGGACTCCTGAGGATCAAGGTCCCTCAAGCTCACACCAACTAGCCCTGCATCTGAAGTGGTAGGATCATCCTCATCAATCTGTGAAGGCTCCTCTGGCTCTACATCCCATCTTGCCGCTGGACTCTCCTTGTACATAAGTGTCTTGCGGTCAATGAGACGCAAAGCACTGTGTACAGCCACAAGCTTCTCTGCTCTCTTAGAGGTAAGTCTGTTCCTCTTAAGAGAGTGGATGAAGCTATATGTAGACCAGTTCCTCTCAGCAGCTGAAGAACTGGAAACCTGGGATAGCAGACGGATGGCTAGAGTGGTGGTCAAAGATTTCGGGCCATGACAAGTCCACCACAAAAGTGGGTCCTCCTGTGCCATAGTGTCTATATCCATCTTTGCCGCATCTGGATAACCTCTAAGAGTGGTAAATCTTCCCCACTCAGTGCGCATTGTGCCGACATCTCTGGAATCAAACATCTTCTCTATGCACCTAAAGAAACCCGCCTTCACCTCATCATCCTCAATCGGTGTCATTCTACCTGGTCTAGCCTTGTACGACTTAGGATTCAAGGCAAAGGCAGCCATATGCAAAGGAGTGTTCAACTTGTCCCATCTACTCTGAATGATAGGCCGGATTTGCTCATTGTAGAATGCTAGAGAGGGGTCCTTCACTCGCACAGCAGCCCTCATCTGGTCAAGCATAGAGTCAATGCACTCATACACCTCTCCAAGGTTAGGTGCATCCCCATCCCCATATCTGATCACCTGGAATACTGGAGAAATGATGGAGACAATGTATTTCGCATCAGTCCAAAACACATCACTCTTCACTATCTCCTTCACCCTTCTCCCCTGCTCTGTCTTGGCCTCAGCCCACCTATTCCACTCATTAGTCATAACCATGAGTTGCAATGCCTCTTGCAACTCAATCATTCTCTCCAAGAGAATGAAATAGGATGCATATCTAGTCTCAACTGGTTTCAAGAACTCCTTCTTCGCGAAGGTCCTGAAGAGTGCATGTGAAGTGTGGTGGTTGCAGATAAACATCTGCACATCTCTCGCATCGGTGACCACTCCTCTAATCCAGTCAATCTTCCCCATGTCCTTGAGTGCATTGTTCATGGCATGCACACAACATGGGATCCACCAAATGTGTCTATAGGCTGCCTCAACGAGTCTCCCTGCTGCTCTACACACATAGGCTGCATCTGTCACTACTTGGACCACATTTTGTGGCCCAACCTCCTCAATAGCCTCCCTGAGGACCTGAAACTGGAAATCAGCATCTTTACGATGCCGTGTACAATCAACTGCTCTAAGGAAGTATGGGCCCTCTGCACATGTGACCATGACGTTGATGAGTGGACGATGGCTAATGTTCGTCCACCCATCCATAACTATGCTGCACCCCGATGCCGCCCAACATGCCTTCATCTTCTCCATCAAAATATTAATCTTGGAATAGCTTTTATCCAAGATCGAGGTCCTCATTTTCGTCTCCCCTGGTGGCACATAAGATGGTCCTCCCTTGGCCACCATATCCATCATCTTCCTATAATAAGGAGACCGTGTAACATGAAATGGAATGCCATTGGCAAAGAAAAAATTGCCAATGGATTCATCTATCTCATCTCTCAGCTGCACATTAAACATATCAGCAATGGGGTTGCTCTGTGGTGTATGCAACCTACGTTTCCCAGCCCTAGCAGCAGTAGAAGTGGAAGTAGATGGAGATCCAAACATCATTCCTCTCGCCTGCGAAGCATGAGAAGTATGTGGCACTGGCACATTCTGGCTGTCGTGAAGTGATGCCCTAGCAGACAAAGTAGTAGGCATTGAAATATTTGTGTCATCTGGAACCCCCCAAAGCCTATTAAACTCAATTTTGTACTGTATATTTTTGGGTTCCTCCAAAAACTTACAATGTTTCACGCCTTTTCCTCTCCAAAATAGAAAGTGTGCATTCACCCTGCTAATGCTACCGAACCATTCTCTGTCACAAATATTGCACTTCCACTTCCTTGTTCCCCCACTTGAATGTGATGCAGTGCCTTGTACTGATATTTGTGAAGCAAACTGTTTTAGAGGAGACTTAGGATCAAAATGACCCCTAGCATATGGTGCCAACAACTCTGAAGGGCAACCTGTACTAGCTGCTGCACTTGCCATAGAACTAGATTGGGCTCCAAGATCAGCCCCATGGTCACCCCCCTCATTTTCAGGTTCATATTCTGAATCATTCTCACTATGAGAATGGATTTCCATGTTATCTTCACTCGTGCCTTGGGAGCTCATTGTGAAATTTTCAAATTGACACTGCATTTCACAAAATAAAAATAAAAATAAAAATAAAATCAGCCTTGTTTAACAATATATTTTTAAATTTTTTTCCTATTCATCTCAAAATGAGATTTGATGTTGAATCTTGAGGGCACCCTCAAGATTCAACATCAAATCTCATTTTGAGTCTTGAGATGAATAGGGAAAAAAAAACCAAAAATGACATAGAACAATGAAAATCAGAAAGTAAAACAAAAAAAAACCAAGAAGAAGTTGAAAAACCCTACCTTGTGCTTGAAAAATCTCTCCAAAATGTAGAAGAATCTTCTTCTTCCTCTTCTTCTTGCTTCTTCTAGCTCCTATCACGCTTGTAGTCACTTTTCTCACCCCTTCAATCAATCTTCTTCAAGTATTTCCTCCTCTTCAAGCTGCTGGAAAAAAAATCAGTTTTGCAAAATGAGAGTGAAATCCAAAATAAACATGCTTTTGTGTTGTTTTGGGGGGTAGGGTGGGGCCCACGTCCAATTAGGGTTACCCCTTAACCCCCCCCCAAAAGCACATGTTATAAAAAAACTTAAAAAAATAAACAAAACTGTCTTTTTTCGCGTGGGAACGCGGGAGACGCCTGGGCGTCTCCCCGTCCCTCGAGAGACGCCTGGACGTCTCTTGAGGGATGGGGAGACACCCAGGCGTCTCCCACGGAGACGCCCAGACGTCCCCCAGGAGACGCCCAGACGTCTCCACGTCTCCCTGGGAGACGCGGAGACGCGGGGACGTCTCCACGTCCCGGCGGCGTTTGGGTGGCGGTGGCGGGACGGCGGGGGACGTCGCGTCCCCGTCCCCGCGTCCCTGAGACGTCTCTGACGGGGGGACGCGCCCAAAAAGGGGGGGGACGCGTCCCCGTGGTTCACTGGATTTTCTTACCTGTCATATTTTCTGCATGAGCTTTGAGTTCCTTAAATTTAGAAAGGATTTCTTCAGACTCTTTGTACCTCAGAAAATATATCCAGGTCTTCCTATAATAATCATCTACAAATATTACATAATATAAAAATCCCCCTAATGAGGGTACAGACATGGGTCCACATAAATCAGAATGAACTAATTCTAATACATTTTTGGATTTACTATTGCTAGAATTAAAAGACCCTTTAGTATTCTTTCCCAAGGCACACCCTTTGCATGCTCCTTCAGATTTTTTACTTAGCTTGGGTAAGCCGATCACCATCTTCTCTATCTTAGGTAGGGCATGGAAATGAAGGTGCCCTAATCTTCTGTGCCAAAGTTCATTCGAATCTAGAGTCTCATGAATCAAGGCTAGAGGTGGAGTGGTGCAAAGTCTGTAGAGGCTCCCTTGTCTTACTCCAATGGTGTGGGCTTTCTTGATGGTGGAGTTCTTTGGCCAAGCAAGTACCTTTCCTTCCATAAAGGTTAATCTGTAACCCTTATCTTCAAGTGCAGAAACTGAGACAAGGTTTCTCTTTATACTAGGTACAAATAGAACTCCAGTCAACTATAGGGATATGCCTGACTTTAGTTTGATATTGCAGGTTCCTATTCCCATAACTGGATAATTTGAGTCATCACCAATTGTCACTTCTTCATTTGAACTTTCCACAAGTGTATCTAGGCGCTCATGAAATCCAGTGATGTGTCGAGATGCTCCGCTGTCAATCACCCATGTGTTGAAACTGGAGGTGACTTGACTACAGAGGGCTGAGTAGAAGACTAGCTTCTCGGAATTACTCCCTTTCTTAAATTCTCTCATTGAAGCTTGTTGTTTGATCCTGTCTTGACACTTCATTGCATAGTGCCCATATTGGTCACATGTGAAACATTGTACTTCAGAAATGTCTCTCTTCTTCTTTGAAGACCTCTTCCCATTTGAGTTGTTGTCCTTCTTTCTCTTAAAGTTCTTCTTCTTTCCTTTCTTATGGGAATTAGAGTTTAGAACTTGAATGTCTTCATTACCATTGTTTTGTTTTATTCCTCTTCTGACAAGTCGAGATTCCTCTTGAATGCAATTGGTTTTCAATCTATCAAACTTAGGAAATTTAGAAAGAGCACTGATTCCTTGAATGAACGATTCCCATGAGGTAGGAAGTCCATTTAGGGCCATCATAGCAAGTTCTTTGTTGTCTACTAGATGTCCAATGGCGGATAGTTGATCCCTAAGCTCAGTGATCCTCAAGAAATAGGATGTAACTGTTTCTCCTTTATTCATCTTTATATGGTGTAGTTGATTCTTTAGGGTGAGAGCCCTGCTAGTGTTGTTGATTTCATAAATGCCAGCTAGTGCTTTGAACATCTGAAAGGCCGTCTCATATTTAGAAATAACTGGTACAATGTGGTCTCTTACTGAATCCACAATTATCTTAAGGGCCTTCTCACTATCCTTGCTCCACTGAATTTTCTCTGTATCATCAGAGGGTTCAGGAATTTCACTTTTGACATGGGAGTCAATTTTATTTTCTTTCAAAACAAGCATGATCCTAAATTTCCAAGATACAAAATTTGATGCTCCATCTAATCTATCTTCAAACCTAACTCCGGTTGCCATTAGGATTATGGGAATGTGATCTTAGTAAGAGCTTGGTGAAAGTTTATGAGATCGTTATAGAATTTTAATATGTTCTTCCTTAACTTCGCTCCGATACCATGTTAAGTTCTTTCAAAATTCTGTGCTCAAAAGAGAAGGAGATATGATCTGAAAGTTGTATTTTATCTACTATAGCATGTTTTAAAGATGCACCACACTTATCAATTTCAATGTGTACATCCTCCTCAATGTAAGCATGTTATATAAGTGGATGAGGGGTTACGTAGTGAAGAGATATGTCTTCCCACGTGGGAAGACACATCTCTTCCCTACGTACCTCTCACCACAGTATATAAACTAGTCACCATTTACTTACTCGATCGAAAGGAGTGCGACTTGTTTGATAATCGCTTTACCACCCTATACCATGAACGGTGTAACCGTTGGTTCAAACGCGATAAGTTAACTTTGGTTTTATTTATCATTAGTTAACGTTAACATATTAGTATATGTAATCAAATTAATATATATGTATATATATATATATATATATGTATATATATCGGAAGCATGAAATAGTACGACCGACGTTACAAAATTAACAACTTTTGATATGCAATGTTGATGAAAGAAAGAAAACATATTTCGACATACAAAGAAACAAATTACCAAATCACATTCAAACCAAGATACCAGGGTATGATTGTGTTTCATCAATTACATATATATTTGAACTAAAAACCAATAGATCACACAAATACATAAAGGGATTATCAATTTAACATACAAAAAATAGATAACAATAACTTAGAAAAGAATTCAAGACATACTAATTGAATGCATTCTTTATTATCCTTTTAAAAATGTACAAGTTCGAAAAGCCCTAAGTACAAAGTGTGAACATTAAAATTTTCAAAAAGTTTCTCTACAAAATTCTCCAGAGTTTGCATGGCTAGTCTTGCTATTTAGTATTTCTACTAAGAAGGGTATGTAGAAAGATGATTAGTTGATAATGCCATTGTGGTTGATGTTAGCTTTGTGTGCTTGTGGATAAGTCAACTGATGGTATTTGGGCACTGAATGCAATTTCGCAAAGTCTCACATTGTATTCTTGACTTTTATTTCTTTGAGTTGGGGACACATTACAACCCTCAACTTACCAACAAAAAGTATGTATATCTCAATAGCCATTTTTGTTGGCAACAAGGCAGCAAACTAAGAGGGGGGGGCATGAATCAGTTTGCTCACAAACTTTAATCAACTCAAACACAATTTCAGATTTGATAGTTAACAATGAAAGCATAAATCAACACCACATCAATGACCCACATAACACCAAGATTTTTGACGTGGAAAACCCGGTTAAGGGAAAAACCACGGTGGGAACCTACCCACAATATGATAATACCCTATTAGAAGTATATGAAACATTACAATGGGGAATGCACATGCATTTAGGCACATTGCTTGGAGCTCACTGCTCAAAACACAAAACAAGGAGGGCTACAACCCTTAGGAAGACAAATCTTACAAAAACATTCGGATTACATCTGGAAGATCATGAACTGAGAAAATAGCATCTACTCATGCCTGGTTATAGTTTCGGTTAAGCACATAACACAAATATTGCTCCTTCGCACTTCTTCACACTCCTTCGCACTCATTCACTGCTACCAATGATCAAAACATTATTCGCACACACAGGGATTCCTCTCTCACATGAATATTACATTTATTTATACAAATCATCAACCTATATTTCAAGGTCGGCTCAACCACATCACAAATAACAAGAATATAACCACACATGCGGACCACAACAATGTCGGCTAAGACATAGTATGGACCTAAATCACAGTCGCAAAAAAGAAACACCTCCAAGAATTACACCACGAACATGCACAACACGCTACAATCATCATGTCGGCCAAGAACATGAAGAACACCACCGGATCAAAGAAATCATCAATAACGCGCACAACGATCAATACAGATCACCAACACAGATAGGACACGATCTAGAAACATCCACAAGCATCATGAATTACCACAGCAACAATGACAACATCACCACTTACTAGAATCCCCATCATCATTATACTGAACCTCATGAACACACAGAACTAACTGGCAAACTAAAAGATTCACTTGCAGACCTCCAAATCACAAACCATCTGAATTGAGGACACACCAGAACGTCCCAAACACTTTGCCAAATCCACAAACCAAGATATTGCAACGCGGAGCAAAATCCAGAACACTAAACAACACGAACAACTAAAAAACCAACCACAATACTGGATCTCATAACTCGACCAAATCACTGTGGACCACTGAAACTTCAACTAAATCAACTAGACATACATATCTCAAAACCCTTTAATCCACAACAACTCATCTGTAACACACTGGCCAAACCAACTCAATCAATTTGACTGCAACACTGAAACATGGAGGAATATGTTGACATCAATGACAACACATTCCAGCAAACTTCTCAACAATATCCAACAATTTTAACTTTTAAGTTCAAAGCAATCAGATAACTAAAATATATATGCAAATTAGATTTTCTATTATTTTTATTTTCCTCCGACAAAGTTAGCAGAGCTTATCAGACACTGGAGAGAAAGAGCCAATGAAGGGTAGAGTTTCAGAAGTCAACTTGCATTTGAATTTGGCAGCTGTGCTATGTAATCTAGTACCCTTATGTTCCATTTCCTAACTATATTCAGATCCTCTTCTCCCTCATCTACTCACACAACCCCAATGACCTAGATGTTGTCAAGGATGCCGACCAAACTAAAGAGGGAATAGATATAGAGTAAGATTTTGTTGTCTTGAGGGTTGTCATTGTAAATAACCATGAATGATACAACTAATAACAAAATACATACATCCACGTAATGCACTTATTTTTGTTAGCTTTCAGGGTAGTAAAGTTGCTTAGGTACGACTGAACTGTTGTGGTTAATCATCAGAATTACCATCACCACTTCTGTATGTATGACTTCTTTTTTTCTGTATAATGTTCTCCACCAACAAATCTATTAGGTACTGAATGCATTTAATGACCATGTAAATTAATTACGATATCAATGATGACACTCCTTTTCTATTATTGTGTTCGTTCAGAAATACACAAACCATAATTTCTTCTAGATAATTTCCTTCATTATATGTGGTGAAACATTATGCCATGTTCAACCATGTTATTTAAAAGATTAAATAAAAAACAGAAGTACTTTCTTGGAACTTCTATTTTTCTTAAGTTACTTTAGGCCTTGACAAAAATGGACTCATATCAGATCTCAATGTAATGTCCCTGTTGTGACCTAATCACACATCACCCCATCCCAGATAGGGACCCCCCTTAGCTTTAGGCCCTTCCGGTCGTTTGGCTTTCGTTTTTTGTGTGTGTTAGTGGCAATCTCTTCAATCTCTCCGCGTTATGGGTGTTTGGGAGTCTGTTAGGGTTGATCTGCTTCTCTGTCAAGCAAATTCTGTGAGGTCTAGGGCCTGTTTTGTCCTCTTTCTAGGGTTTTGCCTTTTGTCCTAGATTTTAGGGGTTCTTGTTAGGGTCTCGGGAAAACTAAGCGTACGAATGGAATCAGGACCCTTCAAGGGACCTCCCAGTGAAATTTGAGCCCAAACGGAGCAACTTTCTATTTTTAGAAAGTCCCTATTTTTTAGGGATTTTTCCAAGTCCCAAAATGTCGCATTTTGCCAAAAATCAAACTTACTATTTTTAGTAAATTTCTATTTTTAGTAAGTCATCCGGCATCCTGTCTTGGGCTCTAACTCTGACATTTTGGAAAGTTTCTATTTCGAGAAAATCTATTTATGGCAGGATCAGGCTAGCATACAGCGGAGAATCAACATGCACAATCACTTCTAAATTTGGAAAGTTGAAAGCAAACAGGCAGGGGTCTAAAATGACTAAATGTGAGAATCATCTCTGAAGTGGAAGGTCAAAATATTCTAAGTCTGAAAGCCATTCACAAGTGCAATAATCCACCTCTCCATGGACAGAGCAAAAATGCGCCCAGGTCTGGTCTGGGGCACTGAAACCAAGGAGGCATTCACAAGTGCAATTTTCCGCCTCTCCATGGACAAAGCAAAAATGCGCCCAGGTTTGGTCTGGGGCGCTGAAACCAAGGATGGATTCACAAGTGCAATTTTTCGCCTCTCCATGGACAGAGCAAAAATGCGCCCAGGTCTGGTCTGGGGTGCTGAAACCGAGGAGGCATTCACAAGTGCAATTTTCCGCCTCTCCATGGACATGTGCAAAATGCACCAAGGTCTGGTCTAGGGCGCTGAAACCAAGGATGGATTGACAAGTGCAATTTTCCTCCTCTCCATGGACAGAGCAAAAATGCGCCCAGGTCTGGTCTAGGGCGCTGAATCCACGAAGACATTCACAAGTGGAAAATTCATGAATCCTGGGCGAGGTAAAATTTCACCCAAGCAGAGAATTTGAAATTTTGCCTAAGGCACGGAATCCAAGGAGTCAAGGAAGATTAAAAACAGAAATTCCCCTCGGGCGAATTTTCAAATATGCTATTTTTAGACATCAAACCCCGGCCAAATATAGAAATTTTTATAGATTCCGAATCAGGACGAAATTCCCCATCCAATGAACCTGACTCCTAAAAATTAGGAAGATCCCTAAAAAATAGGGATATGAAGAAAAGCCAGGAAAGTTCCTTCGACAAAGCAAGATGACAAGTCGGAGTGGAGTTGAGCAAATCCCGAGAAAGATCCTGCAATCTCCCTCCAAAATTGTAAAGTGTGAAATCAACGAGTTGGCAAGAGGAATCTTCCAAGTATGACGCATGACTTGGAGCATTTAAGGAAAGTTCTAAATTTGAACTCACACGCATGGGAAATTGCCTTGCATGGCATAGTAATTAAGGAAAGTATGACGCGCCATAAATACAATTACTAATTTGATGCCTCTTGGGAATTCTATATAAGTTGGGAAAAACATTTCATTTTTCATGTGCAAAATTCAAGAAAGAAAGAGTAAAGAAGTGAAAGGTTTTTTTGTACTTAGTCTCTATTTCATCATTTCGAAGTATTCCCAAGATGGCGGAACCTAGCAGGACAGCTACTATCTCCAGGCAGGCAATGATCAAAGCAGAGATGAAGGGTTTCCTTCCCCATTCTCGATTGAATTCAAGATGGGAAGAGATCAGTGATACCAACTTTGGCACGTTCAACTGGGCTGCATTCAAGATAAGAATGTTCGGAACTGCAGGACACAATCCATCTCCGACAGCTGTCAAAATTGTGAGAAGTGGAATAGTTGCAGCAGTTGGCTTTCCTCCCGCCATTCAATGCTCAGATCTAGTCTTGGAATGTGCAACACATTACAATCTGGAGCGGAAGACAATCTCAACGCCAGACGACAAGTTACTGGCAACATTGACTCCAGAAGCACTTGGCGAAGCCTTCGGAATCCCTTCACATTACTCCATGGCGTACAGGACCAGCAGCGGAGCTCAAGCAGTCTATGAAGCAGGCCCCGCCAGATGTGCTAATTTGATCAACAAGCAATGGTTGCTGAAGCCTAGAGTACACGTTTCCAAGATGCCCAAAACTCTCACAATCTTCGAGTTCAAGCAGGAATATGTGGACATGATAAAGATGCTGAGCAGAGTAATGGGATGCTCACACTCGGTGAACTTCGAGCCTTGGATGTTCTTCTACATTGGCGAGATCATGAATTCTAATACACTGATCGACTGGGCTAGATTTATCAACCACTACTTGCACGAACAATTGAAGAACCCGCAGGAGAAAAGGCCTCAGTCCTTTTTCATGTGTTCCTACCTATTCTATATGCTGGCACGAAGAGGTGGATTCGATGGGCTGCCAGCAAGAGGAATCATGGGCTGCGGGCCAGCTCAGCTAAAGGTGCATGAATGTTATCCTCAGCTACATCTCCACAATGTGAATTTTAACAAATTGGCGAATGACACCTTCACCATGTACTTGACACGACTTATGCAAAATAAGTTGCACATGAGGTAGTCTCCGAAAGCAAATGCTTTGGTCCAGAAGTATGGTGCCGCATTCCTGCAGTTCCCCAAGTTCACCTACATCAGGACACAGGGCTTCTCCTTCCAGTCTTACAAATTGCCTAGATATCCGTCGGATAAGCTTATATTGCTCGAGCTCATGAGGCAATTAACTGCCTACGATCAGCTACAGAAGAAGAAGAAAAAGCAATCTATTGAATTTCCAATTGTCTTGGGGGATTTCATGGAGATATGCCCAGGATTGGAGGCCGCTGAAAGTGTAGCGAGCGAACTGGCATTTTACCGCCTACCATTTTACACTTCCAGGGCCCAATATGATCCTTACAGCCAGATTAGGAAGGTTGCCGATGTCAAATTCATACATAGATTTCACTTGGAGGATTACTGGGCAGGAGTCGAGGATGACCTTGAGGTCCGGAGAAGAATGCACTCCAAACTGCCCCTCGACACCATCAGAATAAGTGAGATTCATCAGGTACCAGACCATGTGAAGGAAGACTCAGATTTGATGCAACCCGAATTCGAAAGGATAAAGGATCAACTTATCCTGTTGCCAGATTGGTCGGAGCTGGAGGTAGATGATTTGAACACTTTGGCCAAACCAGTGCTAAAATTCACTAAGCACTGGATTGATAGGCAGACAAGAAAGTTGGTAGAAAACCATGTCCATCTGACATACTAGCTGATGGGAAATTTGGATTCTCATAGTGAGGCAACTGAAGGCTCTTCACACGGTCAGGCAGAAAGAGAGGCCCGGGTGGACAAAGGAAAAAGTGCCCCAAAGAGGCCAAGGGTAACAAAGACAAAGGATATCCAACAGGAAATCTCGCGCGAGGTTCAGCAGGAAGCCCAGTAGGAGGAGCCTCCACAAAAAGAACGAGGATGGGAAGGGAACATTTACCAGTCAGCTCCGCAAGCGTACAAGAAGTAGAAATGTTCCCACATCCCGCGGGCCCACTTCCAGGGAATGTTCCAGCACCTGATATACTTAACATCAATGCTTCACAGGGCCGTCATCAGCCAAGAAGTCAGAGACAAGAAGTTTTCCCGCACCTGGAAGAGGTTCGCCAGGATAATTTCATAGAGACTATCTTTGGCGAAATGGAAGAGGAATCTCAAGAACGAGAGCATGCAGAGGATTACAGCCATTCCATCCCCACGCCAGATTGGTTGGTAGACAGATTGGGAAATGAAGCAGGAAGGGAGCCTAATCCTGCTCAGGAATTAGAAGAATTATTGAAGAGGATGGATCAGCCACCAGAAAGAAAAGCCCCTCGGAAGTTTTCCAGGGTAGTCAAGGAAGAATCCGGAGCCCGGACCTTGCACATTGCTGAACCTGCGGTGGATAAGGATAGGAGTGAGATTAGGCAAGAAGATTACGTCATCAGACAGGTGGATCTTGGCCATGCTTCCACCGGTCAAGCAATGCGAGATTTCAACGATTCTTCCTTTGCCATGAAGGAGAAATTGCTGAAGTCAAAAGCAAAATGTAAGCGGCTGAAGGAGGAAAATGGACTTCTATGCGAGTATGTCAGGAGTTTCAAGAAACCCCTCAGGGAAGCAGGTCCTTCATCCACTCCCCCTCCCTTACTTCCCAAGGAAGTAATTGATGATGCAGAACTTGCAAAGGCAATGGCACAGAATTCCTGAGAATGGGTAGAAGATGTTTATGCTGAGGTAGGGAAATTTGTAGAAGATCTAGCTCAGCACCATTCGAGATTCGTGGCCCTCCTGAGTAGGTTGGAAACGGCGGAAGGACTATGGGAAGATGTTGATGTCTACCAAGATTTAACCATTTCCCGACTCAGGGCTCTGATGAGGACCCCAAGGCAAACACTGGTAGGTAGGAAAGTAATCCAGGAGAATGAAGCCTATGACTTTCCCCGATGGTTCTATGCCATCTGTTCAGGGAAGAACGCCCTTGATAAATTCAGCATTGATTCCGTCACCTTGAAGGAATCTATCAGAGGGATATAGGAAGAAATCCTCAGTGCCATGGAAGCTTTATTTTCAAGGAAACTCAGCGACGGGGGAATAACAGTGAATTCTTTGAAATCCCAGTTGCATGATTTCTTCTTCGTCGGTTCGTTTCCCAAGGAACATTTTGCAAATGTTTCTTCATTCTCCGGTATGATGAAGAAAACACAGGAAGCCATGGCGGAGTGGGAAAGTTTCTTTTCCAGAAGTGAAGAGGAGATTGCCTTGATGGAATTCAACATCGAGAATGTGCCAAGTGTCTCCATCGGAGAATTGGAGGTCGTCGTCAGTAGATTCATTGCATACGCCATTAATGAGAGAGATAATGGTCGTCCGTTTTTGGACGAAAGTCTTTTGACTGAACAATAATGGCGTATTTATGGTTGAAGGGAACATTCACTAGGCGCGGGACCGGTCAACGCATGCCACCACGGGCTAAGGGAATCTTCTTGCATGTCATCCCCTCATAATGGTTTTATGACGGATTCTTCTTGCATGTTGTCGTCGCTTGGAGGGTGATGGGCATTTATGACGATGTCAATTATATTCCAGGCATGATCATCATCATGGGCGCTATTTTAGGCCCTTCTAAAAATTTATTGTAAGTGGGCATAATGGGTTATTAAATGCAGATTCCCACCTTGTTGCACCTTGAGTGGGGGATCTTTAGGGCAAACCCTAATTAGGGTTTTGCATGTAATCTGGGCTTTGAGGCCTACATAAGGGGGTGACCCCCTCATTTGTAATCAGGAGAGACTATCATTAGAGATTGTTGCTAGGAGTTTTTGAAGCAAACACTTAATACATTGTTCAATTGTTGGTGTGTTCTTGTGTTGTTTTGGAGCTCGCATGGTCTCGTTCTCTTCATAGATTAGATTTGTTTTCATGCTATTAGACGAACTGGATTTGATAGGATCGCTTGTTGCCAAATTCGTGCTCATACTTTTGGTGTGCAGCTGATTGTTGCATACCGTGCAAAGTTAGTCTGAGCCTCATTATATGTGTATGTTCAACGTCGATTGTTAGAAGAGATTGTTCTATCTGATGGTTTCTTTTGACAATTTTAAAATCTTTATCACTCCCCCTGAAGATTGCACCGCCTTCGTGTAAGTTGTGCTTAGCTGGCGAAGCGAAGCGTGGTTGGATTTTGCACAAGTTTATCCCATCTCCTTGTTCCTAGGATTAGATTACCTTTAGTTTAATTTCCCTTTGCCCTATTCTATTTACCTTCCGCATATTTCAAAATCTAAAATCTAAAACTTTGAGCTTCATTGCAAATCATCCGCGTCAGTAAATTCTTGAGCTTGCATAAATTTCTTCGACATACGTAAGGCCCCTTGGATTACCAGCAATCACATTAGCCAACTGAGTCACATCCGCAACATAAAAGGAACCTTGGAGTCAGTTGTTCGATTCTCCTACTATATCAGCATGCAATCGTACTTTGATCAAGAGAGGGTGAAGTGACCATTAGGCAACTTTATTCTGTGTTTGACACTGTCATAAAAAACACGTCAACAGTCCCCACTTTGAAATATAATTTAATAATAAAATTAAATTAAAATATAAAAGAATATAATTAAATATAATTAAAATGTAATTAAGTTAATGAATGGTCAAAAGAAATAAAATGAAAAGGTGTGACTCCCTCAAACATGAGATATAAAAGGGAGAAGAGAACCTCATTTGAGGGGGGATAATTTGGGGAATCAGAAATGCAGATCTGATTTAAATAAGAAATGCAGATCTGATTTAAATAAGAAATGCAGATCTGATTGTGGAAGTTTGTGTCCCTTTCAAAGGGCAGAAATAATGAGAGTTGCACTCTTTCAAAGGGTGCTAATGGTGAAAGGGTTTGTCTCTTGCCAAAGGGCATACATGATGAAGAGGTGTGACCTCTCCCTCACATTGAGAGATATAAAGGGAAGGAATTAAAAGCATCCAATTCATCACCATCTATCAGATCAGATCAGAACTGTTATTGAGTTACAGGCAGTAACAATCTTGTTCTTGGTGATATGCACAGAGATGCATCTAATATGTATGCTTAATATATGAAGCCTGATAATGTTCTTATGCAGAATTTAATAGTAATATTAATATAGAATGCAATATGTATGACAGTCATACTTAATTACATATGTATTCATAATACAAGAGAAGTTAATATATTCATAGCCTAGTCCTTGATCTTTTGCTAATGCCTTCATGAGGATAGGTTGGTTCAAAGATGAAAAACTCTTAATCGGCAATAAATCTTTTGGCCGAATTTTTTTAAAATATCAGGAATCGGGAAAAAATCGGCAAATTTATCAAACATTTGAAAATATATAATTTCTTAAAATATTCTTAAAAAACACACACATACACATTGTTAATAATTAAAATTCTAAAAAATATATTTTAAAATATTAATTTTTAATGTATAATGTTATAATATATTAAAAAAGATAAAAACAAAATAAACCAATATTGATACATTTTAATATATTAAATTTTATAAAAACGGAAAATGGGGGCACCTATTCCGTTAATTAAAAGTTGCACTCACATTATTTAATTTCAAAGATTGGAGGACATCGCTTAGTTTTATAAACATAACTTAGTTTAATAGAGAAGAGAAAAACATAAAAAAAATGAAGGTTTTATTTAGCGGACAAATTTTTCAGATTTTTATGAATTTCGACGGATTTCGGATTTCCGAATTGAGATTCAGTGAATGCTATGACTAAGCCTAAACGTATTTTGATGCCCATTTTCTCCCGCGCGCCTAATTTCTCCTTCTTTCGGGGTCAAAACAAAGTAAAATTTTGCGCGACCTTTTTAGGGTTTTTATAAAAAAAGGAAATGACTTTTTAAATGCGATTTTCTAGCATGTGCTCGTATGATTTATCGGCGATTTTTTCATCCCTAGGTTGGTTTGTGTAGGGAAAGGTGGAGTAATTCCATCCCAAAATAGGTGAGCCCCAAGAGGTGGTATTGACGAGTGTTCATGAAACCCTTGGGCCTACTTGTGGAGGTGGTTTCCAAGCGCCCTAAGACAGTAATTCTCCGTCCTCCATTAGGGTTAGGAAAGTAGTAAGGATGGGCCTAATATAATAATTATTGATTGTATCATGAATAATCAATTGTTCTCTAGTTAAATAATCTGATTTAAAGCATAACAATGTATGCTAATGTATGTTAATCATTGAGAAACAGGCAGCCTCCTAGTAGGGGGCACTACAATTGGTATCAGAGCTTTGATCTTGCCATCCTGCATGGTAAACATTAATCAATGAATCATTCTAGTCAATAAGAAGAAATCTAACAATACATGTGTTTGCGTGTACGCTCCATGTTTGCATATATCCATGTGTATGCTCCGTGTTTTTATGTGTATGCTTTATGTTTGGTTTATGCCTGATATTTTTCCAGCATGTTTATTCCATGTGTTTCCAAATCCATGTCATATTGGAAGTCATTTTGAACACTCCATGATCATTGCTTGAGGACAAGCAATCTTGGGTGGGGCAAACTGTAACGTCCCCACTTTGAAATAGAATTTAATAATAAAATTAAATTTTAAAAATTAAATTAAACTATAAAAGAATATAATTAAATATAATTAAAATTTAATTAAGTTAATGAATGGTCAAAAGACATAAAAATGAAAAGTTGTGACTCCCTCAAACGTGAGATACAAAAGGGAGAACAGAACCTCATTTAAGGGGGGATAATTTGGGGAATCAGAAGTGCAGGTCTGATTGTGAAAGTTTGGGTCCCTTTCAAAGGGCAAAAATAATGAGAGTTGCACTCTTTCAAAGGGTGCTAATGGTGAAAGGGTGTGTCTCTTGCCAAAGGGCATACATGATGAAGAGGTGTGACCTCTCCCTCACATGGAGAGATATAAAGGAATTGAAAGCATCCAATATCATCACCATCGATCAGATCAGATCAGAACTGTTATTAAGTTACAGGCAGTAACATTCTTGTTCGTGGTAATATGCATGGGGATATGTTTAACATGCATGCTTAATATATGAAGCCTGATAATGTTCTTATGCAGAATTTAATAGTAATATTAATATTGACTGCGATATGTATGACAGTCATACTTAATTTCATATATATTCATAATACTTTAGAAGTTAGTATATTCATAGCCTAGTGCTTGATCTTTCGCTAATGCCTTCAGGAGGATAGGTTGGTTTGTGTAGGGAAAGGCACAGTTATTCCATCCCAAAATAGGTAAGCCTCAAGAGGTGGTATTGACAGGTGTTCATGAAACCCTTGGGCCAAGTGGTGGTATTAATGGGTGTTCATGAAACCCTTGGGCCTACTTGTGGAGGTGGTTTCCAAGGGCCCTATGACAGTAATTCCCCATCCTCCATTAGGGTTAGGAAAGTAGTAAGGATGGACCTAATATAATAATTATTGATTGTATTATGAATAATCTATTGTTCTCTAGTTTAATAATCTGATTCAAAGCATAACAATCTATGCTAATGTATGTTAATCATTGAGAAACAGGCAGCCTCCTAGTAGAGGGCATTACACTCAATGCCATCATACAAGCCACCTAATGATTCTTATCATTAAAGAGAATCAGGAAGAAAAATGAGCAATACGCAATACTGTTTAAATCTTAGATGAGGTAATAAACTGCAACTACCTGGTCAAATTCAAATGCTTTATTTCCTTGTAATGATTTGCGAGGAGATACAAACTTTGGTCTGTAATATTCTGCAAAACCCAAGACAACAATACTACTTTAGGGAGGCTGCATTTGTTAAACACCAGTAAACTATCAACTTTGAAGCAATGCCCAAAACATTAATTTTGTTTGAAACAATCTTATAAATAAAAATATTTTAGTTTTAACTGGAAAACACATAAAAATCATTCCTGTAACAACATAAGGATTTTTTATTTAGTTTCTTTCCCCTTTCATTTTGATCGAGAAGGAAGTTGCAATAATAGTTACAAAAAACAGTAATTTACATTTGAGACCTGTATCTACAATATCTTGCACAACATACAGCCCTGTATACTTGACAGAATGTGATTACTTCAATCTCAATGCAAAAGAAAATGTTTAAATCTTAGTTTGTCTCCGTAATGCACAACATGTTTCAATTTGTTCTAAGTTTTAGCCAACAACATTGAAGGACAAACAATAAAAAGAGAACACTGAATATTTATATACTTGACACTAGTGAAAAAAACAAAATTTTAAAATACAAAAAATGAAAGAAAGAAACAAAATTCAGATTTCTATACATCATAATTAACAAAGAAAGAAAACAATGTTCAGACTCTGAATGATCTAGATGCATTCGATGAAATGGAGCAACTGACTGGAATAAGAGTTCATACTGGTGGTGTAAATGTCATCTAGCACAAATGATAAAAAGAAAAAGTTTAAAGGCCAATATTTAGAGTTGGATATTTCAGAATCTACCATTTCAAGCATCAAATATTGTCATCCATTATAAGTTGAATTCTTTAGTAAGAACTCTTTAGGGTACTGTTGTGAGGTATTCACACATCGCCCCATTGCAAATGGGGACCCCCACTTTTCGCTTTCTAGGGTTAGTCCTTTTGCTTTCTAGGTCGTCTTAGAGTTGTTGCTGTTAATCTTTGCATTGGAGGGATTGAGTTTCCCAAGTAGCTAGAGAGTCATCATGTCAGGTTGGTCTCCTGAGTGGAGTGAAGTAAGTTATCAAGCATGTTGCAAGAATGACTCATAGATGATAGACTTGAAAATTGAACAGATTGAGCAAAGTCAGGTGAATGGACTAAGTCAAGAGTCTTTCCTATTTCACATGGAGAGGTTGAAAAACTCAAGGCTCAAACCTAAGATGAGGTGAAAGGGAATAGTGAGTTTCATGTCCTTGTAAAAGTCATAAGGTGAATTGCCAAATCTTGTTATATAGGCCCTGTCCTTAAGGAGGTCATAGAGTGAGTTTCATCTATCATACCTTGTCCTTACCAAGGACGGTGAGCGAAATTTTCACATCTTGGCTTTGTCCTTATCAAGGACGGTGAGCGAAATGCATTGTAAGTCCTGTCCTTAGAGGGGTCATAGAGCGAATTTCACCTATCTTGACCTTGTCCTCTCAAAGGACGGTGAGCGAACTATACTTTGGGTCTTGTCCTCACCAAGGACATAGAGCGAAATCCTCATCATGGACATGGAGCAATCTTCTCCACTTAATCTTGCATTAACTTGGAACCAATGCATCTTTTGGACCTTACCCTTAGAGAAGTCGTTGAGAGATCTGTTTTAGGACCTATCCTCACCAAGGACATGCAGTGAATTATATTTTGAAGCCTGTCCTCACCAAGGTCATAGAGCGAATTCACCTCTTGGAGCTTGTCCTTAGGGAGGTCTTAGAGCGGAAACTACATCATAGGACCTGTCCTTCCAAAGGACATTGGGCGATATTGTTTACAGTCTTGTCCTTGTTGAGGGTCTAGAGCGATCTGCATGCCTTGTCTTTGCTGATGGTTGAACGAACTAGAATGTGCCTTGATCCGAACTTTGTTTAAGAATCATGCCTTGTCCTTAGAAAGATCATAGAGCGAACTTAATCCTTGATCTTATCTACAATTGAATACATTTAATCCTGTCCATACCACCAGCCTCTTACTGATTGTAAGTGTGCCTTGTGTGGTCAACTGGAATGATATGAGCTTAACTTCAAATCGTTCTACTCTCATTGCTTATGCATTAACTTGAATGGTGATCAATATTTGATGGTATCGATTCGAACATCTTTGAAATGTCCTTAGAAGATTGCATTGAGCTTGTGTCAAAATGTTCAAGTTGATGGTGAGACCTCGCTCAGTAGGATTCTGCCTAATCATTCATCCATCTTCTTACATTCTGGGCCTTAGAGTAGACTTTCTCAATCCCTCATTTTTTGCCCTTTTTTAAACTCTAGCTAGTTTAGGACCGAAGGGCATCACCATATTGTAACATCAGATGATCTAAGTCCAGCGAATCAAGCATTCAAGCATTCAAATGTAAGTCCCCTTGTGACTCCAGCATAATCACATCAAACCAATGAGCTTATCCACACGTAGTGACCCTACATTCATTAATCTTGGATTCTTCTCGAATGACCCTTAGCTAATCTTCAGCATCCGAGAGATTTTGTTCAAGAGAGGATAAGATACTTAAGGTATTTTATTTTGTGTTCGCATGTGCGTAAAAAACACATCAACAGGTACAACGTCTAAGCCTGTGCTTTGTAGATAAGATATGACAACAAGCTCACTCACATATTGAAGACTCAAGCAAATCAGTTGTCACTCAGGCAAGACCGAAAATTTGCCTCAAAGGACTAAATCATTTAGTTATTAGAAACTTAAAAAATTCATGGATACTATATCATTAAGACTTGTAATAACATTGAAAAATGGTATATGTAGGATACATTCTACTTAACACTCTAATTAGTTCAGAGATTCAGGAAAATTATGACATTTACAATTGGAAGGTGATTCCATCCAGCACATTACCACTAGGTATTTTTCTTTCAATTCACCAAATGACCAATGCACAGCCAAATAATTTATGGCCGAAGGCATTGCATATGCAGGAGTAATTTCATGTCTCTTTTTAGTATTTTGTAAGTTCCTCAAGTAACATCTCTAGTTAATTTCATTGTACTATGTTTCTTGATATTCCTTTCTTGTATCCATAGAGTGTGGTCTACCCTTAAAGTGAACTTATGTCATAAGCTATGCAAGCAATATTATACACAGCTAAATAGTATGGATTGAGATTCCTTCGCATATGACATCATTATGTATATAATCTAGACAAATAGAATGTACATCAACTTCCTAAATATTTAATGTGTGTCAAGATACAATACACAAGGTCAAGGAAAGAATGTGCTTTAGCCAAAAGATCAAAGAAGACAATAGGAAAATCTAGCACAAATGCAACACAAGGAAGCCAGATGGACCAAAATTTGTTAAAGAGAATCCAAGTAACCTATAACATTATAGGTTATAAATATGTCTTATCATTATAGCATGCGATATTAAGAGATTTATTCATGATCAGTTTTGCATTTTAATTTCTAATCATATATAAAAGACGAAAGCAAGTGTTAAACTTTCAAACAAAAAAAGACAGTTACCTTACATCCACTCAAGTTCAGTGAGACTATATCATTGCAGTTCTTCACCAAGTGCTTGATACTCTGATCAGTGATCCTGAGGTATCAAAAATAAATTACAAATTTGTAGCTATTATACCAAATGAAGCAAAGATGAGTGGACCATACTTATGCATGATAAAGTTAAAAATTAAAAACAATAATAAGAAGAGATACATGAAAAGCAAGAAGACTTCAACAGAATGTCTTGATAGAATGTTAGCAGGGAATCCTTAGTGAACTGTCAATACCTTACATTCCAATAGATAGACAAATACTTCAGTTTGGGACTTGCAAGAGCAATGGCCTCCACTCCATTATCAGTGAATTTTTGGCAGCCATTTAAATTAAAATGCTTCAAATCCTGGAAAGACTACACAATTTATTAGGAGGCCACACTTAGTAATGGAACAACTGAAAAAAATGATATACTTCCAAGAGTTTTCCACAATATCAAGGAAAGCAACAGAAAAAACTGAGTTACCATGCCCTTGAGAAAAAGAAGATGCTTGTCTTCAACATCTTGAGCAAATTCAAGGTTTATCTCCTCCACGTTCTTGTATCTCAACTGCAGAAAGCCATTGGCAAATTACAATATCTTCAGTATTCTATAACCAAGGAATCTGATCTAATGGTGAGACCAAAAAACACTATTTATAGAATTTCTTGTCTTCTCATAAATAGTATTAGGCTAAGCACTATTTGCAACTGGAAGAACAAATTGATATCTGGCCCAAATTAGATCAGCAAAATTCCAAACAAAACAGACAACCCTATAATTTATAAGCAAGCGAAGGTAGAAGACAGATATCAAAGTGAGCTGAGCACACAATCACAGGTGAACATTCAGCTTTTGAAACAGACCCAACAGAAAGTATAGATGGTATATATTTTCTTGGCATACCCAAATGACAGTTACAAATTCAATTATTCAACCCAGCATATAGATTAAAGGATATGGATAAGATTGAAAGGCCAACCACCACCTAAAATTTATTAAACATGGCCTAGATGAGTTTGACAAGCATTTTTTTCTTGTGTTCCACATTTCCATATTTAATGTTTGTGCATGAAGCATGGAGAAGAGCAGACTCAATTCATATCACACATAATCATCTTGAGATTACCTGTGAAGGTGCAAGAGCCATTGAGTGGCATGGTCATCGACACTCATTGGACAGTATAGAGGCAATAAAATACATAGAGTCCAAAAAGTCAAAGCATTGACTCTAGATAATGAGTAGTGGACTTGTGTGGGAAATGTTTTGAGTTTCAATTAGCCCATTATGAGTATGATTGCATATGTTGATACATATTGACCATGCTTTTTCTGAAATATAAAGAATATTCCCAAATGAAGATATACAATAATGTCTTAGGTGAGTTTGGCCACTTTATATCTTCAAGAAATTATGATGTTTGCACTCTTCAAGAAAAGCACAAGAAAGACACTCATAAATGTTGGTACACCCATGGCCAAGGGTCTACTTTTATCTACGACATCTTGCAATAAAGGTTTTATCTCAAGTATGAATTTTTTTTTTTTAACTTCTTTACATTTCTTTCATTGTTATATATTATAATACATGTTTTATAATTGCAAATATTATATTGAGTTTGTATGATCCAGGAGGATCTTCCACAATTGATCCAAATTCATGGTGTCAAAAGTTGATGAAAAGTCCTTTATGTTGTAGAGCTCGTCAAGAGCTTTCCAACTCATTTTGAACGAGCTTAAATGGACATCATATGGAAAAGTTATGGCCTTTGAAAGTTAAGGGAAGGACATGGATGCATTGACACATGGCACACTCACAATTTGACACGTGGCATAATGAGGATGACACATGACAAGGTGAAAATGACATGGCAAGGTGAAGTTGAAACATGGTACAATGTAAATTTGAAACCTGGCAAAAAGTGGATCAATCAAATATTACCACATGGACCAATCAAAAGATGCCACATGGACCATTCAAAAACTAATAAATGGAAAGTCAATTCACAATCACAGTCAATGGGATTCGAACCCAAAACTTATCCACAATAGTGTAACTGCCTCACCATCATGCCATTTGCTTTACACGTGCATAGATAAGAATTAAATTATATTTAAAACAAGATAAAGGATGAGGTTGTATTTAAAGAAAAAGCAAATTTGGTGGGATTTGATCCCAAGACCTGCCCCACCAAATTCCAATGCCTCAACCAATGTGCCATTCATTTAACTGTGACCATTAATGGAAATAGATTATATTTAATACAACCCAGCGTTGGAAAAAAAATCAACAAAAGCTGCTCATGTGGGGATCAGATAAAAACAAGTTTTTTGAGATGAAGTCTTAGACACCCACGTGAAGATTTGAACCCACAACCTCCTTGGAATAAGGCTTATCCTTATCCACTACACCACATGCTATGGACATGTTTCACTAAGCAAAGATATACATTTAAAACACTATTTTCTGGATAAAGCAAAATTTTATGCAAACACAAGACTTGAACCTACAACCTTGCCTATATAAAGGTCGAGTGTTACCATTACAACACACGCCTATTGATGACAAAGAAGCGCCCAAAATTGATTATATATTGTATTTTATAAGCAGTTTTGGAGAGCCAAAGGTTTTTATAGCCTTTTTAGTTGCAGGAAGAATTTAAAGGAACTCTTAGTGAGTTCATATCTTCCTCGAAGAATCCAAAAGACTAATTTTGTAGGTATATGTTCATTTTGATGTATGAAGTAAATTTGATGTATTTTTCATCAATTTTAATGGATCGGTTGCACATTTGAAGCTGATTAGGGTTTTGTTGTCTTAATCTTGGCTAATAATTTCAAATCAATCATGGTCCTTCATTTGTAATAAGAGCTCTATATAAGGCTTGCTCATTTCATTTGTAGCTGTTATGATCTGAAAAGCAGATATTGTTATTCCGTCAATTTTTCCAATATATAAAATGCATGCAATCTAGCCTGTTTATATAGGCAAGAGCTGATAGGAAGCATGGACAATGGTTGAGACAAGTGTCTCAACCTGGAGGAAGTAGAGTCCTGATAGAACTCAACAACATCCTCTAGAAGAGTGAGAGTCCAAATTGGACTCAACCATATCATAGGAGGAGTTAGAGTTCAAGTAGGACTCAACTATATCCTAGGAGGAGTTAGAGTCAAAGTAGGACTCAACAATATCCTCTTTAAATAATATCTAAATAAATAATATTCTCCTAATAAATAAGTTCACCTAAGTAAACTTAAGTCAACAATGGAATGGAAAAGAACCATTAACTCTAACACCCCCCTTAAGTGCAACTTAGGGAGTACAATAATGCAATACATAGCATATGGGTCCTGGCAACAAAGGCCATGTTAGGTACCCATGTAGAACTAAAATGCAACCTCTCACAAGGTGGAGAAAAAGGAGAAAACCCAGTGGGACAAAACTCCTCTCCAAAAGAGAATAAATAAGAGGCTAAAAAACTCTAGTGGGAGACACCTGTCACACCCCAATCAAAGCACGTAAATGAATGAACTTGCTCTCAGTGAAGGGTTTGGTGAAGATGTTTGCAGTCTGATTGGATGTCTGACAGTACTGAAGGTCAAGGACCTGCTCTGAATTAACTCCCGAATGTAGTGCATGTGAATCTCAATGTGCTTGGTATGCCGATGATGGACTGGATTGCGAGAAATCTGAATGGCACTCTGATTATCACAAAATAGGACTGTTGTCTTTCGGAAAGTAATGTTAAGCTCAGGGAGGATATTTTGAAGCCAAATAGCCTCAATAGCTGCATTAACTGCTCCTCGATACTCACCCTCAGTGGATGAGAGAGCAATAGCTGACTGCTTCTTGCTCGACCAAGAAATGGGACCTGAACCAAGATAGAAGCAATACTTGGAAGTAGACTTGCGATCTAGAGAGTCGCTTACCCAATCTGAATCTGTATATCCTACCAAGTCAATATCCACATCCGATGCATAATGAATCCCATAGCTATGAGTACCCTGGATATAATGAAGTATCAGCTTAGCTACTTTCCAATGCGACTCATGTGGCTCCTGCATAAACCGAGAGACCATGCCCACAACATATGAAATATCAGGCCTCGTGTGAGTCAAATATATGAGGCTACCAACCAATTGACACTACAAGGTGGCATCGACCAAGGGTGAAGTACAAGAAGCCTCAAGTTTGACTCCGGACAGAAATGGAGTCGGTGCAGACTTGCAGTCAGCCATGCGAAATCTGGAGAGCATATCAAGAGTGTACTTAGGTTGTCCAATGAATATACCAGAAGGTGACTGAGAGATCTCAATCCCTAAGAAGTAGTGGAGAAGGCCTAAGTCAGACATCAAGAATTGATCATGAAGGACAATTTTGACTGTCATGATGTGGGATGAGTGACTCCCTGTGATCAACAAATCATCGACATAGAGGACAAGGAAAGTGAGAGTATCATCCTGCTGCAAAATGTAGACGTTTGGATCAAAATGGCACCGAGTGAACCCAACTGATAGAAGGAAGGAGTCCATCTTGGCATACCAAGCTCGAGGAGCTTGTTTAAGGCCATAGAGGGACTTTCGAAGGCGACAAACAAGTAAAGGATCCTGAATGAACCCTTGTGGTTGCTCCATATATATCTCCTCTTGAAGGTCGCCGTGAAGAAAAGCACTCTTTACATCCATTTGATGAACTTCCCATCTGTGAGCTATTGCAATGGCAAGGACAAGTCAGATGGAATTCATCTTGGCAACTAGCGCAAATGTCTCAGAGTAGTCAATTCCAGGAACCTAGGAGAATCCTTATGCTTATCAATTGACCCATCTGCAGCAAATTTTGTTCAGTAGATCCACTTGCACCGAACAAGTTTTCTTCCCTTAGGAAGAGGGACTAAATCCCAAGTATGGTTCCTCTCTAAGGAACTAAACTCCTCTTCCATAGCAACATCCCACTCGTGAACACCATAAGCTTCCCGAAAGGATTGTAGATCGGAAGCTTTAGCAATGAAGAGATGTGGAGCTTTCTCAAATTGTGACCTTGTTCTTCTCTACTCTGAATGATCACCAACCCAATCACCCGCTGACTCCAATGTCTGACGAGCCCAATGTCTGACGAGCCCAAAGAGGTCCAGTAGTTGGAGCATGTGGAGAATCTGGAGGAGAATCATCATCCTCTGAATGATGGCTAAGACAGGAGGAACATGGATCCTCATCATCATTATTTGAAGTAGAAGAAGAAGACTCCTCATCTAGATCAGGAGGATAAAAATCCTCAAAAGAACTATCATCATGCAATCGCAATATCTGCATAGAAATGAATGATGGAGAAGTGATAGAATAGGAACTGGAGGTATCCTCCTCAAAACGATAACTCCTCTCAATGAAAAGCTGATGTGTGGTAGGATGGAGAAGCCTGTAGCCTTTGACACCATCTGGATACCCAACAAACATACAAGGCCTACTCTGCGGATCCATAGCCTTGCGTTTCTCTGCTGGAATATAAGCCCATGCAGGAGTCCCAAACACTTGAAAGTGTTGACTGTGGGTTTCCGACCGGTCCAAGCTTGAAAATGAGTTACCCCCATCACAACTCGATGAGGGAACCGATTCTGGATATAACATGCATAGTTGATGGCCTCTGCCCAATACTGAGGTACCAATGATTTGTAGTGGATCATACAGCTGGCCATTTCCTTTAGGGACCGATTCTTACGTTTTGCAACTCCATTTTGTTGTGGAGTGTAGGGAACTGTGTTGAAGATCAATGCCTTCTGAGATACAAAATTGCTCAAACCTTTCGTTGACATATTCCCCCCCATTATCGGTGCGCAAAACCTTGATGGGTTTCCCTGTTTGTTTCTCTGCAAAAGCTTTGAATTCTTGAAAATACTCAAAGACTTCAGACTTTTGTTTGAGGAAATATACAAAAGTATATCGGGAAAGATCATCAATGAATGTTAAGACATATTTGGCTTTGCTAAAAGAAGTATGTGGAAATAGTCTTGCCAAATCACTGTGTACTAGCTCCAAATGTTGTGTGGCTCTCCATGCTTTACCTTTATCAAATTTTTCCTCAGGATGCTTGCCAAGAATGCACCCTTGACAAACTCCATTAGAAAATCGAATATAAGGCAATCTTGTAACCATGTCATGTTGACTGAGCTATTGTAAGTAGCGGTAGTTCAAGTGGCCAAACCGCTGATGCCACAAATGACTCACTTCATCTGAGTGAGTGAGTAATGCAAGTGAAGGAGAATCAAGAACAAAGTGAGAGAAGTGATACGGTTTGCATTGATGATCTGCCTTTGCCACTGCAATTGTAGACCCATTATTCATCTCACTAATGACCACTGTGTCTGGAGTAAACTCAACCCGCTTGCCAGAGCCAGTGTGAGTGATCTGATAGATATATAGGAGATTAGTTGACAAAGATGGAAAATCAAGTGTGAGAATCTGCGATTTTTGGAAAATCAACGCACTGAAATCAGAAAATGTCTACACCAGCTTGTAGAGCACAAAAAAATAGCCAAGATCAAAAAAAGAAGTTTGTAAATTGGAGGTCGGAAGCACAAGTTATGGCCTTCAGAAGTTGAACTGCAATTTCCAAAACTCCAATGGAGAGTAGCCAAGATCAAAAAAAGAAGTTTGAAATTGGAGGTTGGAAGCCCAAGTTATGGCCTTCAGAAGTTGAACTGCAATTTCCAAAACTCCAACGGAGAGGGGGTGTGTTGTAGCTTTATGACTCGATTTTCTCACGATCTGTTGACTGAATGAAAAAACTGCAAACGACCCAGATGGTTTTTTTTAGTGGCGAAATAAACGTAGAAAGCGTTTTTAATTATCACTTGCGAACGATGGGGCCACAGTGAAAAAAACGTATTTTAACACCACAAAACGACCCCAGCAACCAAAAAACGACATGCACAGACTGAATCGGTTACCTAAGACATGAAAAGGCATGCTGCAACCTAAAAGATTGATCAGAATACATAAAATGCAAGAAGAAAGTTAGATTTGAGCTCAGAGAGTCTCTGGGAAGCTCCAAAAGAACCTGCAACTGACAAATCAAAATAAGAACACCCCCAGAAACTAGATTTTTCTCCACACTTTTCTGATTCTCCAGGTCATCCGAAGATGCAAGAGAAGAGCATACTCATGTGCTTCGAAAAATAGCTCTACTCTCTAAGATTTCAAAAAAAATTATCTTCCAAAATAGGCTCTGATACCATGTTATGATCTGAAAAGCAGATATAAAACCAGAATCTAATGAAAGAGTTCGATCAAACAATTGGAAATAAAATTGACAAAATAACAATATTAGACAAACTTGATGTAAATGCTCAAAGGCATAATAGCATCAAGGGAAATCTCAATATGCAATATCCCAATATTTCCAATATATAAAATACATGCAATCTAGCCTGTTTATATAGGCAAGAGCTGATAGGAAGCATGGACAATGGTTGAGACAAGTGTCTCAACCTGGAAGAAGTAGAGTCCTAATAGAACTCAACAACATCCTCTAGAAGAGTGAGAGTCCAAATTGGACTCAACCATATCATAGGAGGAGTTAGAGTTCAAGTAGGACTCAACTATGTCCTAGAAGGAGTTAGAGTCAAAGTAGAACTCAACAATATCCTCTTAAAATAATATCTAAATAAATAATATCCTCCTAATAAATAAGTTCACCTAAGTAAACTTAAGTCAAGAGTGGAATAGAAAAGAACCATTTACTCTAACAGTAGCAAGAGACTTTTGTGGAATCATTGCTAAGATATTGCGAAAATAACTACAAACTAATTGAAGCTTGGTGAGCCTATGTGTTGTTTTGAATGTTAGCATGGTTTCCTATTTCTCAAGTTAATTTTAAGATCAGCTTTAACAAAGTTCTCTAGTTGAATGAAAGATATTGGTGTTGATCTATGGTGAAACCTCTTATGTTCATACCATTTGTAATTTGTTGATTGCAAGTTGCAGTGCATGGTTAGTCTAAACTTATTTCAAAGCTCAACTTCGATAGCTTTATGCTCATTCTTCATATGGTTGATGCGCAAAAGTGATCTAAGAATCATTAATATACCCTAGAAAATCACATCATCTTTTTGTAGTTGTTATCCCATGGTGAAGCAAAGTATGGTTTGGTTTCACAAGTCAATAGTAATCTCTTGCATTGTTAGGAATAGCTTAGATTTCTAAACCTTCATTTTCTTTGCATTTTATTTCAAAGACTTTATTAGGATTAGTTTCAAGAACGTTATTGCAAAAATTATAAAGCCATTCAAGTCCTAGAGCTTAAAATTGCTAGAGTTTTCCTTGTGAAAGAGTTGATCAAGCATAGAACAATTGCGTAAGTCCCTTTGTGATACTAGCATATCACATCATTTCAACTGAGTCTATAAATTTACATATCAAGACCTAACTAGAGAAACCTTGGGGTAGCCTGCCTTAATCACATTGCATATAAGGTTTTTGTCAATGTGTGTTTTATGACACCTTACAACACAGAATAAAGTATTGAGTACTCTGTCCTCTCTTGAACAAAATCTTCCCAAATGTTGAGCTAAGTGATCAATTGAGATGACTCCAAGGTTTATACTATCAGGTCTTGACGTGTGGATAGACTTATTTGGAAATGTATATGTTGGTAATCCAAGCGGACTTACATAATTGAATTACAATTGGAACATGAACATCAAATGTATCAATCATGTGATGCTTCTCCTAAATTAATTCTAACTCAAATGAAAAAATGACAAAAGGGGGAAAGGGTTTAGAGATTCTATGTTAACTCTTAATTCCTTAGGACAATAATGATAATGAATGATGTTTTGATAGACAAATCCTTCATGAAACTACTTTCTACTTAACCAGAGATAGCTCACAATGCCATAGAAAGAGTGCAATCTCTTAAGGTAGTGAAATATATTCATACTATAAACAATCCATTCAAATACCCAATATTGGTGCAATCCAAATGAAGTATACACAATCGAACTCAGTCACGAAAATGATTAGGTTCAGACTAACCATGCACTACAACTTGCAATCAACAAGATGTAAATGGTATGAATCGAAGGATTCATCAAATATCATCACACTTCTCCATAATAATCAATGAACATTATCTAATTTGAGGATATAACAAGAAACCATGCAATATGTAGAAGAAACGCCACTATCCACCATAAATTCAATGAAAAGTAAGATTATTTACATGCCTTGGCAACAACTTTTGCCTTCTCCTCCTACTCTACCTCTAGCTACTTGCTATCTAATGTCTATTGATCCACTATTAACCCTTTACAAATGAGGAGAGCAAGCCTTTTATAGACTTCCCTTTACAAATGAATGGCCAATATCAAATCCAAATCAATGGCCAAGATTACAAGATAAAACCCTAATGAGGGTTAGTTATTACTAACTTTGCATTGCATTTAATACTTGACCAATGATTTGATTACATATTTTGGATACATGTCCAACATTATATTCTAACCAATAGGAATCGAGGTTAGGTAAGATAAACAAGAATGATGAAGTGACATGTGTCACTTGCTCCACTCTTGGATGCATCAAGTTCAATATATCTGGATGTGTTGACCTTGATTGATGAATGAAGGTGAATTGTCGCCACCTCAACCACTCGCGCACCTTGTAACTCATCACAAGTGTTTGTGGTTGAGCAATATCTCTTGATACTCAACATTTCAAATTGCTCCTCGATGAATATTATAATAGTGGAAGATATTCCCAAATTGCATCATCTTATCTGATTTGATCACTTTCACTTATCCTTCTTCATACTTGAGAATTCGTCTTATGATGTGTTTCACCTTTCAACCTTGGAATTCTTCATCATGACTGCTCTTGACCTTGATCCTTATATTGATGTAGGGATATCTCCATGGTGTACTAGTCTATCTGGTTGTAGTCAATCTTCCATTGCATCATTGTGAAGTTCTCTCCCTATTGTCCGTGAAGATAGATGATATTGTATCTTGCACATCTCATCCTTCATGCTTGTGAATCTTGACCCCTTCACCATCTTGTTGAGTCTTGCATCCGATCATGAGCTGCACCTCTTCATTGACTATGCTGATATCCTTCCTTGAACCTTGACCTCTGCAAGGTGCTGAGATGTCCTTCTTCACCATCATTCAATCATCCCGTGCTTCTCTCCTTGCAATCTGCTGTTCACTGATGAAGTTATCTCTGGATGTTCCTCCTCTGCCTTAATGAAATGTCGTGAAGAGCTTTCCTTCTTTGTTGCAATGTTTCCTTGAAATGCTTGCAAGCTGCTCCTTCACCCTCTTCCTTAGTCGCCTGCAAAACAAACAAGGATAGCATCAAAAAAATATGATATACAGATTTGACCAACCCTCAATCTAATATGCATCCTAAATGATGGTAAAATGGTGACTTGATCTCTGATTTCCATGTCTGATTTTGTAATGTTTTAAGGTCTGATCTGCCAAAGACGAGATTTGCTTTGGGCGTGGATTCTTGCTGGTCATGGATTTTGGAGGGTCGTGGATTTTTGTGAGTCATAGATAATCTAGTGGAATCGTTTGTCGTTTCGCCAAAAGTTCGAACTATCAATGCTCGAAACAATCGCCAAATTTAACCCGACCCACGAGAGACGGTTAAGCCATTTCACAAGTCCCCAAGGAGGTGTTCACCACCAAGTCAACAATCTCCCCCCAGCATCAACTGAGCCTTCAGCACCCACTGATGGGAGACTCAAACCCGTGACCCAGGCTCTGATACCAATTGAAGAGCACAAGAATATACTGAGAAGGGGAGGGGAGGGGTGTGAATCAGCATATTAACAAACTTACTTTTTGAACTTTAATCAGAAGCATATATCTTATCTCCTAACCATATTCATTGCATACCAACATTCACATGCGATCTAACTATTATGAACATAAATAGAACACAAGATATATACGTGGAAACCCAAATGGGAGAAAACCACAGCATTAAATGCTTTTTATATAATTGTTCTTTTACAATATTTGTAGGCACCAACCCCTAACTTGATTCGTGAGCAACAACCCACTGGAAGCACCAACCCACTAGAGACACCAATCCCCACAATTCAGTTAGAGGCACCAACCCCTCATTCTAATTTCCATCTCAATGTTGCTTCTCTAACGAATGATGGACAATCTTCTTCTTGACAAATTCTGCTGTAACTCTTTTTTCCAATCTGCTATGACAATAAATTTGCCACAAAAGTCTCTTCCAAAGTCTACGATAATGCTTCTCTCATATATCTCCTTCAAATTCATTTCTACAAACTCTCCCAATCTCCTTGTATAATCTGCAGCCAGTCCTCATAATACCTTCTCTTCATTTGCATTTGTACCTCTTCAACTTCTACATAATGTTGTGAGGTATTCACACATCGCCCCATTGCAAATGGGGACTGTTGATGTGTTTTTTATGCACATGCAAACACAGAATAAAATACCAAGGTATCTTATCCTCTCTAGAACAAAATGTCTCAAATGCTCAAGATTAGCTTAAGGATCACTTGAGAAGACTCCAAGGTTCATGAATGTAGGGTCGCTACGTGTGGATAAGCTCGTTGGTTTCATGTGATTATGCTGGAATCATAAGGGAACTTACATTTGAATCCTGAATGCTTGATTTGCTGGAACTTAGATCATCTGATGTTACAATCTGGTGATGCTTTTTGATCCTAAACTAGCTCGAGTTTTAAAAAAATGGCAAAAGATGAAGGGTTAAGAGAGTCTATTCTAAAGCCTAGAATGTGAGAAGATGGATGAATGATTAGATGGAATCCTACCGAGCGAGGTCTCACCATCAAACTGAACAATTTGACACAAGCTCAGTGCAATCTTCTAAGGACATTTCAAAGATGTTCAAATCATTACCATCAAACATTGATCACCATTCAAGTTAATGCATAAACAATGAACAGATAACAATTTGAAGTTAAGCTCATAGCATTTGTAATGTCCCCACCTTTTTAGCATCTCATTGGAGTTCTTAGCCTTTACATTCTCCGAAGGCTAAGTGGAGAAATAAGGAGAAATTGATTAAATTAATTTCTTATTAAGTCATTAAATAAAATAAAATTAAAAAAGGTGACTTTATATTTAATTAATTTAATTAAAAGTGACTTAAGTGATTTATTTAAATATTTTAATGTTATTATAAAGTTATAAAGTAACTTTATAATAATAAAGTCACTTTAATATTATAATGTGTGAATATGTCTTTAATCCCACATTGGCCAAGAAAGTGTTCGAGCTCTCATAAGAAAGAATAAGAAGGGACTTAAGAGCTCATTTTATATCATCCATCTAGAGAATTGATATTTGTTTGTTATGAACTTGGGAGAAGAAGCCAAGGGTTTCTGATTCAGTCAGCCATTGGAGAGCGACAATTCTTCAGTGTTGCAACCATTTGAGGTGGTGAAATATCCACTAAATTTGGCATTTCAGGAGAGCTTCATTCTGGAGTTCTATTTGGGCTTTAAAAAGAAGGGAAGTCATCTAGGGTATGCAGATTTTCGAATATATATTAATTGCAGACCTACAGTTTCATTTGGCAGCCATTAAAAATCAGAATTGAAGCAATCATTTCAAAATACAATTGCTGCTACAGTACCCGCGCTACAGTAAACGCTACAGTACCGCCGTACGGACTGCTACAGTGCCGCGTGAATAGTGCCGCCGTACGGATTGCTACAGTACCGCGTGAACAGTAATTTTTTCAAAAAAATTAAAATTTGCAGTTGGCAGATTTTTTTCAACTACTGGGACAGCAAAAATCAGGTTTTTATCTTACATTGTAATGAATTTGTTTTCCAGGCATATTGGCCATAAAACAGAACAAACATTCCCTTGATAGTTTCGTAAATTAATTCCAGCGGTAATATTATTGTTCCAGTATTATTTTAAGCATAGGAGTTTATTCCAGTATTGTTTCATTGCTCATTATTACCAAAAAAAACACAAAAAAATCTATAAACATTCAAAAACCAAAACAAATTCAAATCTATTGCATTCAAAAGAAACAGTCAGCAGAGGAGAGCCAAGTTGGGTTCTTACAGCATTCCAGTTGACTATGCAAGGCACACTTTACAATCAGCAAGAGGCTAGTGGTATGGACTAACAAATTCCATACAAATACATTCAAACTAATCAACATGAAAGTAAATTGAGAAGTAAAGACCATTCGGGTTGTTGAAGCAACAAATTAAATTCACCATAACTTCAATGAAATCAATTGTTCTCTACAACAAGGTTTATCAACAATCTTTGTCTTCTCCTAATCTAATTTCTATTCTATGCTATTCTATTCACTAACTATCTATTTCTCTATTCACTATTTACTGACTATTAACTATTAACCTTTACAAATGAAGAACTTAAAGCTTTATATAGAGAGCTCATTTACAATGAACGGCCAGGATTGATTCTCCATCAATGGCCAAGATTTTACAATGAAAACCCTAATTAGGGTTTGTTACAACAAATTCTCCTTAGCCAATGAGAAAATTACATCCAATGAGCGTGGACCAATAGATGTCAAGGGTAGGTACATCGGAGTTCGTGCATCCATGGGTAAGCTTGGATCATTGAACTTAGACGCGTTGATGTGGACTCCATTGATTAGTGGAATAGCGACTGGGATGCCACCTCAATCTTGTACATTGTAGAATTGATTTGATTCATCATGAAGGGATGTTGAGAGATATCTCTTGATACTCAACATTATCCTGTTTGTTTAAAGTGATGATGATGATGAAAAGCAAACTTTGATTAACTCTTCTGAAACTATTTGCTTCTTTAATCATGTTCGATGTAGGTCTTGTGATGACTTTGGTTGTTCCTCCCTTGCTCTTGATACATTTGACGAATGGTGCACCTGATTGAATGTAACTCTTCAATGTACTGAATTTGATTCTTGGATTCACGAAGGGAATTCAAGATTGTCAAACATTCTTCCATCATGTAGGTTATCTTTTCTTCATGTACCACGGCCTCGAGGTAGTTGAACGATCTTTCTTTACAGTCTGTGATATCCTCATGCTTCCATGATGTGGTGAGAACCTTCAAACACTTTGAGATCTTCTCTTCCTTGATGTTCTTGTGTTTGTTGATGAAGTCTCCTCTTGATCCTGAATAGTGGTGATAGGAAGTATTTGTCATGGTCAAGTCATTCCTTCTATCCTTGCTTGTATATCCTGCTCTACTGCTTGCAGCCGTTGAATATTTGAAGTTTTTCAACCTAGTAGCACTTTGAGTATTCTTCATGCACTTGAGGTGTTCTTGATGTTGATGAAGCTTCTTAAAGAGGTCCTCCTTGTATCTTGTTCTTGGTGTTGAAATTTTCTCCTTGATACCCTTACTCCAATCTTCCTCCAACCTGATCCTTTTGATTTCTTTCCTTGACTCCTCCAAAACAAACAAATGGGCATCAATCTCATATGATATATAACCTTCACACACTCCCATTTTGACTTGATCTCTTATTCTATATGTTGCAGGTCTGATATGTGTTTCTATAGGATTGCTCCTTTTGATAACTGAATTCACTATCTGGAAGGTAAACTTAATGTCCTAGGGCAAATCTGGGCTGTCTAATGATGAAATTTGTCTTCCTTGATCATTAGGTTTGCACCTTCAAAGTCTGATTTTGCCCCTATGCTGGACCAATTCACTTATGTTTAAATGAAATTTGCTCATGTATGGATAAAATTTGCTACCTTGCTGAAGAAGTTCGCTCAGTCTACTCTGAAATTCGCACTTGGAGAGAAGAATATGTTTGAATTGATGGTTAAAATGAATGTCTTGACCCTTCCTTTATAGGCACTTTAGGGCAAAGTCATGACTCTTGAGTATAAGGCCAACTTGTTTTGACAAAACCAAAATAATAAATTGCCTTCCTTAATGCTGGCCGACTTAATACACTAAAGCTCTCCCTTTTAGCAATTCGAATTTTGAATCAATTTGGCGCCAAAATACTTGCCTTTAGGTAATTCGCTCTAGGACCTTTAAGAAGTACATGACTTGATAAAAATTTCACTCTTGGCCCTTTGGAAGGACATGAAAAAGTTCGCTCTAGGACCTTAGCAAGGACATGAAAAAGTTCGCTCTAAGACCTTAGCAAGGAACATGGTCCAAATAAGAAATTTGATCCATGTCCTTGGCAAGGATAGGGTCCAAGTAAGAAATTCGCTCCATGTCCTTAGCAAGGACATCAATTCATAATTCGCTCTAGGACCTTTCGGAGGTACACGACCTTGGTGAAATTTTCGCTCGAGGACCTCTCCAAGGACATAATCTTGATAAAATTTCGCTCTATGTCCTTTGGAAGAAATTTGATCTAAGACCTTTGTGAGGTACATGACTTGATAAAAATTTCGCTCTTGGTCCTTTGGAAGGTACATGCCCTTGGTGAAATTTTCGCTCTTGACCCTTGGCAAGGTACGGGAGCTAAATAAGAAATTCGCTCAATGTCCTTGACAAGGTCAAGATGATAAAATTCGCTCTATGACCTCATCAAGGTACATCATTTGGTGAAGGATTTGCTTTGGACCCTTAGCAAGGTACATACTTGATTTTGGACAAAATTCGCTCTAAGATCTCTTGAAGACTTCAAAATTCACTCTCAATCTTCCCTTGGATAAATTTGCTCTTGATCTTCACTTGGAGAAATTCGCTCTATGTCCTTTGCAAGGACATTCGCTATAGGACCTTTGTGAGGTAAACACTTTCAAAAAATCGGCTGTAAATCTTGAGTAAGGTACATGACGGGGTCTAAGGCAAGTTTGCTCCAAGTTTGAGGCAAGGTACAGGGCCTAAATGAAATTCAAGGACACCATTCAAACAACAAAGGCTTGTTCTTACAACTAGAAATATGATCAGATAACACAAGAAACCTAGGCATGATACAAAGGAATCCTAGATCTACTTTCATGCTCACAACCGACTATCTTCACTCCACCCTAAGGAGACCAACCTGACTTGATGACCCTCTAGCTACTTGAGAAACTCTATCCCTTCAATGCAAAGATTAATAGCAAAGACCCTAGCACAACCTAGGACGCAGAAAAAAGTGGGGGTCCCCATTTGCAATGGAGGGATGTGTGAATACCTCATAACAGGGACCCTCACTTTTTCGCTTTCTAGGTTAGTCATGTAATGTCCCCGATATAATTAAATAGTCAATTTAAATAATTTATTGTATGGCCCTGTACTTCATAATATATTTTGGGCCCGTTTTATTAATTAGTTAGTAATAAACTTTTTGGTATCGGCCCGTTTGTAACCCTTCGGAAAACTTCTTGGAGCCCATATATATGGCCGAGTTAGTCATTGTTGTAGGTATGCGAATTTGGTATTTTTCTTTGTTTGTGTGAATTCCAGTTGGAGTTCCGTGGTCAGCCATTTCGGAGGTGGAAGACCCTCCCTACTTGGTATCTACAGTTTCGGTGGGATTCATCCCTCACCCTATTCTGCTCTATGTACTTGTTCCGGATCTGGCAAATCTGGAACCTCATCATTATTGAATCAAATTTTACTTCTAGTTTCGTATCTGGTAATCTGGTATACAGGCGTGTTAATTAGGAGCTCACTACTTGATATGCATGTGGAAGATCAACCCTTGAAACCGAAGGCAGTCCACTGAACCACCATACGGCTACCATCTCCTTCACCACATGGCAACTGAAATCCACAATACGGTTACACCACCGTATAGCTTCCCCTCCGTACGACCTTTCCCCTTTACACCACCATACGGCCAATTCCTCTTCCCACCACCATACGCCGTACAGCTCCCCTACACACCACCGTACGACCACTCCCTGCTACGGTTGTCACACCACCATACGGTTTGGGAAAATTACAATGGTATTAGAGCTAGTGATCTTGTCAATCTGTTGGGTAGTGGATGCAAGTGTACACCAAAAGGAGGGATCCGTTCTGCCAATAGAATGGGGGAACCACAGGATCCTACCAAGGAAGTTATGGCACTGTTAAGGGAGCTAACTAGAAGCCAAGCTCAGCTCAATGAAACAATGATCAGAGGGGAACAACAACAAAAAATCACGGAGGATACATTGCGACAATTGGCCGTAGGTAAAACAAATGGAGATCATGGCGATAATTCGGTCACTGGAAGGTCAAACCCATAGCACTCCCATTTCCGGCCACTGATGCCGACATTTCCCCAGAGAACAGAAGCACCCCGCAGGGAGCAAGAGGCCACTTTCCAGGATTTGCAAGAACAGTTGAATCAAGATTGGAAGGATGCAAATCTCAAGGGAGACATATCCTTCAAGGATTATGTTGAACTCCGGATGAAATAATCGAGCAGTAGAAGTCATGGCTACTACAATTATGATATCAAACAGAAGGTTGGTAAGATTAATTTGTCATCCTTTGATGGGATCGGAGCAACCTCGGCACGAGCTTGGGTAGAAAAAGCAGATACCTACTTCCAACTCAACCCAATGCCTGAAGATGAAGCTATCAAATTTGCAACACTTCACCTGGAAGGAGTCGCTCACGAATGGTGGCATCATGGAATGGTCACCCTCGGCCACGATCAAATAACTTCATATGCCGAATTCACAGAGAGGCTTATAGACCGTTTTGACGGAAATGACCTAGAACTCAACTTCAAGGAACTGGCTCAAATAAAGCAATTTGGGCTTGTGGACAGTCACATTGCAGAATTCCAGAGATAGTCCGTGTTGGTAACAGATATCTCGGAGAGGAGATTGGTGGTTCTATTCATGGACGGATTGATGGAACCACTGAAGGGTCGGGTAAAAGGGTTCAATCCCAACACACTCTCTAAAGCGATTAAGAAGACGCGTGACATGGCGACTTCATCTTCTTCCTCCGAGAGTTACTCGCATGACAAACCACCCCTAGCCCTAAAGAAGCCATCATTAGATGAAGCCACAAGGCAAGAACTCAAGAGAAGGAGCCTCTGCTTTACCTGCAAGAAGTCGTGGGGACCAAGGCACCGATGCTTAGCCATTGAAGTGGTGTCCAACAACGAAGAAGAGAATGAGGAAGATGGTCAACAAAGCACGGGGGAGGCTAAAGAAAACATAGATCGTGTAGAGAGAATTTCCACACTAGTCCGTAGGGGAAGTGCCATTACCGCTCTGACCAACACTCCAGAGTGCAGTGTGTTTTGGGTTCGCGGTACACTCCAAGGGCAACGGGTCATAGTCATGTTGGAAAGTGGGCCCACTCTCAACTCTATCAACTCATCAATCGTCACCAAGAGGGGTTTGCATATAGAGGAGCATGAGGGGTTCGAAGTCAAGGTAGCGGGAGGAAATCTATTGTCATGTACTCATCTGGTTCCACAACTCAGCATCACCATGGGAAACTACACAGTGACAGACGATTTTTTCGTGATTGATTTGGATGATACAGATGTCATCTTGGGCATTCAATGGGTGGAGACCCTTGACCAGTACACACAAAGCTTCAAGAGGATGGAATTCTCATTCGAAGTGGATGGCAAGAAGGTGGTACTAAGGGAAATTTCGGCCAGACGGATGGACGCAATCTTCAAACATGATGACATCGTCTCGGAGAATGAACAAATCAGGGAGCATCGGAGTCTGCAATTGCTTGAGGGCAAGCAATTTTGGGGTTGGGAGGACTGTAATGTCCCTGATATAATTAAATAGTCAATTTAAATAATTTATTGTACAGCCCCATACTTCATAATATATTTTGGGCCCTTTTTATTAATTAGTTATAAACATTTTGGTGTCGACCTGTTTGTAACCCTTCGGTAAACTTCCTGGAGCCCATATATATGGCCGAGTTAGTCATTGTTGTAGGTATGCGAATTTGGTATTTTTCTTTGTTTGTGTGAATTCCAGTTGGAGTTTCGTGGTCGGCCATTTCAGAGGTGGAAGACCCTCCCTACTTGGTATCCGCAGTTTCAGTGGGATTCATCCCACACCCTATTCTGCTCTGTGTACTTGTTCCGGATCTGGCAAATCTAGAACCTCATCATTATTGAATCAAATTTTACTTCTAGTTTCATATCTGGTAATCTGGTATAAATGTGTGTTAATTAAGAGCTCACAACTTGATATGCATGCGGAAGATCAACCCTTGAAACTGAAGATAGTCCACTGAACCACCATACGGCTACCATCTCCTTCACCACACGGTGACTGAAATCCATAGTACGGTTACACCACCGTACATCTTCCCCTTCGTACGACCTTTCCCCTTTACACCACCGTACAGTTTCTCCACCATACAGCCAATTCCTCTTCCCACCACCGTACGTCATACAGCTCCCCTACACACCACCGTACAACTTCTCCACCATACGGCCACTCACCCTCACGCCATCGTACGACCACTCCCTCTTACGGTTGTCACACCACCGTACGGTCTAGGAACATTGCAAGTCGTCTTAGCTTAGTTGTTAGTTGTTGTCGAGTCTTTGCTATTAACTTTTTGTTTGTAGTTGCTCAGAAGTTGGCCAAGTCTCTCTCTTTGAGATGAAGTGAGGTTCAACACTCCCTTTGCCCAGCCAAGGCATAATCCCTTCCACTTCTCCAAGTCCTGTCAGTGGGTGACCAAACCCGATCACTCTCATTTCCATTCCTCACCGTTGCCACCACCATTTTCACTTCTCCTTGCTGCCTTCCATTTCGCTCAATATCCTCTACCCACATGCCTTTTTCTATACTCCATCTACCCTTCCTTCGACCCATCCCCATATCCTAACCCACTTCACCTGCATAACCTACCTTATATTTCCTAGCCATCCCACATCCTTAACCGACCCCTACCACTACCTTTACCTTTAGCTCCACTACCCCTTCCATCTCATTCATCTCCCTACCTTCACCTATACCCTCACCTACCTAACACTCTTCTCATTCTAGCATACTCATCCAGTACCCTTCACCTACAGTTACACTTACCTATACCTCCCTACCCTTCACCTACACTCACACCTACATCTTCTACCCTCCATCTCATGCCCCTTACCCTTCTACTTCCCTTAGCCTACCCTTCCCCTTTACCTACCACTCTACCTCCTACCCCTGTCCTATCCTAACCCACCTTCCATTTCCTACCCTTTCCGTTAACTACCACCCTACCCCCTTACCCTTTTATTACCCCTTATACCTCCCGCTCCATTTTACTTCGCATATATCTTAACTCCTTTCACGAACCACTTTTACCTCACACATCCTAAACCTCCTTACCCCATGTATCTCCTACCTTCATCATCCAGACCCTTATGTCTCCCTTTCCTCCAACATACCATTCCTCTTCTTTCCCCACGTAGCAGCTTCCCTTACCACTTCCCTCACATTCCTCTCACACATGCTAGGCCACACAAAATCTGAAATGGAGATTTTAAAAGCTTGTTTTAAGGCATAGTATATCCTTTGACTTCCTTTACTACCGTAGCCTTGATTGGGCCCCACCAAACTCTAAGGTGAAGGAAAAAGTTTTTCAGACATTTTATTTTTTTTAAAGGGAGAGAATCCACCTCAGCATCCTCATCACATGCCTAAGCCCCTTTAGTCCACGTTGAACCATAAGGCAAGGTGTGGCTCTAAAAAGATAGGGAGCTGGCCTTTGAGCAAAGATGTGTCACATAAATAAAACACTAGATATTTAATTCAGCATAAGGCAAAATCAGACATAAAAAGGGGTCTTGTCAAACATTGGAGCCAGTATTGCAGGCCTAAGCAAGGACAAATATCTGCCTATCAGATCATAAGAAGAGAAAACAGAAAGCAGAAAGCAGAAGCATTAAGGTGAATTTAAATGAATTTATGAGCAATCTCAGACCTGGAAGCATCATTTGCTGTGATTTCTAAGATATTTTCATTAAATCTCAGCTTAAATTAAGTTAACCTCTTTAATGCAGGTTTGGGATCAGACATATGTTGAGTCTTGAACATTATAATGGCCTTGGGATGTGTTGTGCGTTATGCAAACCCACCCCGTCTGTGACGGGGACCCCCCTTTTTGCACTCAATCCGCTCCATGAGATAGAGCCCCATGTTTGAAACTGTGTCTGCAAATACTGGCAAAACTCCCTACAATCGCCTGATATTTGCTGAGTATAGTCTAAGCTTGAAAGTAGGCTCGAAGTCGCAAATCATAGAGATGAAGGATGGCAAAATCGTAGGTCGCTATCATGTCCAAAATCACTAGAAAAATCCCAAGCAAAGGCCATGTTCAATATCAGTGGGTCGATGCAAAGTATTGAGGTTCGTGTGTTTAAAGGCAATTTGCGCATTCCTCTCAAAATGCCGGTCAAAACGCCTCCCAATGCCGAAGGTAGCACGATGAAGCCTTCCAATGTTTTTAGAATCCTTCGAATTGCCGAATTTGTCCCCCATTTCGCACAAAATACCTTTCAAACCCGAAAACTCCACAAAATCCCGAATAAAGGGCTTTGTGTTTCAATTTCAAGTGAAATCTGGCCTTCTAATCCCGTAAAAATCCCAAGTCAACGCCATGGAAAGGGGAAGTTTGGCATTTTTGTTTGTTTTGCAAGATGCCAATGACAATCGTGCATTTTCCTTTGAATGGACAAATTTTGCAAAGTACAAAGGAGTGGGGTTTAAAAGAAATTCGCATATTTATGTACAAAAGCCCGAATTCTCATGAGCAAAAGGTTGCGAGTTTTTGTGATGAGGGCATCCTCACATTTCTTTTAAGTAGCTCAAGTATTTGCCTAGAGAGAGGTCATGCATTTGGTATGAAAGGGCCGAATTTTATCCTTTAAAGTGTTGAATGTTGAGTTAAAAGAAAATAGAGAGTGGGGTTTTGAAATGACAAGCGACTTTTTACAAAATGCCTAAAAAAGGCCGAGTTTTCTCCAATGGTAAGATGCATTTAAAAAGCAAGCAAAATCGCACCATTTTAACAAAGTAGCCGAATTTCATTTGGAGCACATAAAGAGGTTTAAGTTCGACGATTTCCCCCCCTTTTACAAGGAAAGAACAAATAAAATCGCAAGTCAAAAACGCCTTCAATAAAATCGCACATTTTCCCTTGCAAACCCGAAATTACTTGGAAAGGGGAAACGAAGCACTAGTCTTTGCATCCCAGAGTCGAGTCATGTAAAATTGCTCATTTTGCATGAAATCCGGAGCATAAAATCGCACAATACATCCAAGATGGCCGAGTTCCATTTGCAAAGAGGGGAATAAAGCATGAAGTCCGCTCAGTTAAACCAAAAAATCGCCAAATTTTGGATGAAAGCCAACTCATCCCCTTTTTATTGGGCGAAAGGAATGAAATGAAAAATCGTGCATTTTAGTTGAAAATGCCGAATTTGACTACCAAATGGAAAAGCACCTAAAACAACAAAGCTTGGCATAAAGTTTGCACATTTCTATAAAATGGCGAGGCAAAGTAAAAAGAAAAGAATCGCCTAGGAAAATCGGCATTTTTATTGCTTTTGTGAGAAATTTAAAGTTCACACTTTGCCCAAAGGGTCGAGTCACTTAAAGTTCGCATTTTCACTCATAAAGCCAAGTTTCCTCAACAAAACCCAACATCGCCTAAAATTTAATATTTGTTAAATTAATTTATTTAATTTTTCAAATGATTAATCCGGGTTGAAATTGATTGTTTGCAGATCGATGACATCGAGAAGATGGGATCGCGATCGACGTCGAAAGCGAAGACACAAAGTGCAAGATCAAAAAGACGATCCCAGGCGCTGCCAATGAAGAACGCACCGCTGAGCATAAAATGAAGCACAACGAAGCGTGCCACCGCTTGAACTAGCAAGATTGAAGATAAAAGAACACTCAAAATGTGCAAACTCAGAAATACACAGCTGAAATTAATTCCAGAAAGTCAGTTTCCAAAACTGAACTATTTAAATGAAGAAAGAACTACGTGTGGGCCCCGTCTAATGTATTTAAAATGAAGGGACACAGGTCAGTTATTTCCAACTACCAGATTGAACTAAATTGATGCCAAACGGTGGTAGGTAGTTGAGAATATGGTTGGGAGAATAACTAAAGAATAACTAGACATGGGTTAAAGCTGCCAAGTTCTAGAAGGCAGATCAGGGCCCTGGATGCAGTCAATCCTGGCCTCTAGTTCAATTTGTAAAATCTATAAAAGGCAGGATGCCTCTCATTGTAAAGGGTTAGATAGTTAGATTTTAGTAGTTAGATTTTTAGACAGTTAGAATAGTAGTTGCAGTTTTCAGATTAGTAGCATAGAATTGCTGAAGAAATTGTTGTAATGGCAGCGAAAGCAAATATATGAACATTGAAATATGGTGTTTGTTGTCTTTGTTTTCTTCTATTTGTATGGTTTCCCTTCAATTGGTTAGTTAGAGTTCAATGGTTTTAATGGCAAATTGTGGGGGGTATTTGATGCATTTCAGGTTCATATCATTGGGGACCTGTTGATTATAGGTCACTGTGCATGGTTAGTCTGAACCCAAAACTGTGCTTAGTTCAACTGTAAGTATTCGTTTTAGGTTGCGCCAAAGTTGGGTGCCTAGATGAATCCCAATAGTCTGAAAATCCATTTATCCTTTCGAGCTTGCACCATTCTTGTCGACTTGTGAGGGTGTCTCTAGCAAAACAAGAACTGGTTTATCGAAATCTATCTACCCGTTACATTAGTTGTTATCATCATTGTCCTTAGGATTCCTAAACCCTTCCCTTTTGATTTTATTTCGCAGTCTGAGAAACGCAGCATCGTTAGATGCAAAACAGCTTGTTGTAAACGTAAGGCCCCTTGTGTTACCAACAAAACACATCAAACCGTTGAGCTATCCTACAGTCATGAACTGACATTTGGAACCTTGAGGTTGTCCCCTTTGATCAACTAAAACAGCATTAGGGATTCCTTATACAAGAGAGGATAGAATACTCAGCAAGAACATTCTATTTTGCGTTGACCGGATGGAGTTGGTAATCTGACTTTAGCCACGTCAACAGGATGATTCATTTTTGGGCTTTTAATTATCAAATTTTGTTTTTGTTGATGAAATTGTGTTGACATGGTCACTATCAAGTAGAATCTGAGTTTAATAAAGGGCTATGGTATGAGTCAAGGCTGGAAATAAGAATAGTTATCAGATTTTATATTAATTCTCTGATTTCCAGAATCTAATTACCCTTCATTTTTGGTTTAAATGTTGATACTGTAACTTAAGGTGTTGAATTGCAGGAGATAGAAGGCAGCAACCCCAAATCAAGCAGGGTTCGAAAGGTGAAGGCAAGCAAAATTTGATTGATCAAATCCTCAAATACAAATGAAGCTCTGATCACCTATCTGGGAGTGAAGATTTTGTTTATGTAAGGATAAGAATACTTTGACTTTGTACAAATGAACACAAAATACCGATCAGTCTTGGTAAAGAATACAAATGAAGATAAAATCATCGATTCTCAATCATAGTATTAATGTTAGAGGATATAGGTAATATGTTGGACACTTTTTCTCTTGTGCAAACAAAATTCAATAACCTGATCTGTTTGATGAAGGCAATTGAAGGACTAAATGCCAATTAAGACTCCTGAAAGGTTTCTTTGCCTTGATGCAAATACAACCTTTCCTTTGCTCATAGACATGAACAATTGGCATAAGGGCTGGACTGAAGATTGAATCAAGGAAGGTATTGATGAGAGCAGGCTGGAGATAGCCATTTAAAGGGATCGAATTAATGGATATTTTGATTAAAAAGCTGCTGGAGATGGTAAATTTGAGCGATTTCCTCTTGAAAAGCATTCCTTGCCTCAGAATTTGAACAATCTTCATGAGAAATTCACTTCATGTGCTTTTCCTTTAGAGCGAATTTGCCTTAGAAGTCTCTTTGAATGAATCTGAGTTAGCGCATTTGAGTTGCCATGAAGGAAAGATAGTGAGCATGATTTTGATTTTGATTCACTTCAGGTGCTCCACTTTTGGAGCGAATTCCACTTCAGGTGCTACTTATTGAGAGCGAATTTGTTCCCACACTGCACATTAAGTATAATATGAAGCACTTGAATGGATGGAATGAAAAAGAGTGAACAAGTAAGTGTTAAGTGTCACTTTGAAATCAACTACAGGTGCACACCTTCAGGAGCGAACTTCATGCGCTGGGCAAATGGAGTGAACTTCATGTGATGGCCTCCAAGAGCGAACTTCATGTGTTGGGCAAATGGAGCGACCTTCATGTGATGGCCTCTAGGAGCGAACTTCATGTGTATGGGATCAAGAGCGAATTTGCAAGATTGCTTAAAAGACCATTGCTTTGAGCTAATGTGATGCTTGAAAAGAATGATTTTGAGTCAAAGCGAAGATGAAAGGTGAAATTTAAAAGTAACTTCATGTGCTGAGGTTGGAGAGCGAACTTCATGTACAAGCCAAGGGGAGCGAACTTCATGTGCCCCCCAAGGGGAGCGAACTTCATGAGCAATGGTTTAGAAGCGAACTTCATGTGCACATCATTAGGAGCGAACTTCATGAGATCCTTGTTTAGAGAGCAAAATCCCTTATGTTTCAATGCACTTTCAAAGATTAATCAAACACTACTTCGGCACCAAAAACAAAATTCAAATTTGAATCAAAATGTGTTTAATTGTATCAAGTCGGCCACCAAGGGTAAAGCAAACTTAATTTTATTAAGTCAGGTCGGTTTTCATAGGAAAAGACACAACCTTTCCATAATCGCCTATAAGAGGATATTCAAGCATTCATTTCAAACATTATCTCAAAGCACTTCATTCCTCTTGCCAGCGAATCTGATCAGCAAAGTAGCGAAATTCATCAAGGGATAGCAGCAAACTTCATCACAAAGACAGTGACCTCTTCTTATCAGACTTGCAGACTACACAAAATCAGAAATTATATCAAATTAGGAAGTTATACAAAAGGTATATATCATGTGTGTTTGATGCTCATTTGTTTGTTTTGCAAGGTGAAGAAAGAAATCAAAAGGACCAGGTTGGATGAAGATTGGAACAAGTATCTCAAGGAGGAAATTTCAACATCAAGGTCAAGATACAAGGGAGATGCAAACTTCATAAACAAGCACAAGAAGGTGATTACACAAGAAGCATTCACTTACACAAAGACATGATCCACAACACTAACGACATGAAAAGATCAAAGGAGTGCGAAGGAGAAGTCATACAATCACCCCAAGGCAAGCAAGCGAGGATGGAGGAATGACTCAGCTACATCAATGCTTCCCATCACCACTAGTTTGAGCGAGCTTGAAATGTTAAGTATTAAGAGATATCTCATATCTCTCAACATCCCTTCATGGTGATGAATCAAGTCTACAAGTGCAAATTGAAGAGGCATCCTAGTCATCATCCCAATCGACATTCCACCAATCAAACAAGTTCCACCTCAGCACGTCTAGATACAATGAATTTGACTCATCCATGATGGCACAAACTTCAAGGCACCTACCCCTATTATCCATTGGTCAAATATTCCAAAGAGGACATGTGTCCAAATATTGCAATTATTTCATTGGCCAGAAAAGAGTTTGTTGTAACAAACCCTAATTAGGGTTTTCATTGTAGAATCTTGGCCATTGATGGAGATTCAATCTCGGCCATTCATTGTAATGAGCTCTCTATATAAGGCTCAAGTTCTTCATTTGTAAAGGTTAATAGTTAGTAAATAGAATAGTGAATAGTTAATAGATAGTTAGGAGAATAGCAATTAGAATAGAAGTTAGATTAGGAAAAGGCAAAGATTGTTGCCAAACCTTGTTGTAAAGAGCAATTGATCTCATTGAAGTTATGGTGACTTTGATTTGTTACTTCAACAACTTGCATGGTCTTTACTTCTCAATTTACTTTCATGTTGATTAAATTGAATGGAAGAATTTGTTGAATGTATTTTTGTGGAATCCGTTTAGTCCATACCACTAGCCGCTTGTTGATTGTAAGAGTGCCTTGCGTGGTCAACTAGAATGATATGAGCTTGTTGACGTGTATTTTGTACACTATCAAACACAGAATAAAATACCCAAGGGTACCTTATCCTCTCTCGAATAAAGCCTCCGAATGCTGAAGATGTCGCGAAAAAGTTCAATCAGGATGACTTCAAGGTTCTTGTATGTAGGGTCTCTACAGGTGGATAAGCTCTCTGTGGTATGATGTGATTTGCTGGAATCACAAGGGGACTTACACTTGATGAGTGAACTTCTGATTTGCTTTGAATATTGTTGGAACACAGGCTCTTACTAGCTTTAACTTGAAAAAAAGGAAAAAAGATGAGGGCGAGGAAAGAATCTAATCCTAACACTAAGAATGTAAGAGCAATGAATGATCTTTGATGAAATTCCAACTAAGTCTTGTTTTGACATCACAGGAACATCTCCACAAGGTTAGTGCGATCTTCGAAGGAAAGCTTTATGATGTTCAAATCATCACTGCAGGCATAGAGACCATCAAGTTGATGCATATCAATGAAGAAGCGATAATTGAAGTTAGGCTTAAGCTGAACGATTCCAGTTGACTACGCAAGGCAAGTCTGCAATCAACAAACTGCTAGTAGTATGGATGTACGAATTCCACCATCAATCAAGCACATTTCTTCCACTCATCTAATAACATGAAATCAAATATGAGAAGTATAAAGACCATGCAAATTGTCGAATCGACCCATAAATTTCACCATTTCTTCAATGAAGTTACAAGTCTTTTACAACAACATCTTGGCAACAATCATTGCCTTCTCTCTCTACTCTACTCTAATTGCTATTCTATCAACTAGCTAATCACCTTCTAATTACTCTCTATCTATCTTCTATTAACTGCTTCTATATATCCCAACTGCCTTTACAAAATGAAATGCTAGGGCTTATATAGTGCCCTCAATACAATTCGATGGCTTAGATCAATTCGAGATCAATGGCCAAGATTCAACAATGAAAACCCTAATTAGGGTTTGTTACAACCATTACATAACATTTAATGCTTGACCAATGATAAAATTGTATTACTTGGACACATGTCCTCTCTAGAAAATTCCACCAATGGATAGCTGGGGTAGGTACATCGGAGTTTGTGCCACCTTCCATGAATTAGGTACATTGAATCTGAAAATGTTGAGGTGGACCACACTGACTGGAGAAGTGATGACTAGGATGCAACCTCGTCTGACACTTGTAACTTGGTAAATATTCAACTTGATGTTGTTGAGAAGCTAGCTTTAATTAATTCATCTGGAACTATCTGCTTCTTCAACAAACCCTTGTTCTAACTTCTTGTGTCCTTGATGTGCAGGATGATTGATGTACCTCGCCTTGGAATATTAGATTGGAGAAGTCGCCCTTGATGACGTTAGTCCAAAGAAGGTTGTCCTTGTCGATGCTAGGCTGGAGGAGGTTGCCCTTGTCCTTGCTTGATCGTCCTTGATGAGAACCTGCCGACTTGTAGATCCTCCAGGCTTTGGAGTCTGTAAAGTTATTTCAATTTCAATTAAAGAACAAGTTATGAACTATGTATGCTATAAATGGATATGAGGAATTATGTCAATGTCTGATAATTCTGATTTTATCTGCAGGTCTGAAGGAGAGAGATCATTTAATTTTTCTATGTCTACTCCAAATGAATTCAATTGGCATATATATCATTTAGGCAACCGGTCAATTGGTGTATTGACCGGTCATGCCTTTTAGGCATGACCGATCAATGCACCCATTGATCGGTGCCTTTGTAATTATACCATTAACACAATGCTGATTATCGGTTCAAAACACCCGATAGCATATTGTAATATCATAATATAATGACTGATCAATGTAATGAATCGGTTCATATAAACACCGATGATTCAAAGTGCACGATGTATGTAATCCAACCGGTGCAGTTGTTAACTAATGTTAATTCCAAATGAAGCGGTGTATTCATTAAACCCGATAACAAATATGCCCGATATAATTACGCCTGATAACAGATGTGAACCGGTGCCAATGGTTATGCACCCGATAGCAAGTATGTATCGGCTAATAACCCGATGACTTATAGCATTTAATATGCTATCGGGTTAATACCCCAATAGCATATTAATGCCAATTAATAATTGACATTAATATGCTATCGGGTTGTTAGCCCGATAGCATAATGATAAGTGATGTTTGTACAATCCGATAATCATATGCAATATAAATCTGACATGAAGCATGTAAATAACAGAACAAGGAAGGTTAGGAAGATCTTATCTTGCATAAGCTACCATGCATTAACAGAGTCGCCATCTTGATACCTACACAACATTTCAAAATTAGTAATATATCTTGAAATCTAAAAAATAAACTTTAAAAGGAAGATTCAAGATTTTAATTAGGAAACTTCATGATAAATCTTGAGTTATCATTTCCTAATTAACTACGCAATTTTCAAAACTTGAAGTTCAAAATTCAAAATTTCAACATTGGGACTAGGATGATCTCGCCATACCTCCACTTGAGAATTAATTCTAAGAAATGACGCAAAAATAGGAGAATTTGCTAGGCGAAAGATAGATCGAAGTCCTCCCTTTAGCAAAATGTACTTCCTCTAGTCTTCACAAGCATCAATTCCACCACCTCTAGCCTCCAACAAAATTCGCTCCAACTAGACCAGTTTTCGCACTTCTTTCTTGCTCTTCCAAATCGCGCTTGAAGTAATGAATGAATGATTGATTAAAATTGCTCAAAACACCCCTACTATATAGGCGCTTACTACTTCATTTTCCATAGGCCGACTTGGTAAAATAGAACCCAAAATAAACAAAAATTAATAAAAGAAGAAGGCCGACTTGACAAAATATTAAAATGATACCTCAAGCGCTCTATCTTTTAATTTTAATTTAATAATAATTAATTTCAAATGCCTCACTTAATAATAAAAAAAATCGATTTTCTAAGGCTCAAATTAATTATTAAATACCCATGCACCTTTATTAAATGCCAATTTAATTAAAATTTTTAAAATATTTCGAAGTTTTTAGCGAACTTGGCATCTAATGCGATTTGGAGGATATTAACGCCCAAGCATGGTAAAAAATAACGAATGTCAATAACCTCGCTCTGGTCCCTTGGAGAGGGACAGGAGCGCTCTTGCATTTTAAACCTTGTATTCCTTGCTTTCACGCTCAAAACCTCATCCTTGGCGTCCAAAATGGCATTGTTATTTGGAACTTTGAGTTTAATTCACTTGATCTTTAGGAGGAGTGTGCCTTAGGACATTTTCGCCCTGGTCCCTTAGTAAGAGACAGGAGCGATTTTCTACTTTTGTCCTTGATCTTTATCTTTTAAATTGCCAATTCATGTTGTGGGGGTAAGCAATGATCCCCATTGTTCATTCTATGCATGCTTAACTCGTTTCCTCAAGGCAAAATAGGCTCTCCCAAGATTTTCGCCCTGGTCCTCCAATGAAGGACAGGAGCGATCATTGCCTTTTGGGTTGATTCCCTCCTTTGTGGTCCACTCAAGTTATATTCAACGAACAAAACACGCCTCCCTTGACCTCTTCAAATCATAAAATCACTTTAATCTTGCAAGGATAATGCAAATTTTGAAATTCAAGCTCCGGTCCTTCAGCAAGGGACAAGAGCGAATTTTGCCCTCTAGGCCAAATCTTTTCACTTTTCATCTCGAAATTCCTTTGCTAGGGAAGATTTCACCTTACTTCATGCTATGAATAAAAGTTAATGTCCAAAAAAGGTCTAAAATTGTGCAAATAAAGAAAAGCGCTGTAGTCCTTCAGTGAGGGACAGGAGCACTTTTGACCTTCTAAGCAAAAACTTCATCATTTCATTGTTTTTAATCAAATCTGGATGCTCTCTTTCGTCCTCCACCATGCCTTTGATGTTCCAATTTGACCAAACAAGGTCAGGAATGACTCAAATAAGCCTTTTCGCCCTGGACCCTTGGTGAGGGATAGGAGCGCTTTGCCTTGGTCCCTTGGAGAGGGACAGGAGCGAAATTCGCTCTGGATCCTCAGTGAAGGACAGGAGCGAAATTTGACTTTTTGAACTCTCTATCAGGATAATTTTTATGGAATATAACATTTAAGTATAAGAAAGGAAATGTCACTTATACTTTAAGTTATATTCCATATATACTTTCAGGATGTTTGAGAGTGGTTTCAGACCTCCAGGAGTTGTATTGCAAAATCTAGTTTTTTGAGGTTTTTCAGTTTCCAGACTTAGTCAAATTTCAGGATCAGGACATTCCAGACTTAGCCAAATTTCAGGATTAGGACTTCCAGACTTAGCCAAATTTTCAGGATCAGGACTTCACTCCAGCAAGACCTGCTATCCTATTGATCTCCCCGACAGTACTCAAAAATGCAAAAGCCAACTGACAAAACCCTAAAAGACCTAAAAAAAAAAAACCCTAAAAAGCAAAAAACAGGGGTCCCCATTTGCAATGGGGCGATGTGTGAAAACGTCACAACAGAGCTTAACCTCGAATTGTTATGCATCCATTGTTTATACATTAACTTCAATGGTGATCAATCTTTGATGATAATGATTTGAACATCTTTGGAATGCCCTTAGAAGATTGCACTGAGCTTGTGTCAAATTGTTCAATTTGATGGTGAGACCTCGCCCAGTAGGATTCCATCTAATCATTCACCCATCTTCTTGCATTCTAGGTCTTAGAATAAACTCTCTCAACCCTTTTCTTTTGCCCTTTTTTTCAACCCAAGCAAGTAGTTAGGATCTAAGTTCCAACGATTCAAGCATTCAACAATTCAACGTAAGTCCCCTCGTGATTCCAGTATAATCACATCAAACCAACGAGCTTATCCACCCGTCGTGACCTAACATACAAGAACCTTGGAGTTATCTCAAATGATCCTTAAGCCAATCTTCAGCATTTGAGAAACTTTGTTCAAGAGAGGATAAGATACTTTTGGGTATTTTATTCTGTGTTAGCATGTGTTTTAAAACACATCAACAAATCCCAAGATAATGCTTGAGCAGGAAATACCACCAAAGATTGTATTTGATCAACTAGAGGAAACTTTTGAAGCTCAATCTATCAAGGAGTCCCTAATTTTCGAAGATATGCTCATGGAATTTCATAAAGATGTGGGATTTATGCATAGAGATGAGCAAGATGTCATGGTAAAAACAAAGAAGGTTGAGCTATTCAAAGGGGCGCTAAGTTTATTTCAAGAACTTGCAAGTGGGGATCAACATGTTGTGAATGCTCGTGGAATGGTACATCACCAGTGGTGACCTCCTGAAGCAGTTGATGATCTCGCTTCCAACAATGCACTGAATGGCAAGCAAGCACTTCCATTCGAGCAAGCACTCCCATTTGAACATGAACGACACTAGGTTGTCTCTTTCCTGGCTCTCAATTTTGAATACTATGAATTTGATTGTGGGGGGTTAGGAAAAACAACTTGCATTTGGATAGATCACGGTCCTAATGAGTTGCCTCAATTGATTATCTTACACGAAACCTTGCTTGAATATGAGAGATGCATGGTGAGAGCTTGCTTTTCCATATTTAAGGATGAATTTGCTCGATTGCGAACCATCACCTTTACTACGCTCTTGTTGTACAACTTGAGAAATCATGTAAAGTCATGTATATATTTCTCTTCTTTGAGTCGTGTCAAGTCTAGGAGTCTTGTATATAGCTTTAGAGTAGGTTTTCCTTTCGTGTGTTTTAGTTAGAGGTCTTATTAAGCCATGTGTTGATTTGCCTTGAGTCATTTGACTCATGATTTTTAAGTGGCTCGGATAGTTTAGTTGTTTGCTTTCTTTGGTTCGTTTTCTTTTGGTTTAGCTTAGTTTAGTTTGCTTTTGTTCGCTTTAGCTTATTATTTGGTTCGGGTTTAGTTTGCTCTCAAGTCAATCATTTGCTTAGTTTAGGTGTCCTAAGTGGGAGCCTTCACTTGAGAGAAAGGTGTTTGTGTTGTTTTCTCACACACTAGCAACATTGTGGATCTTATGTTCGGTCCATTTCTTAGATATCTATTCATGAAGTGCTTTGAATCCGAGGTTATTCCTTTAGCTCTATCATTTGGTTAGGGCTTGTACTTGACTTGGAAGAGAATCACTTTTTGTGTCTTGATACCGACATCTTTTGATTACTGTATTTTACACACTAATAAACTCAGAGTCATTGTGGCTTTTCAAGCGAAGCTATGATTAGCAAAAATTCCAAAGTCTAGCTTCAACGCCACTGTAATCATCAAACCCAAGTGAGCTTCATTGCTTACGAGCCAAAGGAATTGATGGAATAAAAGAAAAGAAAGCAATATCAAAAGAGAGAAAATGAGAACATAAAAAAAAAAGAAAAAATCAAGAGAAAATAAAAAGTAGAATGAAATGAAATATCAAAATTGGTTATGGGAACATGCGAGTAACTCCATTGGGGCTATGGACGCTCGGCTGGCAATGGAGCAATATTCATGAGATTACAACAATAACCTCGTCGAGGCTATAAACGTTGGCAACGAGGCTCTATCCAAGATGCTTATGAAGTTTAGACAAACTATGTAGCTAATCATGACGGAACTTGGAAGTCATAGTGTTCTTGTTGAGGGGAATGAATACACTTGCACACACATGGGTAATCAAAGACGAGGTGCCTTGATCCGGTTTGGGATTCTTCTTCCACTTTGAGTACACTTTCTAGTCTCTTGATAGGTTGGGTTGAATTTTCCGGAGGCTCTAAGTATGGATTGGATCTTTATCTTTGAAACGTTCAGGAACATTTATTCGAGGTGGCACTAGATGTTGTGAGGTATTCACACATTGCCCCATTGCGAATGGGGACCCCCAGTTTTTTTCCTACTTTCTGGGTAGTGTTAGAGTCCTTGGCTATTAGCCTTTGCATTGAAGAGGTATAGATGGTCAAGGATCCAGGAGTCAGGAGGATAGCTCTTCTTTTGGGAGTGAAATGAAGTCAAAATGAACATAAAGAGAAAGAGGCCTGATGGAGGAACTCTTCAAGAATCAAGCCCAATCAAGCAATGCAAGGAAACATCAATTGGGTCAAGTACGTAGGCAACTTCAAGTGCTCCTCTTGAGGAGAAAATTTCACATGCTCTTAGTTGAGAGCGAAGTTGTTCCTACAACACACCATGAGCCTAGTTTCAACAAGCTTGAATGAATGGAATGAAGGAGAATGAGCAAGCAAGCACTAAGTCTTGAAATTCAATCCACTTCATGACCATCACTTTTGGAGTGAATTTCCCCTAGGAGCTTTGTTTGAGTGTGAATTAGAGCGTACAAATGTTGATTTTGAAATTCACTTCAAGTGCTCCTTCTTTGGAGCGAATTCCACTTCATGTGCTCTTTAATAGGAGCAAATTTCCCTTTTAGGCCTTCATGAGGTAAATTTGACATATTTTTGTGAATGAAAGTCTGAGAAACCTAAGGATTGAGTTGATGAAACAATGAAGTGATTGAAGAAAAGTTTGTTTTAGTTTGAAATTCACTTCATGTGCTTGCCTTGAAGAGCGAACTTCATGTGCTGAGAAAGGAGAGCGAACTTCATGTCCAAGGCAAGGAGAACGAACTTCATGTCCAAGGCAAGGGGAGCGAACTTCATGTCCAAGGCAAGGAGAGCAAACTTCATGTCCAACCCAAGGAGAGAGAACTTCATGTCCAAGGCAAGGAGAGAGAACTTCATGAGCACCAAGGTTGGAGCGAACTTCATGTGTTCCCATCTTGGAGCGAACTTCATGTGCTCCCACCTGTTGTGACCCCCACTTTTTTCTGCTTTCTAGGATGGCTTTAAAGTCCTTAGCTATTAGCCTTTGCATTAGAGGGGTATAGTTGGTTAAGAGGCCAGGAGCCCGGTGGATAGCCTTGTGTGAGGTGTGAAATGAATGAGTTTGTTAGCCTCCAATAACGTCTAGATCACATGAGGAGTAAAGCCTATCATGGGTTCAAACGAAGAATGAATGAGAGATTGCTAGTTAGGGATGCCTCAAGTACTCCTCTTTTGAAGCGAAATTCACTTCAAGTGCCCCTCTCCCAGAGTGAATTTCACTCTCATTGCATCAGGTTGAAGGCAAAGTCACATTTAAGGTGATTTTTAAGGTCCTATAGTATATAGAAACATGAACTAAGGAATGAAGTAGTGAGATGCAACTTAAGAGTACATTTTCACAAACTTCAAGTGATTGAGGTTGATGGTGAAAAAGCTTCAAGTCCTCTTGAGGAGCGAAATTCATTTCAAGCGCCCTTAGATGAGAGCAAAGTGCCCCTAGAACGCACCATGAACCTTGTTTCAACATGCTTGAATCAATGGAATGGAAGAGGGGAGCAAGAAAACACTAAGTGTCAAGTTTCAATCCACTACGGGTGCATGAGTTTTGGAGCAAACTTCAAGTGCATCCACATTGATTTGGACTTCACTTCATGTGCATTCACTTTGGAGCTAACTTCATTTCATGTGTACCTCTTGTGGAACCAACTTCCTCTGCTCTTCCCTTGAAGCAAAATTCATCCTAAGAATTCATGTTGGACATGGCATCACGCATTAGAGTTGAGAGAGTGAGTGAAAGTGAGCAAAGGTGAGTCAGAGTTCCGATTTGAAATTCACTTCATATGCTTAGCTTCAGGAGTGAACTTCATGTGCTTAGCCTCAAGAGAAAACTTCATGTTCAAGCCAAGGAGAGCGAACTTCATGTCCAAGCCTAGGGGAGCGAACTTCATGTCCAGGCCAAGGGGAGTGAACTTCATGTGCATGTGATCAAGAGCAAATTTGCAAGATTGTTTATGAGAACATTGCTTTGAACCGATTTAATGCTTGGAAGGAATGATTTTGAGTTAAGAAGATGAATAGGCAAGATAGAAGGTTACTTCATGTGCCCCCATCTTGGAGCGAACTTCATGTTCAAGGCAACGAGAGCGAACTTCATGTCCAAGGCAAGGAGAGCGAACTTCATCTACAAGCCTAGGGGAGCGAACTTCATGTCCAAGGCAAGGAGAGCGAACTTCGTGTCCAAGGCAAGGAGAGTGAACTTCATGAGCACCAAGGTTGGAGCGAACTTCATGTGCTCCCATCTTGGAGCGAAATTGCTTGTAGAGCCTTCTTCCAAATTAATTTGATGCCTCCACCTGCATGAAGGGCAAAATATTCAAACCTGAAGTGATTAAGGGCAGAATTGGACTAAGTTTGGGAGGACTTCAAGTGCTTTTCTCTAGGAGCAAAAACACTTCAATCGCTCCTTCATGAGAATGAACTCTCTCCAAATCCACCTATTAGACCTACAACACAAGAGAAATCAGAAATTATATTAAGGTGTGTAAAAGCTATATGTCATAAGTGTTTGATACCATACTTGTTTTGTTTTGCAGATATAAAAGGAGGATGATACAAATTGCAAAGCAGCACCTTGAAAGAATGGGAGAAAGGAAATTGCAAAATCTACACCACCATGCAAGTTCAAGAAGAAAACTTCATCAGCAAGCACAAGGGTACCAAGGAACTAAGAATCTCAATTCCCATCGCACTATGGAGAAATGAAGAGATCAAAGGAGCGCGAAGGAGAAGTTATACAATCACCCCAAGGCAAGCAGGCGAGGATGAAGGAAGGACTCAGCTACCTCAATGTTTCCCATCACCACTACTTTGAGCGAGCTTGAAAGGTTGAATATCAAGAGATATTTCTCAACATCCTTTCATGGTGATGAACCAAGTTTACAAGTGCAAGTTGAAGTGGCTTCCTAGTCATCATCCCAGTCACTGCCTCCACCAATCAAAGAAGTTTCACCTCAGCACATCTAGATGCAATGAACTTGACTCATCCATGATGGCACAAACTTCGAGGCACCTACCCCAGTTATCCATTGGTCGAATATTCCAGAGATGACATGTGTCAAAGTGTTGTAATTATTTCATTGGCTAGAGTTGAGTTTGTTGTAATAAACCCTAATTAGGGTTTTCATTGTAAAATCTTGGTCGTTGATGGAGATTTGATCCTGATCGTTCATTGTAATGAGCTCTCTAGATAAAGCTCAAGCTCTTCATTTGCAAAGGGGAATAGTTAATAAATAGTTAGGAGAATAGTAATAGAATAGAAGTTAGATTAGGAAAAGGCAAAGATCGTTGCCAAACCTTGTTGTAAAGAACAATTGATTTCATTGAAGTTAAAGTGAATTTGATTTGTTGCTTCAATAACTTGCATGATCTTTGCTTCTCAATTTATTTTCATGTTGATTAGATTCGATGGAGGAAATTGTTGAATGCATTTATGTTGAATCTGTTTAGTCCATACCACTAGCCTCTTGCTGATTGTAAGTGTGCCTTGCGTTGTCAATTCGAATGATATGAGCTTAACTTCAAATTGTTATGCGTCCATTGTTTATACATTAACTTGAATGGTGATCAATGTTTGATGGTAATGATTTGAACATCATTGAAATGTCCTTAGAAGATTGCACTGAGCTTGTGTCAAATTGTTTAGTTTGATGGTGAGACCTTGCTCAATAGGATTCCATTGAATCATTCACCCATTTTCTTGCGTTCTTAGGATTAAGATCGAGTTCCTCAACCCTTCTCTTTTGCCCTTTTTGATTCTCCAAGCAAGTAGTTAGGATCTAAGTTCCAACGATTCAAGCATTCAACAATTCAACGTAAGTCCCCTTTCCGATTCCAGCATAATCACATCAAACCAATGAGCTTATCCACACATCGTGACCTGACATACCAGAACCTTGGAGTTATCTCAAGTGATCCTTAAGCTAATCTTCAGCATTTGAGCAACTTTGTTCAAGACAAGATAAGATATTTTTTGGGTATTTTATTATGTGTTTGCATGTGCATGAAAAATACATCAACACCACCTTGGAGCGAAATTGCTTGTAGAGCCTTCTTCCAAGTTAATTTGATGCCTCCACTTGCATTAAGGGCAAAATATTCAGACCTGAAGTGATGAAGGGCAGAATTGGACTAAGTTTGGAGCGAACTTCAAGTGCTCCTCTCTAAGAGCGAAAAACAACTTCAAGTGCTCCTTCATGAGAGCGGTTTTTCTCTAAATCCTCTTATCAAACCTGCAAAACACATAAAATCAAAGAATATATCAAATTCACTTCTACCAACTCTCACAATTTCCTTGTATAATCTGCAGCCAGTCCTCATAATACCTTCTCTTCATTTGCACATGTACCTCTTCAATTTCTGCATAAGTTTGCCCCAAAATCACATGAATATCATTGCAAATGCTTTATCAAATATTCTCTATATATACATACAATTTACTTTAATGCTCCAAACTATATTCTTGAATTGTCTATTATATTATCTCAATATACAGATTTTTTGATATATATATAATCTAAATTCTCCACATAAATGTTGAAATGTGGCGACTGATCGGCAAAGTACTGTACACTCAGCACGTATCCTATCCGGGGTCAAGGGCCGGGCAGGGATTTGGGGGCGGCAGCCCCCGAGAAAAAAAATTTTGCCGTTTTTTGTTGATGAAAACCGACATTGTAATAAAACCCTAAAAAGGCCGACTTTGTTTGTTGCCCTAAAAATGCATGTTATAAGCGGCTGGGATGCTTAAGGCATTGTAAGGTTGATGTACTATTTTTGCTGGACAATAAGAAAGATTGGACGGTTGTGTATGGTGGACGTAACCCATTCTGGGTGAACCACGTTAAATCTCTGTGTTATCTGTGTCCTGTTTTATTTCTTTATCTTTTTGTATTTAAATCTGCATATAATTGTTAGTTCATATTTGCTTCGGATCTGCTTGAAACCCTAACAATTGGTATCAGAGCGAGGTTTTCTGTAAATTGGCAGGACTTTCAGATTTGACTGGGAGCAATGGAGGATTTCAAATTCAAGGTCAAAAAGTCTAACGGCCATAATTATCAGTTATGGAAAATGCAGATGGAGGATTACCTGTATCAAAAGGATGCAAAAACGACTATAGATTTGATGGCAACATTGGCTAAGCTGTATGAGAAACCCTCGGCTTCGAATAAGGTATTTCTTATGAAGCGTTTGTTTAATTTGAAAATGAGTGAGGGAGGATCTATAGCGGAGCACTTAAATGAATTTAATACAATTACCAGTCAATTGTCTTCGGTAAAAATTACCTTTGCAGAAGAGGTTAGGGCTCCCTTGATTTTATGTTCTTTGCCAAAAAGCTGGAATAGCTTGGTTATGGCTGTAAGTAACTCTGTCTCTGGTAAAAATACTTTGGTATTTGATGATATTGTTGGTGTTATCCTAAGCGAGGAAATGTGAAGGAAAAGCACAGGTGAGACTCCAACATCATCGGGTAGTGTTTTGAATGTGGAGAATAGAGGAAGATCAAAGGAAAGAGGAAAAGGCCCTGGGAATGAGAAGTCACGAGGGAAGTCAAAGAAAGGACGCTCTCAGTCTAGAGGAAAGAAAGATTGCTGGTACTGCGGAAAGCCTGGTCATCTAAAGAAAGACTGTTCGTCTCGGAAAAACAAAGAAGGAGACAAAAATGAAAATGACAGTAAGGAAGCTAATATTGCAAGTAATACTTTACAAGATGCTTTAATCTTATGTTTGGATAATGTTAATGATTCCTGGGTAATAGATTCTGGGGCTTTATTTCATGCTATACCCCATAGAAAATATTTTCTAGATTATGTTCAAGGTGATTTTCGACAGGTATATTTGGGTGATGATGAGCCCTGTCAAATTGTTGGAAAAGGAAAGATAAAGATCAAGTTGCAGAATGGTAATGACTAGTTTCTGCAGGAGGTAAGACATGTTCTTAATTTAAGAAGAAATTTAATTTCTACAGGGCAATTAGGTAGTGAAGGCTACATAGTTACCTTCTCAGATAGTATGTGGAAGGTCACTAAAGGATCATTAGTAGTAGCTAAAGGTGCAAAGGTAGGCACATTATATCTGTGTACTGGTAACACTTACTCTACCTTAACTGCTATAGATAAAGTTACTGCAGGAACAACAACAATAAATGTTGCAAGAATAGATTCGATAATGTGGCACCATAGGCTTGGGCACATGAGTGAGAAAGGGATGAAAATCCTTCACTCCAAAAATCTATTGCCAAGACTCAAAAAGATTGATTTAGAGTTCTGTGAAAACTGTGTTTATGGTAAACAGAAAAGAGTCAGATTTCTCAAGGTTGGGAAAGAGAAGAAGAGTGAGAAGTTAGAGCTTGTACATTCAAATGTATGGGGACCGGCTCAGGTATCATCTCTTGGTGGCTCTTGTTATTATGTTATTTTTATTGATAACTCAACCAGAAAAACATGGGTATATTTCCTAAAGCAAAAATCAGATGTTTTTGAAACTTTTAAGAAATGGAAAGCTTTGGTTGAGAATGAGACAGGAAAAAGGTTGATGTGTCTCAGATCAGATAATGGAGGTAAGTATTGCAGCAAAGCATTTGAAGATTACTGCTCCTTAAATGGGATTCGAAAGCAGAAGACAGTTCCAAGAACTCCACAGGAAAATGGTGTGTCAGAGAGAATGAATAGGACTATCATGGAACGTGCGAGGAGCATGAGATTGCATGCTGGATTGCCCTTACATTTTTGGGCAGATGTTGTACATACTGTTGTCTATTTGATAAATAGAGGACCTTCAACCCCTTTGGATGGTGGTATTCCAGAGGATGCATGGACTGGTAAAAAGGAAAATTATTTTTTTCTAAAAACTTTTGGTTGCGAAGCTTTTGTCCATGTTGATAAAGAAAACAGAACCAAGCTTGATGCTAAATCTCAGAAATGTACCTTCATTGGATATGGGATAGATGAATATGGCTATCGGTTATGGGATTTTGAAAATAAGAAAATAATTAGAAGTAGAAATGTTATATTCAATGAGAAGGTTATGTATAAAGAACAGATGCAGGAAAAGAAAAATGAACAGGAAAAACAAGAATATGTGGTGTTGGATGAGATTCCTGAAAATGAAATGCCACAGGTACCTGATGCTCAGCAACAACAGATTGTCCCACAAACTCCTGCAAGTGTTAGACGTTCTACGAGGACAAGTAGACCCCCTGAAAGATTTTCTCCTTCTTTGTATTCTATTTTATTAACGAATTCTGGTGAACCAGAAGAATATGAAGAAGCAATGCAGGTAGATGCCAAACAACAGTGGGAGCTAGGCATGAAAGAGGAGATGGACTCCTTGATGAAAAATAAGACTTGGGACTTAGTCCCTTTACCTGTAGAAAAAAGAGCTTTACCTAACAAATGGGTTTATAGGCTGAAGGAGGAGGAAGGAGGTCAGAAAAGATATAAAGCTAGACTTGTGGTAAAAGGTTTTGCACAGAAAAAGAGTATAGATCATGATGAAATATTTTCTCCATTTGTAAAAATGACTTCAATTAGAACTGTACTAAATCTTGTGGATGCAGATGATTTACATCTTGAACAATTAGATGTCAAAACAACTTTTCTCCATGGAGATTTGGAGGAAAAAATTTACATGTTGCAACCACAGGGATATGAGGTCAAAGGTAAGGAGAACTTGGTGTGCAGGTTGAAGAAAAGTTTGTATGGCCTAAAGCAAGCACCCCGACAATGGTATTTAAAATTTGATAGTTTCATGGCTGAACACGGTTATCATAGATGTCATTCTGATCATTGTGTATATTTTAAGAGATTTGATAATGGCAGTTATATTATCCTGTTGCTTTATGTTGATGACATGCTTATTGCTGGGTCTAACATGCAACATATAAATGATCTTAAACAGAAATTAGCCAGGTCATTTGCTATGAAGGATTTGGGTGCAGCTAAGCAAATTCTCGGTATGAGGATTACACGGGACAAGAAAAATAGAACCTTGAATTTGTCCCAAAATGAGTATATAAAGAAGGTGTTGAAAAGATTTAACATGTAGGATGCAAAAGCAGTTAGTACACCTTTGGCTAGTCATTTCAAATTGACTAAGGAGATGTGCCCAAAGGCACAGGAAGAGGTTAATAAAATGTCTAACATCCCGTATTCATCAGCTGTTGGCAGTCTGATGTATGCAATGGTATGCACAAGGCCAGATATTGCACATGCAGTGGGAGTTGTGAGCAGGTTTATGAGTAATCCGGGTATGGAACATTGGAATGCTGTGAAATGGATTCTTCGATATTTGAAAGGAACTACTACGAAGGCATTATGTTTCAAAGGATCTAATGCTGCTCTGAGTGGATTTGTTGACTCTGATTTAGCGGGTGATATTGATTCACGGAGGAGTACTACAGGGTATGTTTTTACTATAGGGGGAACTGCAGTCAGTTGGATTTCTAGGCTGCAAAAAATTGTTGCACTTTCAACCACTGAAGCTGAGTATGTTGCTGCTACAGAAGCCAGCAAGGAGATGATTTGGTTGCAATGTTTTCTGAAGGAATTGGGTCAGACACAAGAGCATAGCCCATTGTATACTGATAGCCAGAGTGCCATTCATCTTGTGAAGAACTCTGCTTTTCATTCAAGGACAAAGCACATTCAGCTCAGGTACCACTTCATCCGGACTATTTTAGAGGAGGGTCAGTTACGGCTTGAGAAGATTCACACAAGTGAGAATCCTGCCGATATGTTCACAAAAGCAGTTCCACAGGAGAAGCTGATTTCTTCATCAGTTTCTGTTGGTCTTCTTGATTGATAATTGTGGAATTTATACCAGTCAAGTCCTAGTGTTTTATCCAGCGGATGTTGCATGTACAGTGGTGTTGTGTAGTATCAGTCTCCAAGTGGGAGATTGTTGGGTGTGGAGCTTGATTAGTCTCCAAGTGGGAGATTGTTGAAATGTGGCGACTGATCGGCAAAGTACTGTACACTCAACACGTATACTCGCCGGGGTTCGGGGGCGGCCACCCCCGAGAAAAAATTTTTTGCCGTTTTTTGTTGATGAAAACCGACATTGTAATATGTCATGTCCCCTCTTTAGCTCTGTCTAGCAGAGACATGTGAGTCAGCTTATTATGGGGTCGTGTAGGCTGACAGGGTTGGACAGAGACCCGGTATGGTTATTCAGTGTCGGAGACTTGGTGTTCTAGCAGTTATTGATCAATTGGGAGACATTCCTTGTTTCTAGGAGGCAGTTCCTACTTTTTAGGAGGTTTGATCATGCCCAAGGTTGGGTCTCCATGAGATGCCTCTTTGGGTTCAGTTTCAGAGAGATTGGGCTTGTTTCCTAAATTTTAGGAGCATCCCTAGATTTTAGGGATGAGACTACCAGTGAATCCTTGATTTCCGACTTCAGTCACAGACAGGTGACAGGATGATTTTAGGGTTTGTAATGTCAGTTGGGCATTTTATGGCTATTTGGGTTATATTTTTAATATTTCCTAAGTTAGCGTTTAATAATTAAATAAGGCTAAGTTGTTAGCCATTTTGGAGTAATAAGGGGATTTTTGGCCTCATCTGGATGCGCACCCTATTGTGTGATAGCTCGTTGGAAAGATCTTGAAATTCTTTAAATCTTTCTCTTTGGTCTCAGGGCAATTCAGTGAGCGGATTTCTGTCTATGAGGAAAAAGGTCATTTTCTAGTAACATGACCACTTTAAAATAAGAAATTATAACATTTCCACTAGACCATGCCACTTGGAGATAATTAGGGTTCGATTTGCAATTGAGAGGGGTTATAAGGGGATAGGAGCTTCATTCTATGATCATCTTTTGCATATTTGACAACTTGTATGAATTTGCTCTGGAGAGCGATTTCTAGACTGGGACGCAAACCCCAGGATTAGGATTGGCTGGGACGTAGCCCTCAGCAATCTTTGGCACCGGACTTATAAGGCATTGTGCGTGGTGATTAAGGACAGAGGCATCAATTCTCAGTAGGGTTTCAGCGTAGCCTACCATCTTTCCAGTGGAGACGTGGTTCATTGCAGCTGGAGGAATGCCATTTGCAGCAAATACACCACGTGGTGTATAGGGTATTGCTTGTATTCACTTCCAGTGTATGTGGGTTTGGAGAACATTCTTCATCTTCCAGTTTGACTTCGAATTTGTATGAGAGCTTGGGAAATACATTGGATTCATTGTTTGGCTTTGTAATTCAGACAAATCTGCCTGGTACGATTTGCAATAATTCTGACTTTTGCTGTATAACTCATTTATTTCAGTATGGCTTCATATTTGCTGTTATCTATTCCTTCCTATGCTATAAAACAATCAAAAACACAAAAGTAAACAACCCTTTCTGCACTTCTGTCTAGTTCTGTAAGAAAAACTTAAATAAACAGGAAAACAGAATTAAAAATAAAAAAATTACAGCAGGTTAACAGCAAAGATCTATCAGGGATCTTTCAGTGGTATCAGAGCCTGCATCCTGCCAGCCTGTAGGGTTTATGAGAAATTATCACATTTGGGTACTGGATAAAAAGTTTTGATAATTCATTTCAGCATCTGGATACTGAATAAAAGGTTTTGATAATTCATATCAGCAACCGGGTAGTTGTCAGCCTACACATTTATGCTTACAGTCGACAGCTAGTAAGACAATACGTTGGCCAAAGTCCCAAAATTGTTGAGAACAAACTTTTATTTCGACTTTCAAGATCCGTTGGGATATTAGTTTAGTTACAGGTAAATACCATGGCTAGAACTAAAATTGGGCACTCAAAAGTTTCATCTTCTCCAGCACGTAAAAGAAGGATGCCTCCTGCCAAGATATTTAATGATACAGTTATGAGCAGCTATCATCAGTATTGTTCTCTTCCTAAGATGATACGTGAGCTCCTTTCCTTCACACAATTTATGGGTGTACCCGGAGCAGACGAAAATAACTTGGTAGCTACAAGTTCAGGTCAGTGGCAAAGAAGGAAAGAAGAATCAAGGGTGCAGGAATTAGGAATGGACAGAGAACTTTCATTTAGGGGTAATATACCTCTACATAAGAATGTTTTGGTGCCCTCAAGTTCCGATGAGTGGGACAAGAATTTATGTGATGATTTTGTTAGACATGTGGATTCAACTCAAGGAGACATTAGGACAGCTTTGGATAATGAATTGTCCTCACCTTCCATGCAGGGGATTTCCCAAGAGGCAACTGATTTAGAGGTTAGCAATTCTGATTTTTATGACAGCATTGAGGTACCTTTGCATCAGCTTGAGGTATCAATGTCTACACTTGTGCAAGATGGTGCCAATGGGCTGTCACATGAAGGTATTCAAAATTCGGGTACCAATGATGCTTGGAATGTTGAGAACTCATATCATCATGATTCTGATTTTATAGATCAGACCTTAGAATCCAGCCCAGTATGTTCTCTTAGTAGCACTGGACCCCAGGATCGTGAGCCAGTGGGTTGTGCGGACACATGGGATGCAGAAGAGAGTGATGACAGTGCATTTTCAGCAGTATCATCATTGATAGATGTGGTGTTCTCAGAGGCACAGAGCAGCAGTACTTTGGATGAGGTTGTATCCATGGCCGAGTGCATACATGATGTTGACTACAGAGAGGTACAGGATACAGATACAAATTCTTTCCACAATGTAGATTTTGAGTTTGTACAGTTACAGGAGAGCCAACATTTTCGGACTCCTCATCACCTGATTGGACAACTCAAGGTTGATGACAGGCATATAGACACAGTTATTGAGCATTTCGATGTCACTCGCCAGTTGTTGGCTACACATAGTTGGAGCACCCTCATGATTGATGAGCAGGGCAGCAGTGATTTTTCCTTACCAGAGTTTCATGCTCTTTATGGAGCCATTGGGATATTGAAGCATGAGTATTTACAGTTAGTGGCTGACCGAGATTATCTCCTTCAGAGGGATTTTATTAGTTATGGTGCTTTGTTGAGGGAAGAGGAGGAAGTTGATATCCTCTCTCAGGAGCTTGAGGCGACTGTTGTTGCATGGGAGGATACCCAGTTGTCCCTTCAAGAAGCGAACTCCAGATTGGAGGAGCTTTCTGATAGATTGAGAGTGGCACAGACATCATCAGCGATAGATACAGTACAGTGTTCTATTGTGACACTACGAGATTCACCAAAGAGTTGTGATTTGACTCACGATATTACTCCATCATTGTTTTCACAGGCGACTAGCAGTTTGTCAGCTGGTTGGGAGTATGATACTCCTGTTGACTTGTTTCCTTCTCTGGAAAGCAAATCTTCTTTTACACCTCTTACAGCTGACGAGGGAAACCAGTATGTTACACCGCAGAGCCACAGTGCTCAGTTGAGGTGTATTATCGATTTTGGATCTCAGACATATGAGTTGTCTTCGGATTCATGGTTTGAGAGCAGTGGGAGTGATGATGAGTTTGATGGACAAGATTATGACACAGAGCCATTGAGTGAGCCTACGAGAGTCCATTTAGATTACCTCGTGAGGAGTGCACTTCATTTCTCTTTTAGTCCGATTGTAGATGATTGGATGGCTCGCAGATGTGAGTTGGTTCGGGACTTATACTATCCGTGTTGTGATAGTGCTCTCCCATCTTCAGAGGATAGAGTTATTGATTGCAGGCACTTGATCCAGCAGTTTGGGATGGATTGTTTGCAGGATCAGCAAACAATCAACCGTTATGATGAGCAGCGACCGTCAGAGTTTTTCATCTCCTTGACACAGAGACTTCATCCAGGATCATGGGGGAAGGATGATGCATGGATTAGCAGGTGTGTTGTTGTGGATGGTTATCACAGGTGTGAGAGTTTCACAGTGGCTGTAGAGAGACACGGTATCGAGGATGCCTCTTACTATCATTGTCTCTTCATGACAGATGGATGTGGATTTAGTTTTATTTGGGATCCAGGTGTTGATTCATTTGATAAAACATCTTATAGGGATTATAGTATGTTGCTCCAAATATTAAGATTATATGGCACTTATATCAGAGGAGAGCAGCAGGAGCAGTTTATGTCCTACAGGTGGTTTGTGTGGGATCATGGTATAGACATGTGTAATACCTTTCTTTCGTGGATCCTACATGGGTTGCTTCACTTCAGATGTATAGATGTAGTCATGGGTGTACAGTGGTTGTTGACACTTGGACGGTATGTTCGTAATTTCATGAGGATGGAGCTGGAGTTTACCCACTATCCATCTCAGTTTATCGAGCAGAGTGGGACAACAATTGATCCACAGGTTGATTGTCATCAGATAGCTAACGTGGATGAGTTATGTGATGTTACTCCTAGTGAGTACTTTGAGCCAGTTGATGTGGCAGTTTCACCTGATTCTCTAGACAGGGTGATTGTTTCATTGCTGGTTGGTGATTACATATTTTTAGATGCCAGTCTGGACAGTGATGATTTTAGTCAGTATTATATATTGTTTAGTGAGTTGGCATTAGATCTTCCAGCACATCAGCAGCAGTGTGTGGCAATTGTGTGTCACTTGTGTCAAATGGGGTCAGATCATAGAGGGTCTTCCATGGATTGGCATTCATTAGATATTATGACAGATGTTATGCATGTTGGTGATCACCGACACACTAGTGATCTTGGAATTTATGGATATTTGATCTATGGAGATGATATAGTTTTCCATTGCTCACTTGAGGTATTCAGCGGGAGCTATGCTTCGCTCTGGGACCCAAGCAGTGTTGATTTGATAGCACAGGTGCTTCAGCATTTTGAGGAGCCATTCCAGACCGAGGTATTGCATGTTGTTTATATCAGAGATGAGCAACAGTTACATGCAATGATTTGTTTACGTCTTATTTGGGATGGTGGAGGATTGGTGTTTCAGTTGCTTGTGGGCAAGCATCTCCAAGAGGGGAGGACTGTCATGTCCCCTCTTTAGCTCTGTCTAGCAGAGACATGTGAGTCAGCTTATTATGGGGTCGTGTAGGCTGACAGGGTTGGACAGAGACCCGGTATGGTTATTCAGTGTCGGAGACTTGGTGTTCTAGCAGTTATTGATCAATTGGGAGACATTCCTTGTTTTTAGGAGGCAGTTCCTACTTTTTAGGAGGTTTGATCATGCCCAAGGTTGGGTCTCCATGAGATGCCTCTTTGGGTTCAGTTTCAGAGAGATTGGGCTTGTTTCCTAAATTTTAGGAGCATCCCTAGATTTTAGGGATGAGACTACCAGTGAATCCTTGATTTCCGACTTCAGTCACAGACAGGTGACAGGATGATTTTAGGGTTTGTAATGTCAGTTGGGCATTTTATGGCTATTTGGGTTATATTTTTAATATTTCCTAAGTTAGCGTTTAATAATTAAATAAGGCTAAGTTGTTAGCCATTTTGGAGTAATAAGGGGATTTTTGGCCTCATCTGGATGCGCACCCTATTGTGTGATAGCTCGTTGGAAAGATCTTGAAATTCTTTAAATCTTTCTCTTTGGTCTCAGGGCAATTCAGTGAGCGGATTTCTGTCTATGAGGAAAAAGGTCATTTTCTAGTAACATGACCACTTTAAAATAAGAAATTATAACATTTCCACTAGACCATGCCACTTGGAGATAATTAGGGTTCGATTTGCAATTGAGAGGGGTTATAAGGGGATAGGAGCTTCATTCTATGATCATCTTTTGCATATTTGACAACTTGTATGAATTTTCTCTGGAGAGCGATTTCTAGACTGGGACGCAAACCCCAGGATTAGGATTGGCTGGGACGTAGCCCTCAGCAATCTTTGGCACCGGACTTATAAGGCATTGTGCGTGGTGATTAAGGACAGAGGCATCAATTCTCAGTAGGGTTTCAGCGTAGCCTACCATCTTTCTAGTGGAGACGTGGTTCATTGCAGCTGGAGGAATGCCATTTGCAGCAAATACACCACGTGGTGTATAGGGTATTGCTTGTATTCACTTCCAGTGTATGTGGGTTTGGAGAACATTCTTCATCTTCCAGTTTGACTTCGAATTTGTATGAGAGCTTGGGAAATACATTGGATTCATTGTTTGGCTTTGTAATTCAGACAAATCTGCCTGGTACGATTTGCAATAATTCTGACTTTTGCTGTATAACTCATTTATTTCAGTATGGCTTCATATTTGCTGTTATCTATTCCTTCCTATGCTATAAAACAATCAAAAACACAAAAGTAAACAACCCTTTCTGCACTTCTGTCTAGTTCTGTAAGAAAAACTTAAATAAACAGGAAAACAGAATTAAAAATAAAAAAATTACAGCAGGTTAACAGCAAAGATCTATCAGGGATCTTTCATAATAAAACCCTAAAAAGGCCGACTTTGTTTGTTGCCCTAAAAATGCATCTTATAAGCAGCTGGGATGCTTAAGGCATTGTAAGGTTGATGTACTATTTTTGCTGGATAATAAGAAAGATTGAACGGTTGTGTATGGTGGACGTAACCCATTCTGGGTGAACCACGTTAAATCTCTGTGTTATCTGTGTCCTGTTTTATTTCTTTATCTTTTTATATTTAAATCTGCATATAATTGTTAGTTCATATTTGCTTCGGATCTGCTTGAAACCCTGACAATAAAACCCACACTCTTCCTTTTCTTTTAATTCAATTTCCTCACACATCTTCACTATACATTTATATCATCTTCAGATGAAATGTCTCTATGAATAAATGTGTTCTTTCAAAATAGACAACTCTTGAATAATCATTTCTTTTTATAACAATTCTTGTTCCCTTTCCTAACACATAATCTTACCAATTCTTTTTGTAGACTTTAACCTCTTTATGAAATCATAGCCTTTTCATGAGAACCTTCACTTACAAACTAAATCGTATCTTTTTGGATAAAATATTTTCTTTTAAAAAGAATGCATCGCTTCATAATTGCACCTATTTGTTATGTGAACAAGACAAACAACTTTACCTTTTGAATAAGACAAAATTGCATATGAGACAAAGAATTTGTCTTATAGTAAAACAATTTTTCCTCATGTGGAGAGCGCTGATTTAAGAATATTAATTGCTTTCTTTCGTGTGATAAACTTTGCACCTTTTCATGCATAATAATCGTAGCTTACCATTTGGAGAATCTTCTTAATCGCATCTTTCTGAGGAAAACATTCTTTAACAAAAATACTCCTATTTCTTTAATGAACCATATCATTTGGAGAGCAACTACTGTCTTAACAATATGCTAATGATTATTGACTGAGTCAGTCATTACGTTATATGAATGTTTATTAATATTAACTTATTGCTTCCTTTTGTTTCTGAAACAAATTGCCACTTCTTATAGATTGCTGCATATTTATGGATCACTGCTTTTCTAAGCACTATTAAATTATCTTCAAAAACTAATCTAAAGACAATCGTGGCCTTTGATAAAAGAGCTTCATCTTCCACTTAATTGCTGATATAAATTGATATATGTTTATAAAAGTCTTCTTAATAAAGTCACTGGTCTTTCTGAATCCTTTATCACTATGTCATTGTCCATCGCCGCTCTTCATGGAATAAACTTTGTTTTGTGCTATCTTATCATTTCTTTTACTGACTTTAACCATTCTAATTTATTATCTTCTAATGGCCTCATTCATCCATAACTGTCTTAAACATCTCTTATCAAACATAACCGTCTTCGTTTTCATAAATTTAAATGCCTCTTCTTCAGTCTATTTACTTATGAAATTGCACCCTTCTTGAAACATAATCGATGTCTTATTTGGACAAGAAGATTGTTGTGTCTTTCAAATCTTCTATTACTTCTTCGTAAAGCATTGATTGTCTCTGCTTGTTATTTGACAACAATTACAATAATTGCCATACATTATGGATGACGATGGTGTTTACAGATATTTCAAGATCACTGAATATTAGTGCTCTTAGACATTATTTCTTGCTACATACAAATGTGTATCATACATGGAATACATAGTACTACATTAAATCATCAATGACAATAATCTGCTTCATCAATGACATAGTACTACAATAATCTCTACTGGCCACTGTTAACATCAATGACAATCTTTCCAATATCTTTACATTAGTGTCCTTGACATCAATGACAATATTTCTAACAATCTCCTTTGACATCAATGACAACTATTCCAACAATCTCCCCCTTTGTCATTGATGACAACATATTCTTTCTCTTCTCTCTATCTCTCCCCCTTTGACATCAATGGCAAAGGGATACAACCAACTTCTTTCTTCAATGGTGTGATTATTTCCTTGATGCTCGCCCTGTCTATAAGGCTCCCCCTTGCTTTAATACTCCTTTCTCTTAGTTTCTTGATCTTTTGTATTTTGATATGCTTGGGTGACAAACTTCTCTCTTGACATCAATGCCATTATTCTTTTTTATTTGAATCTTTCCTTAATATGCCATTATTCTTTTTTATTTGAATCTTTCCTTACACAGACACAATCTGCAATCTTCATGTACTAACTGGGTGAATACTACCACCATCAGATGTTTCCAAGCTGAAGTCCTTGAGAACACCAACACTGATGTAATCTTTATGAAGATTGAAAGCAATCTGCTCATTCTTTTATGGTGCTTTCCATTGACTAGAAACTCTGATCACAATCTTTTCTAACTTTCTCAAGGCTGTAGTTACACATCTTCACACACAAGAAAGTTATCACAAATAAAATTATTACCAGCACGAAATCCAAATGCCCATTCACTGTGATTGTGACTGAACTAAGAATCATAAATCTCGAACCATATCTTCTCTTATTCTAATATTTTGTCAACTTCATCCATTGAGTTGTCTTCTTCATGGCCATGAAAAAATAGTGCAATGATCAGCTCCCCCTGACTTCGTATTTCTTTATATGATCATAGTGATACCTCTTGTGCATGAAGCACAAGTATAGATTTCTCCTGTTTGTGTTTTTCAGGCTCTTGCTTTCTTTTCCAGATTTTTGTAGGTTCTTTCTTTTGTTTAGGAAGAGCATCCACTTTTTTACTCTGTCTAGGTGCCTGGTGGTTTTGCAAAACCACTCCTACAAAACCGGGCAATATGACCAAGGTTGTTGCATTTATGACATATGACATCATGATCCAATAAAGAAGCACATGAATTGTAATTCCTACTTGGGAACCCATAAGAAATTCTATTCCAACCAAACTTTCTTGCATATTTTCTACAATCTCTTGCTTTATGACCAGAATTATTACATATGAAACAATAGCCAATAAAGGAATTATGGAACCCGGTTATATATGCCTGTGTTTGATGAAAGGGTCTTCTAAAGTTGTCCTTGTATGCCTTTGGAGGTGGATTGTTCTTTTGTGGGACTATATCCTTCTCTTTTCTATTGTTGTCCTTGGTGGAATTCTTAAGAGCCTTGATGTAGCACTTTGGCTTTTCTTCATCTTCCTTTTGTGGTGGATCGCAACACTAGAACTTGTAGCCTCTGTTTATTTCTTTTTATCTTCAACAAAATTATGTCGAGTCTTAATAAATGGTGGTACTTGTGAATTGATAAGTTCATCTAGTTTTTCGGTGCTTTTATCAATCTTTAAACATTGATCTAATTGTGTCATTGAGTTTTCCAATTCCTTTCTTAAGGAGTCAACTTCAAGTTTTAATCTATCACAGTCTAATTCCTTTTCCTTGAATCGATCTTTCATTACATCCTCAGTTTGTTTGCCCTCTTCTAGTTGTACTTTCAAATTCTCAATTATTTCATTTGATTCTTTTTGAGCTTTACAAAATTCTTGAATTTGTGCCTTTTGTTTTGCAATCCTTTTCTTGAGCTTTCTATTTTCCTTGTAAGCATAATGAAGTTCTTCCATGAGATCCACATCCTCTTCTTCACTACATGCCTCTATTTCTTCTTCCTCTTCATATGCAATGGATCCTTCTTTAAGTTTTCCATCAACATGGGCTTCCTTTGCATCCAATTCATTGCTTAAGATACTGCTTGAATTATCTTCTTCTAACTCCATTCCAAGATTCCCTTCCTCTTTTATCTTTTCCTTTCTTTCACTCACAAGGTCATCTCCATTTGTCACAACATCATTTTCTATTGCCATGTGCATTCCAAGTGCCACCTCATCACATATGTTAGCTTCCATGTTATCACATGTATTTGATTCTATGATATCAATTCAATCATCACTGCATATAGAGTTGTTTTCTCTTTCAAAGAATTCATTATCAATTACTTCATCCCTTGTACTTGGTGCATTGTTATTAATAATCTTCTTAGTATTTCTTGTTCTCTTATTTCCTTTTCTTTTTCCCATGTGTGGTCACAAGATCTACCTTCAAGCGGTTAGGCTTTATAGAAGGAACCCACTTTGATACCAATTATTGGAATCGCTTGCCAATGCACAAAAAGCTCAAACTATCAACGCCCAATACAAACACCAGATATAACCCGACCCATGGAGGCAGTTAAGCCATGTCACAAGTCCCCAAGGAAGTGCTGACCACCAAGTCAACATAGTCATCATCATTCAAGCTTGTAAACTTCAACACTTGGTCAATTAATTTACCTTCATCATGTTATTGATCTTCATTCTCCAATTCACGGATTAAGTGAGTTCATTGTTTCTCCTCTATTTCATGGATCAATCTTGCCATTTTCATGCTTGAGTTGTGGATTTTAGCACCTCATGGATGTGCTCAAGTCATGGATTGATAATCATCATTCACCCTCATCATCAAGATTTCTTCATTCAACCTACCTCAAGACAAGCTTAGCATCACTCATGAAGACTTAGGGATAGCACAACTCTTACTCATCATTATTGCCTTCAAAGATCTTCAAGTCATGGACTCCCATAGGTTGTGGATTCTAGCAACTCAAGGACAAACTTGCTCACTTACCCTCTTAGGTCATGGATTTAGCAAATCATGGATAAAATATTGCATTCCACCTCAAAGTCATGGATTTTGTGGACTCATGGACAAACTTGATCACATCTCTCCAACTCATTGATTTCGCCAAGTGAAGGATAATTTGAAAGATCCCCACCCAAATCTGATCCAATTTTTCCGTTTTGATTGGTTTGATATATGTCTTGGACTCTCGGAGATGGTGATGTTTCTGAGTTTGGTAATTCTGATCTGAGTTTTACTTAGTGTTGTTTTTTATGCTTATGATAACATATTGCAAATAATGAAAGGAAATGACTATGCAATGAATCAAAACATGTACAGCTAAATGATATGGCAAAATACCAGTTTATTGTTTGCTGCTAAGACTGAAATGAGAGATTACAGACCTGTTATCAGTCACAAATCAGATTGTTACAATTTAATCCATAGAGTTTAACACCATATAATCAACAAGCACCAAACCCAGATGTTAGCTAGCTGTTGTAGGCTGATGTAGACCACTTTGGAACTGGAAATGACCACTTTCAGGTCTGATATGAAGTCTGATCTGCAACAGTAAGACTGATATGAGCTGCTACAGGATTGATATGCAATTCCCAGCCATAATATTCGCTGCAATAAATTTGATATGCACTTTCCAGCCACTATATTAACAACTACAAGTATGATTATGATTCTAAACCCTAACACCCAGCTGTAGTAGGTTATATTCTCACTGAATAATGGTACGGCAAGCTGGATTTGCTACTGAATGATGAGGACATAGGCCCAAACGTCCCAGATCTACAACTAAATGGTGAATTCAACCTACTGTTACAAAAATGCCTGATTTACCTCCTGAAAATAACTCCAAACCTACATAAGAATCTCTCCAATGAAGCCCTAATAGAAACTTGTTGATGTGTCTTTTGTACACGACCAAACACAGAATAAAATACCTAAAGGTACCTTATCCTCTCTTGAACAAAGTTCCTGACTGCTAAAGATCTCGCCGAAGGATCAGTCAAAGTAACTCCAAGGTTCTGTTATGTAGGATGTCTACGTGTGGATAAGCTCTTTGTGGTATGATGTGATTTTGCTGGAATCACAAGGGGACTTACACTTGATGACTGAACGTTGCTTTGAATATTACTGGAACACAGGATTTCACTAGCCCAGATTTTGAAAAAAAGAAAAAAGGACGAGGGCGAGGAAAGGATCTAATTATGACACTAAGAATGTAAGAGCAATAAATGACCTTTGATGAAATTCTAACTAAGTCTTGTTTTGACATCTCAAGACCATCTCCACAAGGTTAGTGCGATCTTTGGAGGAAAGCTTTATGATGTTCAGATCATCACTACAGGCATAGACACCATCAGGCTGATGCATGTCAAT